>NC_060267.1:174798959-175119423 GCF_021613505.1 Equus quagga | reverse complement strand
TTTTCTAAGAGTTGAAAGCAAAACTTTTTATTGTTTGACATAGACACAAATTTAAAACTTTTGTGTGTGTGTGTGTGTGGTTTAAATTCAGCCCTCATGGAGACCATAAAGCAAATGTGGGTTTGAATCTCAAATTCAACAAAAAAAATGAGGAGGTACCTGGATATACTAAGAAAGTTGGAAGTGAATGGATGTATTCATCTGCAGCAGAACAACTTCTTGCCGAGTACTTAGAGAGGTGAGTGTCTAACAAGATCCTACCAGGCATCCAAAAACGTAGGAACGTAGTAACTGTTTATTTTGCCTTTCTGATATCAGTTTTAGAGGAAAGATGTTTCTTTAGTAAAATGTGACGTGATACATATAAACCTAATTTTGTGTCACAGAGCATCATAGCCATTAGCTTAAATAGAGTAGAAAAATACTGTACTTATGTTATTTGAAATGAAAAACTATGATGAGAATTGACCTCCTTTTAGTTAAAATTTTCCTTAACTTGCTGTCAAAATTATTTACTGCTCTGCATGTCTGTGTCAGTAGTAAGGAAATTAGTGTGGATAAACAGTACAACTCTGGGAGTAGTGGATTTTCCTGAATCTTAAAATGCTGCCAGACAGTAGATTACTATCCTAGAATTACTGAATTTTATTGCTGAAAAATGGTCTACGAGATCAACAAGTGTCAACTCCTCATTATAAAAATGAGAAAACTGAGTACCAAGGTTAACTTAGTTATTCCATAACAAAGATTTATAGGAAGGATCTTTACTTCTGGTTCACAGTTGAATGTTCTTTCCATTGATCCACTGGTTTCTAATCTTCTCATATTCGAGGATCCCTGTGTTAGTTTCCTAGGAGAACAAAGTACCACATACTGGTTGGTTTAAAACAGCAGTGATTTATTGTCTCCCAGTTCTGAAGACTGAAAGTCCAAAATCAAGGTGTGGCAGGGCCATGCTTCCTCTGAGGTGCTAGGGAAGGAACTGTTCCATACCTCTCTCCTATATTTTTGTAGCCTTATGCGTCTGTTTCTTGGCTTCGTGCGCATCCTTCATCTTCACGTGGTGTTCTCCCTGTGTGTCTTCACATCCTCTTTCCTCTGTGTATGTCTGTCTCTGTGTCCAAATTTCCCCTTTTTATAAGGAAAACCAGTCATACTGGATTAGGATCCATCCTAATGACCTCATTGTAATTTGTTTCTTCTATAAAAACTATATTTCCAAATAAAGTCACGTTCTGAGGTACTAGCACTTAGGAACTTCAGTATATCTTTTTAGGAGGAGAACACAATGCACTCCCATATTACCATCAGAAAATTTAGATGATTTCTTCTATTCACTTCCATATTTCTTTAAAACATCTTATTTAGACTACTTTTCCTTGATTTTTCCACTTTTCCTATGCATTGATTTCCTACCGTGAAAGATGAAGCTTTAGCTCTCTTCCACTGACCCCATTCCCCGTTGGCTCACCTCCCTGCACACATACATGTTTCCCCTCACACTACAGTTTTATCACAAGTTTTGATTAAATCTGTATTTAAATTTGATTTAAATCTGCTGTTAAAAAGTCCTGTGCCATTCTGATTCTGAATCTTTGTGTGACCTATTTTCATTTTCTGAAATCTTTTTAGTCTTCCTTTTACCAGTGCTGTTTAATAATGGGATGATGTGTGCCTTAGTATGGCTCTTTTTTCTTTCCTTTTGCTGTTCAGCCATTTCAGACTTGAAATTGATGCCCTTCCATTCTGAGAAACTTTCTTATATTATTTTTTTCATAATTTCCTCTTTACCATTTTTTCCTGCTGTCTTTTTCTGGGACTCCTGTTAGTTAAATGTTAGACCTTCTGGATTAATCCTCTTACTTTTCTTCTCTTTTCTCATTTGTTTTCTATATCATTATACTCCTAGTCTGTGGGAGATTTCTTCCACTTTATCTTATTTTCTACCATTTTTAAATTTCTATTTGATTTAATCATTTTTTATTTCTAAAAGTGTGTCCTTATTCTCTGGTATTCCTTTTTCATAGCATCTTGTTTTATAATGAATGAATATCTTATTTTATTTCTCTGAAGACAGTAATTCTAGATTTTTTTTCTGTTCTCTATATTTTTTATTTTCTCCAAATTGATTTCTTTTTCTGTTTGATTTGATCTCTCCTTTCACGTTAAAGATTTTTTTTCACTTGTCTGGTAGTTCTTTGGTATCCAATTATATTTAAGAGTGAGGCAGTGAAACGCTGACTTGGGGGCCAGCCCCCTGGCAGAGTGATTAGGTTCGCGTGCTCCACTTCAGCAGCCCAGGGTTCCCTGGTTCAGATCCTGGGCGCGGACTTGGCACTGCTCATCAAGCCATGCTGAGGTGGCATCCCACATGCTGCAACTAGAAGGACCCACAACTAAAATATACAACTGGGTACCCAGGAGCTTTGGGAAGGAAAAGGAAAAGGAAAATCTTTAAAAAAAAAGAAAACCACTGGGGCTGGCCCCTTGGCCGAGTGGTTAAGTTCGCGCGCTCCGCTGCAGGTGGCCCAGTGTTTCGTTGGTTCAGGTCCTGGGCGCGGACATGGCACTGCTCATCAAACCACGCTGGGGCAGCATCCCACATGCCACAGCTAGAGGGACCCACAACGAAGAATATGCAACTATGTACCGGGGGGGTTGGGGAGAAAAAGGGAAAAAAAAAAAAAAACAATGATAATCAGGAGTTTAGTTTGCTTTGATGGGGCTTGTCAGGTGGGATTTGTCTATTGCTGCAGAGGACCTTTAAATATCACTACGTATATGTATATCTTTTCTCTTTGGCTGGCTAGTTTTCCCAGACAGGTATCCTCCAGCCTTTTGCTTGGAGGACAGATGTGGGAGACAAAACTGACATCCAGTGTTCTGTTAATTAACCAGGGAAAGGGGGTCTCATGACGTAGCAGATACTGTGATACACTCCCCCAGATCTCCCTGCAGGACTGAAGGACCTATTCCCTTGGCGGCAGGACTACTGCTGTCTGACAGCCCTCAGCTGTGAGTCCTTTTCAGGAATTACCTGGCAGGAGAGAACCGCTTCACCTGAAGTGATGCCTCCTTCCCACAACAGCCACAGACCTAATACCTGATCAGCAAGGTTTAAAGGCCCAGCCACACTGATTGCCCCAGTTCAGGACAAGTCTAGTTTGAGATCTCTGTGGGACTGGCCAACGAGTTCATTAAGAATAAATCACAGGGGCTGGCCCCGTGGCCGAGTGGTTAAGTTCGCGCGCTCCGCTGCAGGCAGCCCAGTGTTTCGTTGGTTGGAATCCTGGGTGCGGACATGGCACTGCTCATCAGACCACGCTGAGGCAGCGTCCCACATGCCACAACTAGAAGAACCCACAACAAAGAATATACAACTATGTACCAGGGGGCTTTGGGGAGAAAAAGGAAAAAATAAAATCTTAAAAAAAAAAAAAGCATTAAAAAAAAAAGAATAAATCACAGCCCAACTTCTCCCTGTGCCCAATTCTGTTTCCTTCCCTTTTTTCTTCCCTTCCACAGGTGTTGATTCCACAAGTACTTGCTGATAAACTTCCTGAATGCGTATCTCCATCTCAGAGTCAGCTTGCTAAAGATGTTATACTTGCCAGCCTGCTTCCTAGTGGCACATTGCATAGTAGTTACACTTTCATTAATCCCGTCTTCAGTATGACACCTATCCTCTCCTCACACCCCACCCACCCACCCAAATCCCTTTGCCTCGTATACCCAAGGCTGGAGCAGCCCCTATTCAACCTCTCCAGAGGATAAACTGCAGGTCTTATGCTGGGGCGGAAAGTAACCACATGACTGTCTAACTGCTTGTTATACAAATTTTTGACCAAAAGCCTATTAAACTTCACCCAATACTACAGCGTTAAAATGTACCTGGAGCCCATAATTCCTGAGCTTTCGCGGACTTCTACAGTTCAAGTTGCTTCTTGTTGACTTCTCACACTGGTGGCTTAAGGTGCAACTTATTCCTCTTTGTCAAATTAGTTAACTCTTATCCATCCAGTTTCCAATTTCTAAAATTTTGTTGACAACTCATATATTCTGTCAGATTCTCTGCTTCTCTCTTCACCTGTCTTTCTAAGTCTATACCCTTTTTTATACTTTACTGTTCTTTTAGTGGGTAGGGAACGGGGCAAAAATAAGCATCTGTAGTCTACTATGTGTATTTGAAAGTCCTGCACTATTCAGGGAGCAATGAAGTTTTGAGGAATGTCAAAAGAAACTTTTAGTGTATTTCACTTGCTCTGTTGTGGAGTGCTACAGCTTTGTTGTGAAAATTAGAAAGTGAACGTGTAGATATTATTTTTGTTCATTTATCACCTGCCATTATGATCTCAGAAGGATAGTCAGTAATTAAAGTTTATAAGTAATGGAAGTTCATTACAGTTTATTCATTTCTCCCTCAGCTTCTTAGTTTTTTGAAGGCCCATGAATACTTTCAAATCTTTTAGTCTCTATCCCTTACTAATACTCTGTATATAATAATCAGTTCTCAGTGTATTTTATGTGTCCCCTTAGGATCCATAATTATTTGACAGGAAATTTATGTTAAGTTAGCCATATATATTTTTTAAAGCAATATTTTCGTTGTTTGTTTGGCTAGAGCTCCAGAATTATTTTGTTATATAGCCAAAAATAGCCAAGAGGATGTGTTCTATGAAGATGACATTTGGCCTGGAGAAAACGAGAATGGGTAAGCAAAATTTGTTGTATTTATTGCCCATAGTTCAACTTAGTGGTTCTAGTGAAAGGTATAGCAACTGGTTTATCAAGAATTTATATTACTTTTTTGGAGAGGGTTTTGTATTGTTTTCTCTTGGCTTTAAGATCTTAATGTAATTTTTTATTTTATTTACATCAGTAAAGTACTCTTAAACTAATTTTTGTGATTTTTTTATTACTGAGAAGTAACATGGCTGTATTTATATTAGATTTATAAATAGTCCCAATTAAGTGTAGTGATTAATTATTCTACATTTAATGCTTTTATAATTCACAGCCCTCATTTCTTTTATGTAAACCCTCTGAAGCTTTTAATCAATATGAAAAAATTATTGTTTTTTTAATGTAGTGCTGAGAAAGTTCAAGAAATTATTACATGGCTAAAGGGACATCCTGTCAGTACGTTGTCTCGTTCTTCTTGTGATTTACAAATTCTGGATGCAGCTATTGTCGAGAAAATCGAAGAAGAAGTTGAAAAGTGCAAGGTACTTATTTTCAGTAACCAAGATTATTGATGATATTTGAAGTTAAATGGACTATATGTTATTCTACAAATAATTTATTTGTATTTCAACCAAATAAAACATATACTCAGTGATTCTGATTCATGTCAAATTATCCTATAATTTTGGGGGCCAGCCCCATAACCTAGTGGTTAAATTCAGCACACTCCACTTCAGCAGCGCAGGTTCACAGGTTCAGATCCTGGCCATGGACCTACACCACTCATCAGCCATGGTGTGCCAACAACCCACATAAAACAGAGGAAAATTGGCACAGATTTTAGCTCAGGTCTAATCTTCCTCACTCAAGAAGGGAGGAAGATTGAAAACAGATGTTAGCTCAGGGCACATCTTCCTCAGCAAAAAAGTAAATAAAATGGAGATTATACTATCCTTTAATTTTAAAAAATTTTCTAGTCATTTCCAGGGTCCATTAGTAAGTTTATCTGAATAAATATAAATGCACTTCAATATACAGAAGGCATAGCATTTAAAGTTTATGTCCTTATAGTGTTTCTAATTTTAACAATATTTTGTGAATCTAGTCAAAATAGAAAGTTTGTGATTGAGAAATAAAGTTAATTCCCTATTCCTTCCTATTCTGAGTTCTTTAAAGATACAATTCATCTTTTTATAGAATATAAAAATTTTATTTAATTCACTTTTACAGAACCATTCTCAAATATACTTTTCCACTCACAAACTCATTCAGTTACTAAGTATTTTTGAAATCCCACTCAATCTATCCTATTTTTTTATGTCTTGATTTTAAAAAGCAATAATGTTCTGTGTAGGCTTAACTATTTTATCTATTTCTGATTCCCTGTCTTGATGTCATAGAAAATGGATTGATTATATTCCTTTTTTTAACTTTCAATTTTATTTTTCACACATTTCCCTTTTTATTAAAATGATACCGCTTTACTAACACAGCATTGTCTTATTTGAGCTAGTAGCAGAGTAAGTTGAGGTCTGGGCTCTGAAGTCATCTTCCCTCATCCCTCTTTCAGTACCTTCTATCTTAGGCAAGATAGTTGACCTTTCCATGCCTCCATTTCCTCATTGGTAAAATGAGAGTAGAATAATACCTACCTCATGGGGTCATCAAGAAGATTAACTGAGTTAATACATGTAAACTCCTGCTAATAATGCCTAGCTATTATTATTAATGCCTAATATTGCTTAGCTATTATTATTTGAATTCTGTTATCACACATTCAAGAGCTATGAATAGAGTCTGGAAAATCACCGCTAGATGACTCTTTCTTTTTAGGAAAAAATATAAGGCTCAGTGCCAAGAGTTTGATGTTTTTGAAAGGTCATTGATATTCTGCTGAGGATAGAAAATTATGGTTCTTTTTAATTGTCTTTCAATGTAGAGTAAAATCTATTTGTCTAGCATTGTTTTTGAAATGTTTCCACTTAACAAAAGTTTGCAACTTTAAGCCCCCAAATTTTAGTTTAACCCGTTTGGATACAGAGCTTTCTAAAATGTTTTACACATTTCCACTTACTTATAAAGAGAAGATACATATACAAGCTTGTAGTCTATTAGTTTGATTACAATTTTTAAATGTGTGCATATAGATAAGACAGGAATTTTTTAAAAGACTGTTAATGCATCAAGGAGGAGCAGTTATGAGTGATTTTCTTTTCCTCTTAGTGTTATAATGTTATTAGGGTAATAAAAGAAGGAGGAAAAACTAAAAGATAAGCACAAAGTTCTGAACATAGTTTAAACTTTTCTTTATAATACACAGTCATCATTAAAAGTATCAGTAGTTTTCTCATTGGAAGTGGTTCCCAAGCCCAGTTAATTATCAAAATTACTAAGAGAGGGGGCCAGCCCAGTGGCGCAGTGGTTAAATTCACACATTCCGCTTCAGCAGCCTGGGGTTTGCCAGTTCAGATCCCAGGTGTGGACCTACACACCGCTTGTCAAGCCATGCTGTGGCAGGCATCCCACATAAAATAGAGGAAGATGGGCATGGGTGTTAGCTCAGGGTCAGTCTTCCTCAGCAAAAAAAAGGAGGAGGATTGGCAGTAAATGTTAGCTATGGGCTAATCTTCCTCAAAAAAGAAAAAGGTTACTGATAAAGCTTTTTAAAAAAAAACACACTCTGGATTCTACCTCTAGAGCAGTACTTCTCAAACTTGAGTTGCCAACAGATCACTGGGGGATCTTGTTAAAATACAGATTGTGATTCAGTAGGTCTAGGATGAGGCTTGAGATTCTGCATTTCTAGCAAGCTCCCAGGTGAGCGCATTTTGAGTAACCAGGCCCCAGAACTTCTCATTTAGTAGCTCTGGGTTGGGGCCTCTTGTGAAATTCCCTGGTTTGTTAATTTGCCTAATGAATCAGGTTTGAGTGCCATATCCTCTAATCAATGCTATAATGTAACAATGCCTAGGGATGTATTAGAGCTCACAGGGTTGTTTTTTCATATGCAATACCCCAGTAACAGTTCTTGTGTCTGCTTTTTAAAATTACTTTAGATCTCTTCTCATATTCTTTCTTCTTCTTGCTGTTGTCAGTGGGCACCAATTGTGCTCTGTTGGTCTGTCTAGTCTGCTGTGGGCTGGAACATAGACAGCTGGTCACTATGGTCTTCCCTGTTCACTCTGTTTAAAATTGCAGTCTCTCCCCCACTGCTGATCTTCCTTACCTGCTTTATTTTCCTCTATGCTTTTTACCTTCAAACATGTTATATATTTTCCTTATTTTGTTTCTTGTATGTCTCTCTCAACTAGAATAAAAAAAAATTCACTGTTTTATCTCCAGCACCCAGATCAATACATAGCACATAAATGGAACTCAGTAAATATCTGTTAAAAGAATAAATGAAATGTCTCTATCATAAAAGAAAATAGACTCTGTTTAAAGCTTGAGCATTTTACAATGTATAAATCATGAACTCCATAGTTTATGGGCTCAGTAGGTTGGGGCTGTTTTATGCCCTTTTGTACTTATTTCCATAAGCCATGTTCTAAAGATAGGTGACTGCCATATAAGTAAACTGCTGCCATTTTTCTTCTTAGGTAAGAATTCACTTTCTGAAAAAATTTAACGTGAATGCTAGTTATGGATTGCAGTGGATGTAAATTATTCTCATATTTTTATTAGGTAGAACAGGTAATATTATTTCCATCTTACAGATGGAAGGAAGCTGATGCTTAAGTGTGAGTTCTCAGAATTAACAAATAGCAAAGATAGGAGAAAACGCTTCCAGCATTGTTTAGATAATCAAAATATTCCAAGATCAAAGCCAATTTCACAATAGATTCCAAAAGCAAGGACTTGTTAAATGAATGCCACCTTAATTTTTATAAGTAGCCATAAAAACCCACCATATTGACATAGGTCAATCCTTTATACCTTTTTTTCCTTTAATATAAATTTTTGTTGACTATTGTATACAATTCTTTTCAGGGTAAAAAAGCATTTGAACAGGATAGCATTTACAGAAAGTTCAAAACAGACAAATCTAATCTTTTGTGTTAGACATAAGGTTACTTTTGGGAAGGTTAGTAACTGGGAGGGAATTCCTTTTATTTTTTGTGAGGAAGATTGGCCCTGAGCTAACATCTGTGCCAGTCTTCCTCTACTTTGTATGTGGGATGCCTCCACAGTGTGGCCCTTGAGTGGAGTAGGTCTGTGCCCAGGATCTGCACCCGCAAACCTGGGCCGTTGAAGCAGAGCGCACAGAACTTTAACCACTTGACCACGCAGCTAGCCCCTGGGAGGAAATTTTTATCTTGTGCTTAGTAATGTTCTCTTTCTTCAACTGGGTGTGGTTATATGTAGATATTCTCATACTGTAAAAATTCATCAGACTGTATGCTTACAATTTTGCACTTTTATATGTCTTATTCTTCAACAAAATAAATTTACTTTAAAAAAATTTTTAAGTGAGAATTTGTTGCTCCTTGCTGCATCTAAAGAACGTCAGTTATTCTTAAAAGTAATCATTTTATTTGGCTTTTTAAAATTCAGATATGTTCAAGTACTGAATAATAATTTTATGATTTAATATTTTTTAAATATTTTTAAAACTTTCTTTTCTCAGCAAAGAAAGAATAATAAGAAGGTGCGAGTGACAGTAAAGCCCCATTTGCTGTATAGAGTAAGTTTCCTATCCAAGAATTCACAGTTGTTTTTATTTTGAAAGTATAGAAGGAACAAAATGTTTTCAATATGTTAGTAGCCAAACTTTTTTAAACTAGAATTGATAATAAAAATTAAAGCTTTCTTCTCTTCAGCCTTTAGAACAGCAGCATGGCGTCATTCCTGATCGGGATGCAGAATTCCGTCTCTTTGACCGTGTTGTAAATGTGAGAGAGAACTTTTCAGTTCCAGTTGGCCTTCGGGGCACCATCATAGGAATTAAAGGGGGTAATGTCTCAACAGTTGACGTGTCTTCAACTGCATCTATGTTGTAAAGTAAAACACAAATTTGTATGTTTTATATCTAAGCAGAGAGCAACAGTAAGTCAGGAAAAAAACTAAATCTTTTTACATTTTAGTTAATTTTTTTCAGTTTAATTTTCAGAGACAATTTTCCTTTTCTGTCTCGTGTAATCATCTGGGAATGCTTTAAAAAGGGGGATGTAGGGGCCAGCCCAGGGGCACAGCGATTAGTGCACATGTTCTGCTTTGGCAGCCTGGGGTTCGCTGGTTCGGATCCCAGGTGTGGACATGGCACTGCTTGGTAAGCCATGCTGTGGGAGGTGTCCCACATGTCAAATAGAGGAAGATGAGTACGGATGTGCGCTCAGGGCCAGTCTCCCTCAGCAAAAAGAGGAGGATTGGCAGCAGATGTTAGCTCAGGGCTAATCTTCCTCAAAAAAAGGGTGGGGGGGAGTTGAGGAAATGCTGCTGAGAATTTGGTCACATAGATGTAGCATATTAAAATTATATAAGACCTTGGCAGGTCTATCTATGTTTTTCATGAAACCAAGAGAAAAGTTTCATCACTTCCCCTTAGTTAGGCTTTCATCTAATCTTGCTCAGAGCTTTACCTTAATTGTCATTGTAATCTCTTGATTTCTGTTGAGAAATAAATAAACATGACATATGAGCTTATTTACAGTTAAAAGATTTGAAAATTAAATATGCATATTAATTTGATTTTTATGAATACAACTAGATTATATATATAAAACAGACCTATCAATCTGTTGCTTAATAGTGTGCATGTAGTTAACAGTACTGAACACTTAAAAATGGCTAAGCTGGTAAATTTTATGTTATGTATTTTTTACCAAAAAAAAAAAGATGAGATAGTGAAGGGAAAAGGGAAGAAGCAGCGAAAGATCTAAATGTGCCTCAAAGGGATGCCTGGAGTGAGCAGCCTTGCAGCATAGGTTCCAAAAGAAGTCAACCCAGCATGAAGCAGCACATCAGGTGCCTAGGGGTCAGGGTGCTGTCAGCACTGTCCTTCCATGTCCCAGGCAGTCAACCTTGGTCTCACTGCCCAGAAAGGAGGAAAACAGGAAGGCTGTGAATCTAAGAGAAATGCTTATTTAGTTCCAGCAATGTGCCAGGCACTTTGACATTTTGCATTAAACCCTCAAAACCACCTGAGAGGTAGGTGTTATTTAATTTTACCTGAGAGGTTAAGTGACCCACCTGTGTCTACACAGGTACGTGGCAGAGCTGGGATTTAAACTCTTTCCCCTGATTCTTACCTAACTATGAGCAGTGGTTCTCCACATTTTCCATCTGCACATACTATTGGGGTCTTCCCTGCCCACATACCTCTAAAAGAGAATTTTTTTCCATGATTCTTTTTTGAATTTCTTGGATGTATTTCTGGCTGCTGGAAATGGAGACAGGAGGATCTGGGCTAGGGATGGTGGGGGTCAGATGGGTGCAGTGAAGCAACCCTCCTGCTGCTCAACCACTGCATCAGCTGCTCAGCTTTCAGCTTTATTGGATTGTACTCTAGCTTGTCCTGATGAGGCCTTGGGACTCCAATAACATCAAAGTTTCCTTTCTCCTGACAGCTCCTAACAGTATTAGTGACCGCTTGGAATGTTGTCTTGAGAAGGATTTTAAAGATACATGTAAGGCGAAGTGGAAAAGAGCTCTGTCATTGATCAACCATGTCTGCGTAGACACAGAATATGAAGGGAAATATTTTGTCATTACTGCCCTCAGCTGAGACCTCATCTCCATAGTCATCTCCACTAAAGGGAATGAACAGTCCTCTTGTCAATAATCTTTTGAGGAAGTGGCCCCTTCCTGAGACAGGAAATGAGAGCCTAGAAGGTGGGACTTAAGCCTTCAGAGGAGAAACTGCTGCCTCTCATTGAGCCTCACTTTCTTGGGTTTAGATTTCAGGTAAAAGTGTCAGGTTGAAAGGGCTAGCTGGGTGGTGGAGAATGGGTGAGCTCTGCAAGCCTGATTGCAACTAGGCAACAAGAGCCTGGGGATGGGAGAGACATCCGCTCACCCCTACCACGGGCTAGCATAGTATCAGATATTGTATTAGTCGGGGTTCTCCAGAGAAACACAACCAACAGAATAGAAAGAGGATGGAGAGAAAGAGCGAGTCAATTCTGAAGTTATATGGTAAACTTTATTATTAATTTGAGCTTAGAATTCAAAACTTTATTATAGCTAATTACTTCACTTTACCTTGGTGTTTTTGGTAAATTTAATCTCCCCAGATATGTCTCATCATGCTCTCTGCCAAATTTATTCTTCTCTGCTTCTCTCTGAGTTGATTGCACCACTGTCTTTCCGATGTGCCTCATGTCTCAATTATGACATCTGTAATCTACCAAGTCATCTCAGCCAGAACTTTGGAATCATCTTTGGCTTCTCCATCCTTTTTATCACCACAAGTCACGAACTCCTGCCAGTTCTATCTAATGATGTATCTATTCTCTCTAGTTTATTTCTCTCATTACTGCCATGTTTTCAAATCTTCATTGTCTTTTGTCTATCTTAATGCAAGACCCTCTAAACTGCAAATTGCAAAATTATCTCTTCTGTTAGCTCTTATTATGAATAATTTCAAACATATACAAAAGCAGTGAGAAAAGTCTAATTAATCCTCACAGCATTTAATTTTAAATATTATTATTTTGCCTTAAGTTAATACCAGTAAGGTAATCTGTGAGCTTATTTCCTTTTCATTTACTGTCTGTATTCCCCCACACTGTTTTTTGATAGTTGTAATGCTTCTTACACGCCACAAAGTTATATGCTGGTTTTTTGTAATGTGATTTTTAAATCTTTCTCTTTTTTTTTAACAGCTAATAGAGAAGCTGATGTACTATTTGAAGTATTATTTGATGAAGAATTTCCTGGAGGCTTAACAATAAGGTTTGTGTTTAAGATGATAGTTATACTTTGTGAAGATCTCCATGTGGCCATTGACTTTACATTACTTATTTGTCCACAATTTGAATTCCTGTTATGTGTGAGACATCATACTTGCTACTGGCAGTGTAACAGTGAATGTCAGACATGCTTTCTACTCTCATGGAGATTTCATTTTAGTGAGGGAGATAATTAAGTAACTGATTACGGTATTATTTAATTAAAATGTGACAAGTGCTGGGAAGGAGAAGTTCAGGTTTCTATAAGAGTATGACCTGTCCTGAGAGTTCCAGAAAAACTTTCTTGAGGAAGTGATATGTAAGATGGGACTTAAAGAATGAATAATAATTAACTGGGGGAAGAGGGAGGAAGAGTGACACGTGGTCAGGAAGAGGGAATAGAATATGCAACAAAGGACATTTTCAGTCATTCAAAAAAACTAAAAGAATGCAAGTGTGTCTGAATTTCAGCAACTACGTAAGATTAGAGTAAGAGAGAAAAGCAAGGACCACACTGTGCAGGAACTTGTAAGCCACCTTTCAGGACATGTTAGGGATCTTAGTATCTTCTTGGTCTTCATCCTCAAAGCAATGTAAAACCATCAGAATCAGAGGTGTGCCATGATCAGATTTGCATTTTTTTAGTGGTTAAATAACTTGAGGAGTAGAAACAGTCTTTGAATTTAGTGACGTGTTATAAGTCTTTGCCACCTGTTTTAGCAGAGTTGTGGCTGCTCAAGCTAGATTGTGGTGGTTTGAGGAGTGAATGGCAGATGTAATAATGGAGGCAGGAGATTGAGCTGAACTCTGAGAAGTTCGACTATGAAGAGAAGAAACAATAACTGGAAGTTAGAAGGTTTGAAGGAAGAGGATTGTCTTGTTTGTTTTTAGTTTAACATGGGTGAGACTTAGGCAAGTCTGTTTTGGGGGAACACTAATAGAAAGTTTAAAGTTGCAGGAAAAAAGATCATGATAGAATAAGAGGCACCGTGGAATATTAGAAAGGGTGAGCTCTCCCACTTAAGCTTTGTGTTACCTTGGGTAGGTCAGTTAAAAGCATTTTGACTCTCAATTTCCTCATCTTTGGTGAAGATACATACTTCACTAAGTTATTGTCAGGATTAAATGAAATCCTTACCAGTTTTCCTTTCTCTCTTCTGAAAACCAATTAGAAAACTGAACTGAAATTAGCTTAGTTTCTTTTTCTCCTCTATTTTGATTAGTGGGTAATTAAAATAAAAAATCGATTATGCTTGTTTAGCCTCTTTGCATAAAATCACAATCTTCAGTCCTTATACCAAGTGATCACCTTCAGAAAGCTATTACTGTTTTGCAATTTGAATGTGCCTGTTGCCCAAAGACTATCCTGTCTGTACTCTTCATATGCAGCAGTGGAGTCTGAGTCCCATATCTGATTTTATTTTTCATGAGAATGTTTGATTACCAGTAACCTTAGCCCGATTACTTTGAAAGTATATTTTGAAGATGATTAACTTTTTTTTTTTCTCAGTCTCTTTTTTTCCCCTTCTAGGTAGAGGCAGTGAATTTCTTGAGGGATAGAGAGCTGTGTAAAAGGTTACCTGCCTATAGTATATTCATTTCTATAATGCAGAATCTTTAAGCATAATTCTCACAAAAGTATTTTCTAGCAATCCTTTTTTTTTTTAAAGACTTTATTTTTTTGCTTTCTCTCCCCAAAGCCCCCCAGTACATAGTTGTATATTCTTAGTTGTGGGTCCTTCCAGTTGTAGCATATGGGACACCACCTCAGCATGGCCTGATGAGTGGTGCCATGTCCGCACCCAGGATTCGGACCAACAAAACCCTGGGCCGCCTCAGTGGAGTGCACGAACTTAACCCTTCGGCCACAGGGCTGGCCCCATCTAGCAATCTTAAAAAGACTTCTCATAAAAGAATTCTATTTCTCCATGATCTTGTAATATAAGGAAATTGTATTCTCACAGAGAAAAAAATAGGTGATAGAGGTGAAAACTTTTGACACGAGAAGCCTTATTTTAGTATCTAATACTTATCAGGCCAGGAAGGAAGGAAACGACAAATACTTGTCTCATAAGCCGGGTCCAGGACTTTAAGATGGGAAGATGAGGATAAAAAAGGGCTGGACTCAACAGTTGATCCAGAGACAAATGTGATCACAGCTAACCTTTGCCCTGTTGTGTGGGTAGAGCCACACTAAGAATGGCTCCACACTCCGGTAGCTCCTGGGCTTTCGTAGCCCAGATGGTACAAACCAATTTTTTAAAGAAGTCTAACGTTTAATTCATAAACTTTTAGTTAGTCGTTATGTTGCAAGCCTTCTGAGGGCAAACTAACACACATTCGCACTTCCAGAACCATACCTCTAGAACACTCTTTTCTTCCCACTTCATAGCACTGAATAGTCTATTTGGAAACTTTCAGAAATGTATCCTCTTATAAATTGAGATCTTTCTATGATTTCAAGTTCCTGAACTGAATTTAAAAGTGATATTTATTAATTCAGATTATGGATTATGGGTTGTCCACCCAAAAATTACTTGATTCTTCTGCTCCCTAGCAGATTTAGTATTATTTCCCTCTGATCTTGATATAACTTTTGCTTTTAGATGTTCACCTGGTAGAGGTTATCGACTGCCGACAAGTGCCTTGGTGAACCTTTCTCATGGGAGTCGCTCTGAAACTGGAAATCAGAAGTTGACGGCCGTTGTGAAACCACAACCAGCTGTGAATCAGTACAGCTCAGCTTCCTCAGTTTCCTCTGGGCATTTGGGAGGCCTGAACCATTCCCCTCAATCACTTTTTGTTCCTACTCAAGTAAGACTCTCAGTCTTTAATTTCTCCCCACCCCCATTACAAATCGCCGGCAGACTTTGTAAGCGACCTAATTCAAGTTAGCTTTTTAAAAAGTTTTGATTTGAGTCAGTTCCAGATTTGTTTTCAGCTAATAGGCTAGTATACTATTGATAGCATTTTACTTCTGTAATAAAATTGTAGTTATAGTAAAGAAGAAATTCATTTATTTAAATAATGAGCTTGGGAATATCTGTTTAAAAAGGTTTTTAATTTTTTCTTATATAACCCAAATGTATCTGCTATGAAATGATAATTTTGAAAGATAAAAGGGAGAAGACTACATCATGTTAATCATAAGCAATTTTCAAGTTTCCACCATGCAGCTCCTGGGTTATTTCCTTTATTTCATCTTCCTGGGAAAAACTGAATTGCTTTGTGTGAGACACTTTATTTAATTCCATGGCGCCAAATCTAAACCACACTCTTCAATGCAATTAATACATGTTTATTGTAGACTAATTAGAAAACACAGATAAGTAGATAATAACAAAGGAAAGAGAAGCAGAAATCCTCTCAAATCTCATAGGTAACCGTGTTAAATTTTGGTGCATATTTTTCCACAGTTTTAATCTGGATGAAATCAGTTCTCCGTAAGTAATAGCTGATTTTTTAATCTATTAGATTAGTTTTGTGTAAGGTGAAGATTTTAAAAATAAAATCGTCAAACGTTAGTTTGAATGAGATAATATGTCAGTGCTTTGGAAGACAAAAGAAATCTTAGTGGCAATATTGATTCCGTGTAATCTTTTGAAGCGTTTGTTATGCTTTAAATACTTTTCAAGAAAACTGTTCAAAAACTTACATATGAAGAAGACCATTTTCACTCCAATAGAATACTTTTATTATTATTATGCTGAGCTCTAGAAAAAAAGAACTGGAATTTCAGATAATGAAAGTTAAGTATCCTACCACTACATAACTTTAATGAATAAATTATTTGATTTTTTTAAGGAATCTTTATTTTTTCATGTTTGAGTTCCTTAAGAATTTTTTTGTGTTTTGCCAGGTACCTACTAAAGATGATGATGAGTTTTGCAGCATTTGGCAGTCCTTACAGGGATCCGGAAAGGTTCAGCACTTTCAGCCAAGTCTACAAGAGAAGGTTAGTATACCTTGTTTGATGGACATTTAATGTTAAAAAATATATTTTTTATATTTCTCTTTCAGGTATGCAATGATTAATCTTCTCCTGAAATCTCATAGAATAGAAATAACAGTTTTGATCATGAATTTTCATAATTCTCTTCAGCCATATATAAAAGTTTTTGGACCAGTCAGTGAGAATATACATAATTTTCTTTTTAAATCAATTTTGGACTTTTTTTTAGTTGTTTACAAAATCATAGTAACGATACAGTCACCCATCGCTTAACGACAGGAATACGTTCTGAGGAATATGTCATTAGGCATTTTTGTCATGCAAACGTCATAATGTACTTATGCAAACGTAGATGGTACACCCTACTACACCCCTAGGCTCTATGGTACTAATCTTTTGGGACCACTGTTGTATATGCAGTCCATCATTGACCAAAATATCGTTATGCAGCACATGTGACGGTATTTTAAATTCAACAAAGGCCTTAAGGGCACTCATTAACTTATTCATTTCCATGTGTAGCTTTATGCTGGCAGTTGGTTGTCTTAAGTATGAATGAGCAAATACACATTCTTGCTAGAGATTAAGAAAAGGAAAGAAATTCTGCTAAAAGGATAGACTCAGATTAAAAAAAGGAAGAATTAAAGGAATGAATTCCTACTACATATTTTGCTAGTTACTGACCAATCTTCTCAGCTTAGTTCGAGAAGGAATGTTCTCTCAGGTTTATAAACCAATAGCCTACACTATGTGAACCTCATTTATTCTAATGGCCTCTAGTGATAAGTGTTATCAGAGCTAGAGGGGGGAAAATAGCAAAGGGAATGATGGTAAAATAAACATAAAAAATGAGAGTGACAAAATACACAGGTCTCCTATGCCAATAAGCTATTATAAATTTTCCTTACATCATCTATAATTCTTTCTACCTAAGTGTAATCCATATCCAGATTTTCAAACCCTCTTTTCCTCTCTCTGTTACTGCTAACCACTCATTCTTCAGGAGTGCTTTGTTATTATTCATTCATTCAACACATATCTATGGAGTACCTCCCATATGCCAGGCGTTCTTCTATGCAGTGAGAATATAGCTGTAAACAAAACAAAAATCCTGGCCCTCAAACAATTAGTATTCCAAGGAGGAGAGGACAGTAAATAAGTAAATTGCATGATATATTAGATGATAATATATAAGTTTGAGAAAAATTACAAGAAAGAGGATAGGGAATTTCAGGGGAAGGGGAGGGGAGGTTTTGCAGTTTCAAATGGAATGATCAGATAACCTTTGAGCAAATATTTGAATGAAATGAGGGTAGGGGACATAGATATCTGAGGGAAGAGTATTGCAGACAAATTCAAAGGCCCTCTTGATGGGAGCCATCCCTAGCATACTGAAGGAAGAGAAAAGAGGGCCATTATGATTGAATCAGTAGGGTGAATTGTGGGAAATGTAGTTAGACAGGTGACACAATACCATGCAGGACCTTCTGGGCAATTTAAGGACATTGGCTTTTACTCAACAAGATGGGAAATCAGTGGAGCGTTTTGAGCTGCAGAGTGACGTGATCTGACTTACCTTTTAATAGTATCACTCTATCTTGATGCTATCAAGCCTGCTATGTTGAGAATAGAATGCAGAGGAGCCAGGATGGAAATAGAAATTAATTAGGAGACTACTGAAATCAAGTTAGAGTTGATCTTGACTTGGACCAGGGTAGTAGGAGCCTGTGAGAAGTGGTCAAATTCTAGACATATTTGAAAGGGATTGCCAGCTGATGATGAACTGGATATGGGAGTTAAAGAGAGAATGGATTAAAGGACGTCACTTTTAAGATCTGAGTAACTAAAAGGATAGAATGGCTGTTAACTGAGTTGTGGAATATTGTGGGTCAAGTAGCTTTGTAGAAGAAGATTAGGAGTTCAATTTTGGACATGGTTAAGTTTGAGATGTATATTAAATATTTAAGTGGAAATAGAGAGTTGGACAGTTGAGTATTTGAATGGAGACGTAGAGTTAGACATTGAGTCTGAAGTTATGGAGGATGCCCAAGCTGGAGAGAGAATATGGGAGTCATCATATTTATAAGTGTGTGTGTGTGTATATCTGTATATCTAAAGAGGTGAATGTAGATTGAGAAGAAGTCGAATCACTTAGCCATAGAGAATTCCATCCTTAAAGAGTCAGAGAGATTAGGTGAAACTGATGAAGAAGACTAAGAAGGAACAGCCAATGAGACAGGAAGAACACCAGGAAAGGGCGGTGTCTAGATGCCAAGTGAAGAATGAATGTCAAGAACATAGTTTTCAACTTGGTCAAATGCTGCTGATGGATCAATTAACATGAAAACAGAGAATTGACCATAGAGTTTAGCACATAAAGGTCACTAGGAACCTTGACAAGAGCAGTTTCAGTAGAGTGATAGGAATGAAATACTGATTAGAGTACGTTTAAGAGAGAAGGGGAGGAGAGAGATTAGAGGCAGCAAATATAGGCAGTTCTTTCAAGGAGTTTTGCTATAAAAGAGAACATTAGGGGCTGGCCCCGTGGCCGAGTGGTTAAGTTCGCGCCCTCTGCTGCAGGCAACCCAGTGTTTCGTTGGTTCGAATCCTGAGCGCGGACATGGCACTGCTCATCAAGCCACGCTGAGGCAGCGTCCCACAAGCCACAACTAGAAGGACCCACAACGAAGAATATAGAACTGTATCTCAGGGGGCTTTGGGGAGAAAAAGGAAAAGAATAAAATCTTAAAAAAAAAAGTTTGTTAAAAAAAAGGGGAACATTACCCTGAGTCCCCTCTTGTTTTTCCCTATTTGTTCAACTTCTTTATTTTTTTAATTTTTTTTAAGATTGGCACCTGAGCTAAACAACTGTTGCCAATCTTTTTTTTTTTCTTCTTTTTATTCCCAAAGCCCCCAGTACATACTTGTATGTTCTAGCTGTAGGTCATCTGGTTGTACCGCCTCAGCATGGCCTAATGAATGGTGCCATGTCCTTGCCCAGGATCTGTCCGAACTGGCAAAACCCTAGGCCACCAAAGCGGAGCACACGAACTCAACCACTCACCCCCGGGACTGGCCCCCTCAACTTCTTTATTAACCTCTACTCTTCCAGCCTTTCTAGTGGGGACTCAACTCCCCAAAACTCAACGATAGTTTTCTTTTCCTTTTTGCCTTATTGCTTGACAGGTGACTTTGGCACTTACCTCTCTGCTGATTACCACTCAATCTATGTCTCTGATTCCAACCTCTCAAACAAGATCTAACCTGATGTCTCTGACTTTCTAGAAGACAGGTATAGACGGATACCCCACTCTCACCTCAACCATAAGATGTCTCAGAATTCACTTTGCCTATGGCCTCTTCTATCTTTTTTTCTAATACTGCCATCTCTCCAAGCACATAATCTGAAAAGCATGGAGTCAAAAATGTTTGCTCTTTCTCTCTAGTATTTTTTCGCAATGAGACCTCACATCTGTTTACTTCTTCTCGATTCCCACAGATGGACCTTAGGTTGTCATCCTAGGCCTAGACTACCCTCCTTTCTGTGCTTCCTGTTTCTTATCTCTTTCTTTTCTAGTTCTTCTTACATAGTAGTGCCTGATTAATCTTTCCTAAAGATCCATTCACCTGTGGCATATTAGGGCAAAGTAATTAGGCAGAGCTCCTGGGTTTGAACTCAGTTTATGCCCTAAGGCAGTGTGGTGTGACAAATCTGGCATTGGACTCAGAATCGGGAAATCAGATTTTGTGACTCAAATTAAGCAAATCAAATTTCCCTGGGCCTCAGTGGCCTCATGTACAAAATTAAGGCATTCGACTTAGGTGACCTCGGAGATCTTTTCCAGCCCTAAAATAGTGTTATTCAAATTTCTACTATGTATAAGGGTCCCTGTTTAGTACCACTGGAATTCAACTGCAACTTAAACTAATATTTAAGCCTTTCGTAATCTAACTCCACCTAATTCTCGTATAGAGTATGTCCAACTATTGTGTAAAATGGTCTATTCCAGTCAAATCGGTCTCTTTATTTTCTCTTTCCCACAAACAGATAATTCCTATATTAGATTATGTGTTCTTATCGTTCCTTCTACTTAGGATGCCCTTTCCTCTCTCACTGCCAAAATTCCCCTAGGTCTCAGTCAAGGGCTACTAGTTATGTTACCACTTGTCTCCTTGAGATGGAACTCAACAGTTGATAGTATATTTCCTCAGAATCTTCTACATGCATCTCCTGTTACTGGATGCTGTTTCATTATTTATATTTCTTGAAAACTCTCATGTTTTATCTCCTGTATGTTCCAAGAATTATGAGCCACCATGTATAACACTTATATCCACGAAACATTAATAAGCAGTCTGGTATTCATCTGATGAGCAGATTCTAGAGAACTCAACATAATAAAAAAAAAGTATTCAAGCTTGTGGAAAAGGTAAAACTATAGGGACAGTAAAAAGATCAGTGGTTGCCAGGAGTTAGGGGGAAAGGGAGGGATGAATAGGCAGAGCACAGAAGATTTTTAGGGCACTGAAAATACTCTGTATGATACTGTAATGGTAGATACATGTCATTATACATTTG
This sequence comes from Equus quagga, assembly GCF_021613505.1. NCBI lineage: Eukaryota > Metazoa > Chordata > Mammalia > Perissodactyla > Equidae > Equus > Equus quagga. The sequence goes on along the minus strand of NC_060267.1, from coordinate 175,098,320 downwards.
TCCAAAGCCATAGAATGTACAACACCAAGAGTGAACCCATTGTAAACTATAGACTTGGAGTGATAATGATGTGTCAATGTGAGTTCATCAACTGTAACAAATATACTGCTCTACTGGGGGATGTTGATAATGGGGAAAGCTATGCATGTGTGGGAGCATGGGGTATGTGGGAAATCTCTGTACCTTCCTCTCAGTTTTGTTGTGAACCTAAAACTGCTCTTTAAAAAAAGTCTTTAAAGAAAAATTCAAGTGTTGGGGCCAGCCCCATGGCCGAGTGTTTGGGTTCATGTGCTCCGATTCGGGAGCCCAGGAGTTCACCAGTTTGAATCCTGGGCATGGATGTGGCACCGCTTGTCAAGCCATGCTGGGGCAGCGTCCCACATGCCACAACTGGAAGGACCCACAATTAAAAATATACAACTATGTACTGGGGGACTTTGGGGAGAAAAAAGAAAAATAAAATCTTTAAAAGAAAAATTCAAGCGTTTATTGGCAAAATATGATAAGGTGACTAACACAAATAGCTTTAAGTATCAAATAGAACAACAAAAAAACTATACTCAAAACTAGAGTATTTTCTAATTAAATTTATGGCACACTTTTTCTCTGAAATGGTACTGTGAACATGAGTTTTAGAACTCCAATGTCAGCTCTCCTATTATTTAGTTCTATAACCAAATTAATTTATCACTTTGATCCTCAGTTTACTCAACTATAAAATGGAATCAAAATACCCCATAGCATTTTTATGATTGTAGCATTTTTATAATGATATTAAGATAATCGATGCAAAGTACATCTTACCATGCCTGTCACATACTAGATACACAATATTCGTTCTTACCTTTCTATTGATCCGATATTCTAATTCCCTACCTTAGAGTCACATTCCCCTATAATGTACCGCTGTAGCCCAAAATCCCACCAGCCACTGTGCCATGCAGATAGAAATCTCTTCGCCCTTTTGACTCTCCAAGACTAAAGAGCCCTGGGTGTTCCTGTGCATATGCGTTCGTTGGACCTGCCTTCACACTCTGGTGCATATCACAGCTATTTGGGAACATGCCCACTGCCAAATAGAACATGATGTGTCTTTGCACCTGGTGTTTATTTGTCTGTGCTCAGAAGAAAATAAATAGGGCTCACCAAAAGCAAAATTGTGAAATGATTAATTTGTATTGACCATCTCCAGCCTCTGCTTTTGCTTCCTCTTCCCACTATCTGTGGCAAATTTTGTCTCTTTTTGCTTTCAGGCCTCCTTTCCCTATCAGAAAACAAAAGGATCTGATGTGATCTTTATATGAAACTTACTCATGCCATTTTCTAATTCTTTCCGTTCATGCACTGTCTCAATTACTGTAGCTTTATAGTCAGTCTTGCCATCTGGTAGTAGTCTTCCATCATTTGAAAACCTTGACAATATAAACATTAATTGATGAAATCAGGTATTGGGGGAAAGGATGTGGAAGGGCTAATATCCTCAACTTTTATAACAGACAGAAATGATGAATTTTCAAAAACCTTTTAATGGAAATTTTTAAAATCATGAAGTGTTGGGCCAGTCCAGTGGCGCAGCGGTTAAGTTTGCACGTTCTGCTTCTCAGCGGCCCAGAGTTCACCAGTTGGGATCCCAGGTGCAGACATGGCACCGCTTGGCAAAAGCCATGCTGTGGTAGGCGTCCCACGTATAGAGTAGAGGAAGATGGGCATGTATGTTAGCTCATGGCCAGTCTTCCTCTGCAGAAAGAGGAGGATTGGCAGTAGTTAGCTCAGGGCTAATCTTCCTCAAAAAAAAATCATGAAGCAAAGAGAATAGTATAATGAACCCACAAGTACCCATCCCTTGCCTTGCGCTCGTCCAACCCTATTCTTCTATAACACCCACTCATTTCCCAACCTCCCCACCACAAAGATAGAATTATTTTGAAGCAAATCTAGAGGGATCTTTGGAGGCTAATATTTCTATTGTAAAGAAACGTTTACCTGAAGTTTAATCTTTTCTTTAGTTTCTGTATTAACTTAAAGCAAAGTTAGATTTAATTCTATTGAAAGTAGCATTTTTGTAAAATGATAGTTTTCTGTGTATCTTGCTATTTAAGTAATGCATAGAGAAACATTTGGAGTGATGATTATTATGTTAATAATGGTTGTTTCTGGGTGGTGGAATTTGGTTAAGTTCTCTATCCTTTTCTCTGTTACTTAAATTTTTTTCTATTGAGCTATGTAACTTTTATAAAAATAATAAAGTATTTATTAAACATTGAGGAAAAGAAGTAGTTATAACATTAAGAGTTTATTTAAATCATTTATAAGAATTTTAACTTTCAGGGTGCAGTTCTACCTCAAGAAATCAGTCAAGTAACTCAGCATCATAAATCTGGCTTTAATGACAACAGTGTTAAATGTCAGCAAAGAAAACATGAGCCTCACAGAAAATGTAAGTTTTAAGTAGGAAAAGTATATTCTGGAAAAGTGCTAACTGCTTCCTTTTATTTTTATTAATTAATAGCTTTACTGAGTTATAATTCACATACCATAAAATTCATCCTTTTAGAGTTTTTTGGTATTTTCATAAAGTAGTACAACCTATGCCACTATCTGAGTTTAGAACATTTTCATCACCCCAAAAAGAAATACCATACCTATTAGCAATCATTCCTCTAGCCCCTGGCAACCACTGATTTACTTTCCACCTCCATGGATTGACCTATTCTGGACATTTCATATGAATAGAATCATAAAATATGTGGCCTTCTGTGACTGGCTTTCCTTCACTTGGCATAATGTTTTCAAGGTTCATCTATGTTGTAGCATGTATCAGTACTTCATTCCTTTTTTTGGCTGAATAATATTCCATTGCACATTTTCTTTGTTCATTCATTGATGGACATTTGGATTGTTTCCACTTTGGGGCTATCATGAATAATGCTGCTGTGAATATCCATGTACAGGATTCTGTGTGAACATATGTGAGCAATTCTCCTGAGTATATACAAAGGAGTGGAATTACTGAGTCATGTCTTGACTCTATGTCTAACTTTTTGTAGAACTACCAAACTGTTTTCCAAAATGACTGTACCATTTTAATTCCCAGCAGCAGTATATGAGGGCCAGTTTTTCCACATCCTCCATTACACTTGTTATTGTCCATCTTTTTTATTATAGCCATCCTAGTAGATGTAAAGTGGAGCCTCCTTGTGGTTTTCATTTGCAATTCATTAATGATTAACAACATTGAGCATCTTTTCATGTGCTTATTGGCTGTTTGTATATCTTCTTTGGAGAAATGTCTATTTGGATCCTTTGTTCATTTTTAAATTGGGTTATTTGTCTTTTTATTCTTGAATTACAATAGTTCTTTATGTATTCTTATACTAAATGCTTATTCAGTAGTTCATTTGCAAATATATGCTCTCATTCTGTGGATTGTCTTTTAACTTTCTTTATAGTGTTCTTGAAAAGCAAGTTTTAAATTTTGATCAAGTTCAATTTACCTATTTTTTTCTACTTTTTCTTTGGTTGCTTTTGCTTTAGGTGTCATAAATAAGAATCCATTGCCTAATCCAAGGTTACAAAGATTTATACTTATGTTTTCTTCTAAGAGTCTTATTGTTTTGTTTTTTAAAGATTGGCACCTGAGCTAACATCTGTTGCCAATCTTCTTTTTTTTTTCCTTATTGTCCCCAAAGCCCCCCAGTACATAGTTGTATATTCTAGCTGGAGGTCTTTCTGGTTGTGCTACATGGGACACCGCCTCAGCATGGCTTGATGAGCGGTGCCATGTCTGTGCCCAGGATGTGAACTGGCAAAACCCTGGGCCACTGAAGCAGAGCACACGAACTTAACCACTTGGCCACAGGGCTGGCCCTGAGTTTTATAGTTTTAATTCTTTTTTTTTCTTCTTTTTTTTTTTTTTCCTTGTTCTCCCCAAAGCCCCCCGGTACATAGTTGTATATTCTTAGTTGTGGGTCCTTCTAGTTGTGGCATGTGAGATGCTGCCTCAGCGTGGCTTGATGAGCGGTGCCATGTCCGCGCCCAGGATTCGAACTGACGAAACACTGGGCTGCCTGCAGCAGAGCAATGCAAACTTAACCACTCGGCCACGAGGCCGGCCCCTATAGTTTTAATTCTTAAATTTAGGTCTTTTTTCCATTTTTGACTGTTTGTATATGGTATGAGGTAGGGGTCCATATTCATTCTTTTGCATGTGAAGTTCTAGTTGTCCCAGCACTGTTTGCTAAAACACTTATTTCCCCCATTGAATTCTCTTGGCACTCTTGTCAAAAAATAATTGACCATGCATGTATGGGTTTATTTCTGGCATCTCAGTTCCATTCCACTGATCTGTATGCCATCTTTATGCAAACAACACACCATGTTAATTGCTATTGCTTTGTTATAAGTTTTGAAATTGGGAAGTTTTTGTTCCTCCAACTTTGATTTTCTTTTTCCAGATTGTTTTATCTGTTCTGGTCCCTTGCATTTCCATATGAATGTTCAGATCAGCTTGTCTCTCTCTACAAAAATGGCAGCTGGAGTTTTTATAGGGATTGCGTTGAATCTGTCGATCACTTTGGGTAGTATTGGCATCTTAGCAATATTGGCTTCCCATCCGTGAACACAAAATGTCTTTCCATTGTGTAAGTCTTCTATAATTTCTTTCAGTGATGTCTTGTAGTTTTCGGTGTACAAGTCTTACACTTTTTTAGTTGAATTTATTCCTATGTATTTTATTCTTTTTAATGCTGTTGTCAATGGTGCTGTTTTCAGTTGGAATGGAATGGAATTTCTTTTTTTTGGATTGTGCATTGCTAGTTATAGAAGTAAAACTGACTATTGTATATTGATCTTGTATCCGACCGTCTTACTGAACTTGTTAATTAGCCCTAATTTTTTTGTGACTTCTGAAAATAGAGAGAATCACATTTCTTCCTATATAATCTGGATGCCTTTTATTTCTTTTTCTTGCCTAATTTCTGTGGCTAGAACCACCAGTACAATATTGAATAGAAGTGGTAAGAGTGAACATCCTTATCTTGTCTTGATCTTAGGGAAAAACTTTCTATCTTTCAGCATTAAGTGTAATGTTAGCTGTAGGGTTTCGGTAGATGCCATTCATTAAGATGAGGAAGTCCCCTTCTATTCCTAGGTGGTGGTTGTTTTCTTGGAGGGATGTTAGATTTTGTCAAATCCTATTTCTGTGTCTATGGAGGTAACCATATGGATTCTGTCCTTTATTCAATTAATATGGTGTATTCCATTGATTGTTTTTCATATGTTGAACCAACCTTGTATTTCTAGGATAAACCCCACTAGGCCATGGTATATAATCCTCTGTCTGTGCTACAAGATTTGATTTGCTGGTATTTTGTTGAGGATTTTTTGTATCTGTATTCATAAGGGATATTTTAAATTTTCCTTTCTTGTGTTCTCTTTGGTTTTGACATCATGGTAATACTGACCTCAGAGAATGTTGAGACTAACTTTGAAAGAGCTGTAGCCTCATTCTGATCTCTCTGGTGGCAGCCAGGCTATTAGTTTCCACCAAAAATACCGGCTGTTGTTTTTGAGGGCTCCATGGAACTGGAGAGTGGGGAATGGGACTACGGCAAATTAGAATGCCACAAAGATCACTGTTCTAACCGAGATTCAGCCTTTTTCTGGAGTAAACACTCCCTGGATTGCTGCAAGCCTTTGATTAACTTTCATAGCTCTGAAAATTTGGATTCTGGTAATTTATGCCCATTTTCTCATTGCTTTTATGGAGGAGAGAATTTTTAGAGATTCTTACTGTGACATTTTTGCTGATGTCCCCTCACTAACTACTTTTTGAGATAAATTTTATTTAGAGTAATCCTACTTTTTTGTGTATAAACACTTGCCAATTAAATTAGTCCAAACTATATTACAGATTTTTGTTAAAAATATGTACAAATATTTTGTTGTTAATATTCCCTTACATAATTTATATAGTTTTACTCTTTTCATTGCTTTAGTAGGGTCTACTGTGTTCCAGGCACAGTAGGGAATGCAGATGCAGGCATGAGAATCGTCATCTTGAAGTTACTTTTTCTCTTCTCTTGATCAAAGTATTCCCAAATTGCAGCCAATTGCTCATTAGGCTCAAAATATGATTCATTTGTTATTCATTCTTTTATTTATACAACTGCTACCTATTGAGCTATTATGTGCAAGGTACTGTTCTAGGTGCTAGGAATATATGAGCGAACAAGACAGACAAGTTTTCTGGCCTAATGGACTTTATACTCTAAGGTGGAGACTGATAATAGGCAAACAAACAATAAATTCCATAATCTGTAGTAATGATAAGTGTTATGATGAAAAATAAAGCAGATTAAGAGGAAAGAGTGATAGGGTGCTATTTTAAATACGGCAGTCAAGGAATGCCTCTCTGAGGACATAGCATTTGAGCAGAGGCCCAAATAAAAAGGGAGTGGAATGGGATAAGCTATGCAAAAAGCTTAGTGAAGAGCTTTCCAGCAGAGGAAGTACACAATCCTGAGTCTGATTTATTATATTTAATATATGCATGGTATTTTTTGTATTTATATATTACATGTAGTATAACGGGAGTAGTCTTTTAAAATATTTTTCTAGGGGCGGGTCCAGTGGCACAGCAGTTAAGTGCGCACGTTCCACTTCGGTGACCCAGGGTTCAGATCCCGGGTGCAGACATGGCACCACTTGGCACGCCATGCAATGGTAGGCGTCCCACTTATAAAGTAGAGGAAGATGGGCATGGATGTTAGCTCAGGGCCAGCCTTCCTCAGCGAAAAGAGGAAGATTGGCAGCAGTTAGCTCAGGGCTAATCTTCCTCAAAAATGAAAAAATAAAATATTTTTCCAAAAAGCTATTTTCAAAAAAAATTTTGTGGTTTTATAATTTTGGTTCAATTTGATAACTGTAAAGTATTTTTGCAACAATATCTATAAGTTATTTTTGGTTCTTCTATATTTTAAGTTAATTTGGATTAATGTTCCTATAAATCTATAAATATAGCTTAAAAATTATTTAATTGAAATGCATTGTGATTTTTCTTTAAATTATTATTTACATAAATATGTGTAAACTATTTGCATTATCTGGGATTCCAGTTAGCTTTCTTGTGTGTATGTCTCAACAAAGGTTGAATGTCCATACATATCAAACTCACTTTTTCTTTTGCTGCTTTTTGCAAGATTACTTCCTCCCTTTCCTCTCTTCCTTGCCTCCATTACCTTCCTCCTCTCCCTCCCCCTTTCTTTTCCTCCCTCTCTGTTCCCTCTCTTCCCTTCTCTTTCCGTCTTTCTCCCTTCCTTCCCTCCTCTCTCATCCCATCCTTTCCCTCCCTCCACCCTCTCCCCCTACTTCTTTCCTCACCCTTTCTTACCTCCCTCCCTTATTCCCTCCTTGCTTCCTTCCTACTTTCTTCCCTCCCTTTCTTCCTTCTTCTAATTCATCCTTTTCATTTCCCCTACCATTCCCCCAGTTTCCCCTTAACAGGAATACTAAAATAGCTTCCTAATTGGTGTCTCGCTTTCCTTCTGTCTATCCAATAAGCCACTGCTGTATTTTAATCTTCCTAAGGCACGATTCTGATCACATCACTACCTGCTCAAAACCTTTCTATGATTGATTGTCCGTTGCCTACCAGTTTAATTCCCTGGTCTTCAAAACCTTGCAGATTATGGCTCCAACCTACTTCTCTAATTCAATTAAGCTCCACTATACTCCTTAACCTCCAGTGGATCTGATCTGGTCTATTTAGAGTTCCATAAACACATTACCTGCTGTCTGCTTCCGTGTCTTTTCTCCTATTATTTCCTTTGCCTGTAATACTTAGCCTCCTATTCTGCCCTTTGGAAACCTACCAGCCTTCAAAGCTCAGTTAGAAGCCACTTTTCCTTTTCCCTTATTGTTGTCATCTGTGAATATCTCTTCTACCCCTCATCTAGATTATAAGACTCCTCAAAATCGGGGCCTTTTTCTTCTTGGAATTATGTGACTCTAACACAGTTCCTTGCTATAGTAAATATTTGGTGAATTTAATTGGTGTGCAGCAAGTTCTTTCATTTACCAAAATTTCTATTTTTTTGTTTCTAGTTAAAGAAGAGTGTAAAAGTCCTAAAACAGAGAGTCGGTCACAAAAAATGTCACATAAGCAGGTAAGCTTTCTTAAAATCAGATTTCTAGTAGCCAACTTTTGATTGCATTTGGTGGCTCTGTGGCATCTGACTGAATTTTGCAGCCCTTTCAACCAAATCCATGAGGTGTGTTGCATGATGGTTGCTAAAGCCTGACAGTCACTTGGCTGGAAGGTTGCACAGGTAGAGTCTGGGATCTGGAACTTGAGATACTTGAAGTCCTTGTTCTGCTGTTTAATAGCTGGGTAGCTTTTGGCAATTCTCTACACCTCTCACAGCCTCAATTTCTTCATCTTTAAAGTGGAGATAGGGGCTGGCCCCGTGGCGCAGCAGTTAAGTGCACACATTCCGCTTCAGCGGGCTGGGGTTTGCCAGTTTGGATCCCGGGTGCAGACATGGCACCGCTTGGCAAAAGCCATGCTGTGGTAGGTGTCCCACGTATAAAGTAGAGGCAGATGGGCATAGATGTTAGCTCAGGGCCATTCTTCCTCAGCAAAAAGGGGAGGATTGGCAGCAAGTGTCAGCTCAGGGCTAATCTTCCTCAAAAAAAAAAAAAAAGTAAAATAAAATGAAGATAAAAATAGAGCATTTGGGGACCAGCCCAGTGGCACAGCAGTTAAGTTTGCACACTGCTTCAGCAGCCGGGGGTTTACGAGTTCGGATCCCAGGCACAGACCTACACACTGCTTATCAAGCCATGCTGTGACAGATGTCCCACATACAAAGTAGAGGAAGATGGGCACGGATGTTAGCTCAGGGCCAGTCTTCCTCAGCAAAAAGAGGAGGATTGGCAGCAGATGTTAGTTCAGGGCTAATCTTCCTAAAAAAATGATCATTTCTCTCTATATATAATTGGTCCATACATACACACATACATAATAGAAACATACCTGCATACATAAATGTGTGTGTGTGTATATATCTATAAAATATGTGAAATTATGCTTATATACAATGAAAGTATATGGATCAACAAAGTTAACAGTTAATTCTGTGGAGTTAAGTTGATGGAGGAAGCTGAGATCATTTATGTTTTATTTTGTATAGTCTCTGCTGTTTGATAAGGAGTATGTATACATTTTATAATCAAAGAATAACAAATTTTTAATCTAAAAAATCAACATATACACTTATGTGCATTTTATGTGTGTGTATTATATTTTAATGCAGAGTTTGAAAAAATTAGATCTCTTATAATAAAACAAGTAATATATTAAATTTATAAAAGATGTCTTACCAGAATATTTGGCACATAATAGGTTCTCAGTAAGTGGAACCCATTAATATTTAGATATCAGTCAGTGGTCGAATTACATGACTGTTAAGGCCCTCTCCTTTTGAAACTCATATGCTATAATTTCCTTTCTTCTAGAAAAGGGATTCATAAACTTTGTGCCATGGACCTCTTTGGTAAAGACTGTGGACTCTTTCTCAGAAAAATGTTTTTAATGCTAAAATAAAACACATAAGATTTGAAAGGAAATCAGTTATATTGAAATGCAGTTAGAATGGTTTATTGCGTACATTCATAGTTGAAGGGAAGGAAGATGAACATGTAACTGTTTTCCTCATCCAAGTTTAGCCCCCTTTTGTTCTTATGACACAAAAGGGAGAATAGCACATAAAAAAGTTTGTAGCAGTTTATTTAGAACATTATTAAGTAGTAACTATAAATTTTATTTCCACAAGAAGCTCATTCTTACTCTTTTATAGACGTTTGGAGGGCCTGCCAAATGTAATATTAAGCTATTGAAGAGAAATGAAAGTGCAGAAGTCTCAGAAAGCCAAAAGGTTGTGACTGGTTATACAAATGCTATTGATAAGGTAGAAGACCATTTATTCAATTTCTCTTCCCAAACTTTAACACCTGGGAAGATGATTGAGTGAAAATTAAGTATATTATTTTCGTATATAAAACTCCTAGCTTTTTCTGTGTCCTTGTACTTTTACCGTCATGCATAAAATGTTTATTCTTTTAGCCTACCCCTGGAATTGAGAAGTTTTTAGCATCTTTGAATATCTCCAAAGAAAGTGGAGTGCAGTCATCGCATTTTGAAGAGCCTCCGAGTGAAGAGCATTTGTCACCACAGTCATTTGCTATGGTTCGTAGTCTGTAGGAGCTTTTGTGCTATAGTAATTTCACTCTTGTTGGCTGTTCATACATACCCTATACAACTGTTAAAACACTTTTCTCTCATGTAGACTAGTGTATTGCATCATTCTTGTCATCCTATGAGGAAAACCAGGTTGCCCTGGGCAGTTCAACCATCTTTTTCTTTTTTTCTCTTTAGACCATAGCTCCTTGCTTTTCAGACATTACTTCTAGGTGATTTGGTCAAAAGCTAATCAGAGGGGCCTGCCCCATGGCCGAGTGGTTTAGTTCGCACGTTCTGCTTTGGCGGCCCAGGGTTTCACCAGTTCACATCCTGGGCGTGGACATGGCACTGCTCATCAGGCCACACTGAGGCAGCGTCCCACATGCCACAACTAGAAGGACCCACAACTAAAAATACACAACTATGTACCGGGGGGCTTTGGGGAGAAAAAGGAAAAATTTTTTTAATCTTTAAAAAAAAAAATTAAGCGGAAGGATAAGTATTATTTCTATGCCAGGATATGTGGGTAATTTTTTTTTAACTCTAGGCTATTGATTTTCCATATTCTCTATCAGTTATCATCTTAATTTTTAACAACGTAACTTGTTAAAAGAAGGATTAGTAAGCTCTGTAACTCTGATGTTAACTTTTCTCCCCTTATCCCCACCATCTCCATACCAATCATTTTCAAAACAGAAGGGAACACGGATGCTTAAAGAAATTCTAAAAATTGATGGCTTTGACACTGTGGACCATAAGAACGAAATAAAACAGTTTGGTAATGAAATTTCCTCTAATAGAAGAGATGAATATGGATCTGCCTCACAGCCTAAACAAAATAAGAAATTAAGTAAGTAAGCTAAGTACTATTACTAATAACCAACATCATTTCAAAAATTCAGTTCATTTGGGTTTTTTTATCATGGGCTTTTTAAAGATAAAACTACTTTTATTTTTAAAAGAATATACTTAAGAATAATAAGAGTATAACTTTTATGCTTATGTCAATTATATATTAATATAACTATGTAACTAATAGATCAATAGTCCCTAAATGTCTTCTTGTGATTACTTAAATATCTGTTACAGATACTCATTGTGTAGATCCTTAGCCTGGAAAGATTTCCACATTCTAGTTTTTTTCCTCAGTAATTTAAAAATGATTATTGGGGCCGGCCCGGTGGCACAGTAGTTAAGTGCACACATTCTGCTTTGGTGGCCCGGGGTTCGCTGGTTTGGATCCCGGGCACAGACATGGCACCGCTTGTCAAGCCGTGCTGTGGCAGGCGTCCCACATAGAAAGGAGAGGAAGATGGGCACAGATGTTAGCTCAGGGCCAGTCTTCCTCAGCAAAAAGAGGAGGATTGGCAGCGGATGTTAGCTCAGGGCTAATCTCCCTCAAAATAAATAAATAAATAAAATAAAAATGATAATATAAAATAAATAATAAAATTTTTAAAAAGTAACTTTTGGGGCTGGCCCCGTGGCCGAGTGGTTAAGTTCGCGCGCTCCGCTGCAGGCAGGCCAGTGTTTCGTTGGTTCAAATCCTGGGCGCCGACATGGCACTGCTCATCAAACCACGCTGAGGCAGCGTCCCACATCCCACAACTAGAAGGACCCACAACGGAGAATATACAACTATGTACTGGGGGGGAGCTTTGGGGAGAAAAAGGAAAAAATAAAAAATCCTAAAAAAAAAAAAAAGTAACTTTTACTTTATTTCAATGTAATGAAAAAAATCATCCGGCTTAGAGTGAAGAGCTCAGAATTCAGCCCATGTTACAGAACTAACGAGCCCTGTGACTTTGGGCAAGCCGCTTAGCTTTTTTCTCACTCTCTAATAGTGAGAGGTTCAGATCCTTTCGTCACTGGGGTATGTTCTTGTCCTCTTAGTGAGTTTGTTGATCATAAAGAATATGAACTTTCAGAAATTTTTAATCATCTTCTATATAAAAGTATTTAGACTTAATTTTAGAAAAACTTTTAAGAAGCATCATTTTGGAGCAACAAAAACATGCATCCATGAGTCTCAGAATGTACGATAAAATTTTGAATCCAAACCCTCCAAACTTAGGAGTTAGTTGTAAACCAGCTCGAGAAAGCCTTTGCTTGTTCAAATTTTGCCTGTAACGTAACTATGTAGTCGTTAATCTCTCAAGATGTTAATTTTTGGCAGTCAGCTACTTATCATATTTTAAAGTCTTTATCATAATCATGTATCATTAATCAGTTATAGTCATCTAAAAAATCCTTACTGAATTCTTAGTAATTTTAGACAATACTAAATAGTTCTTGTGTTTACTTCCTGGGAGATTCCTCTTTTCACCTTTTAACAGTTTCCTGCTTGTATTCTCTAAAACCCTGTGATAATTGCATAGTTTGAGATACTTTTTAATATAGATGTGTGCTTTTCTCTTTTTTGGTAGCATCTTGTATGAACAAGGCTCACAGTGCTAGTGAGTACCGTAGTGCTCAGTCTATGGACAATGTGTGTTGGCCTGTTCCCAGCCACATCCCTCCTGTGTCCACACCAGTAACTGAACTTTCTCGAATTTGTTCTCTTGTTGGAATGCCACAACCAGATTTCTCCTTTCTTAGAACACCACAGGTATAGTATACTAATTGTTCATTTACATGAGTTCTTTAACACTGAGCCTAAATAAATTGACTGAAAGTCTTTGGCTAGAAATAATATAATGGGGCTGATTTTTTTTTACTTTATGAACACCATAGATTTCTAATTCTCACTCTGGTTGTTCCATTTATGCGTTACCAGAGCCATTTCAAACTTTTCGGTCTCAGAAACTCCACACTTTTTGTTTCTTGAGGAAGATTAGCCCTGAGCTAACATCTGCCACCAAGCTTCCTCTTTTTGCTGAGGAAGACTGGCCGTGAGCTAACATCTGTGCCCATCTTCCTCTACTTTTTTTTATATGTGGGACGCCTGCCACAGCATGGCTTGATGAGCGGTGCCATCTCTGCACCCGGGGTCCAAACCGGTGAACCCAGGCTGCCGAAGTGGAACTTGTGAACTTAACTGCTGTACCACCAGGCCAGCCCCAGCCCCACATTTTTTTGAGGACCCACAAAGAACTTTTCTTTACTGTGTTATATCCATATTTACTGTATTAAAAATTAAAACTGAAAAATTTGAAGTATTGTTTATTAAAAATAACTTCAAAAAAATTTAATGAGAAGAGTGGCATTGCTCTACATTTTTGCAAATCTTTCCCGTCTTCAGCTTAAAAGAAGAAGCGAGATTCTCATATCTGCTTCTTACCATCAATCTCTTGTGATATGTTGTTTTGGTTGAAATATATGAAAAAAATCTGGCCTCACACAGATAGATAGTTAGAAAAAGGGAGAGATTTTAATAGGCTTTTCATAAAATTGTGGATGTTCTTTGATACTATATAAGTAGTAGTATTTTCTTAAAAGTTATTTGCAATGTAGAATCTGAAACTATATGAATAAACTTTTTGTCCTCTATATACTTGTGAGAGAATGAGAGTGAAAAGGGTAAATAGCATCATTATATTATTATGAAGATAGTTCTGACCTCAAGGACCCCAGAAAGAGTCTCAGGGACCCCTTTGGGTGCCCAGACAGTGCCTTGACAACCACTGGCTATGAGAAAGACAGTTTTATCCTTTTCACTTCTAAGTTCTTGATACATTCTCACCTAAGCAGAAAGTAGGATTAAACTAATAATATATAAAAATGGCTACCTTTTGAAAAGTAGAATTTTTTTTTAATCTTTTATGTAAAGAAAAAAAATGTAGAATGTAAAGAGTTATAATTTAAATGTGAATATGTCAGAACCTCTGAGTGTTTTAGATTTTGGCCATTAATTCATATTAGCAAAATATTGCTATTTAGAGGATGGTATAAAGGAGAGGTCGGCAAACTTTTTCTGTGAAAGGCCAGATAGAAATATTTTAGGCTTTTTGGGCCATATAGTGTCTGTCACAACTAGTCAACTCTGCAGTTATAGTGTGAAAACAGCCATAGGCAATACAGAAAAGAATGGACTTGGCTGTGTTCCAATAAAACCTTATTTACAAAAATAAGTGGAAGGCCTAGTTCCCAGCCCTTGCTAAAGAAAAAAGTTTTGCTGGCTTTCCTTTGCCTTAGGATGCTTGACCCTTCAGCTAGCTTAGAGAGCATTTTATTTTGTAAACATTAAAAGATAAAGCAACAATTCTCAAGTTTTTGCATGGCAACCCAAAACTTAAACTGATAGCCCTTTTTTGAATTCTTGAATTCTTTTTTACAGAATGTCAGGTGAAATTATTCTACTTGTTGAGACTAAGCTTTGGGGGAGGAGGCCGACTTCCTAGATAGATAACTTCATAGACATTCATATTCTCTTTTTTAGACGATGACAGTTTGCCAGGTAAAACTATCCAATGGCTTATTGGTACATGGGCCACAGTGCCATTCTGAAAATGAGGCCAAGGAAAAAGCTGCACTTTTTGCTTTACAACAATTGGTGAGAACTGTCCATTACCTCTCTACTAAATTTGTAATTAATCTTTATGGATGTTTTTTGTTGCATTGTCTTATAACTTTTAAATACTTCCATAGGGTTCCTTAGGAGTTAATTTCCCTTTGCCTCCACCACTAATTCCAAATTATCCTCCTGCCGTACCACCTGGGACCATTCCTCCAGTTTTTCCCCAACCAACTGGTAAGATATTTTGCTCTTCTAAATATTTGTTATTGAGTTATTATTTTTAGAAAGTTCTTTTAAGAAGCATCATTTTGAGGAAACCAAAAAATTTGTTTAAGTGTCTAGGGAATGTAAGAAGGAATTGTTAGAAGTTAAGCCTGAAACCAGAGCCTACAGATTCATTTAGAAATACCATTCCTGGGGCTGGCCTGGTGGCGTAGTGGTCAAGTTCACACACTCTGCTTTGGCAGCCCAGTGTTCACAGGTTCGGATACCGTGTGCGGACCTACACACCACTCATCAAGCCATGCTGTGGCAACATCCCACATACAAAATAGAGAAAGATTGGCACAGATATTAGCTCAGCGACAATCTTCCTCAAGCAAAAGAGGAAGATTAACAACGGATGTTAGCTCAGGGCCAATCTTCCTCACCAAAAAAAAGAAAGAAACACCTTAATACCATTCCCCTCCTACAGCCTCTGGTGTGGCTGGAGTAGGACAGTTCTTTGTTCTGGACAGCCCCTTTTTCCCTAGTAGGCACAAACAGATGAATTTGGGTTTAAGTTAGATATCAAAAACACAGATGGGGGAAAAAAGACAGAGGTGAAGGGAATAAAAAGCAAGTAAGGGGCTGGCCCCGTGGCCAAGTGGTTAAGTTCGCGCGCTCTGCTGCAGGCGGCCCACTGTTTCGTTGATTTGAATCCTGGGCGCGGACATGGCACTGCTCATCAAACCACGCTGAGGCAGCGTCCCACATGCACCCACAACGAAGAATATACAACTGTGTACCAGGGGGCTTTGGGGAGAAAAAGGAAAAAAATAAAATCTTTAAAAAAAAAAAGAAAGCAAGTAAGGCTTTGAAGCTGTAGATGTGAAAGAAATTGCCCTTGATGAGACAGATCAAGAGTGGGGGGTTTAAGCTTACTGTATGTTTCTTAATATTCTCTCATTGTTTTCCTCCTTCAAATGTAGTACCTGCGTTATCAAGGAGGTAGTTCCTTGCTTCCTTTAGCCGGTTGGTGATTTCCTAAAGTGCTGGGGGAATGGAAAGGGCACTGTGGAATCAGGACTCTCTTTTTGTCCAGGCTCTTTTATTGGCTGACTTTGAGAAAATCACATAACTTTTGGGGACTCCGTTTTCTTATTTATGCTAGACTGTGTCCAGGATCTCTTTGAGACTAACGTTTTATAATTTTATCATTCTAAATCTTTCTAAATAATTCTTTTATCACTCCTTTTTCCTAATAGCAGTTGACTTCTTCATATCCTAATCATTATAATTTTAAAATCAATAATTTATTTCAAGTTTAGAAAATTACTTTTCTGAGTCTGCTATATACCAGGTATTCTTCCAGGAGCTCTACATATCTAATCCTCACTATAAACATTAGAAAGGTTAGTAATTCTGATTAAACAAGCTGTCTCTTCTGTTTGCCTAAACTCCCTTAAACTGAACTAATAAATGATTTTAAAAGTGTAGGCCTACAGGCACAAAGAGACGAGAGAAGAAATATCAGCATATTAGAGATTTGAAAAGAGTTTCTGATGAGAAAAGCAATTGGAGAAGTCATGACTGATTTACAGAGCAGAGTTGAGCTACAGAGCAAAGTGTAGAAGAGGATACAGATGAGCTGATGAGTAGATTGTCCCTCACAATTCCCAGGAGATTCCGAACTTGGACGTCTCAGAAGCTGTCAAAGCTTCAGAGGAGGCATGGGCTGAAGAGAGGGGCACTGGTTCAAAGTCTAAATGTGGGGTGACGGAGGCCGTCTCCAAGACCTCCCCTGCCCAGCTGAGCAGTTGCCTATCCAGGCCAAGACCGGAGGTTTGTTCTCCAGAGGGCTCCCTAGATATGGGGACACCAGGCACAGAAGAGAGAATGAGATACTAGGCTCAAAACGGAAATGAAGGTAAAGTTCCTTTTCCCCAGCGTGTTCCTAGATTGTAGCCAGCCATGGCCCACATAGGAAGTTGGAGGAGGGTTCTTTTGAGAAATTCACTGAATTTCAAAAGACTGGCTCACTACCCAGTCATCCTAGAGAGAAGCCCTCAAGTCATCTGACCTGCTCCCTCCCCACACAGACACTGCTTCAAATCACAGTGTTACTGTCTTGTTCTTTAATGTGAGTAGATACTAGACTGTGAGGGATCACTGGGCATTTTAGGAAAATCGCTAAAATTAAAAGAGCCCGAAACAAAGAGAAATGAAAGTAACCTGGAAATAGAGATAATATAGGAAGTATGGAATTGAAAGACAGCTATAGTTAATATTCTTAGTGAGATAAAACAGTATTGCAGCCAAAAAATAAGAACAAGAATGTATGAAAAAAAGGATAATTGGAGAACAAGAATTAAATTGTTGAGTCTAAATTTTAAAATTCAGAAGATAAAGCCCTAGCAAAGCCAAGGAAATCTCAGGAAGAAGAACAGGATAAAAGGTGGAAAATAAGAAAGAAGGGAGGCTTAGAGGAACAGTGCACAGATCAACACTTATCTAATTGGAGTGCCAGAAATAGAGACCAGAGATAATGGAAAGGACGAAAGTATCAAGGAAATAAGTAAAGTTTCTTCAGACTGAAGGACATACATCTCTAAACTGAAAGGGCCAGCAAGTGCTTAGTACAGTGAATGAAGAGAGACACAGATTGCCTTGAAATTCAGGATCCCAGTGATAAAGAGATGGTCGTAAGAGGTCAGAGAGATGGGGAAATACATGTAAAAGATCAAGAATCAGAATGATATTGCACTATTTAACAGAGGCTAGAAGCTAGAAAGCAGTTGAGCATTAAACACCTCAAAATCCTGAGACAGAATTCATTTCATCTTAGATTTCTCTGTACAGCCAAACTATGAATCTAGTATAAGAGTAAAATAAAGACTTTTTCAGACATGCAAACTTACTTCTTATGCACCCTTTCTTAAAAAGCTATTGGATTATATGCTCCAGCAAAACAAAACAGTAGTTAAGAAAGAAAGAAAATCATGAGATTAAATCTCAAGACATCTAGTGATGAATGGAACTCCCAGAATGCCAGCTGCTCATAGGTCTAGAAAGTAACTAGTCCCAATTGGAAGAGCAGAGAGAAGTCTTGGCAGGTATGATAGTTATCTGATAGATGGGCAACATTCGGAAAAACATAAAGGATAGGTACTTAAAAGACTGGAGAGCTTTTAAAAGATAATTGCTGGGGCCGGCCTGGAGGCGCCAGCGGTTAAGTGCGCATGTTCTGCTTCTCAGTGGCCCTGCGCTCATTCACTGGTTCGGATCCCAGGTGTGGACATGGCACCACTTGGCAAGCCGTGCTGTGGTAGGCGTCCCACGTATAAAGTAGAGGAAGATGGGCATGGATGTTAGCTCAGGGCCAGTCTTCCTCAGGAAAAAGAGGAGGATTGGCAGCAGATGTTAGCTCAGGGCTAATCTTCCTCAAATAAATAAATAAATAAATAAAAATAAAAGATAATTACTTTTAAAGGATAATTATTTTTAACAGAGTAAAAAAAAAGTGTTACAAGAAAAAAACAGAGTACCCTACTTGGCTCTGCAGTGACTGTATTTACACAGTCACGTGCCATAAACACTGCTTCTATATTTAAACAGATGTTGTGATATACTTAACATCAGGAGGACAGGGCAAGTAGTGAGAGGTAGTATGAAAACTGAATTTTGATGTGTCTTAATAGGAAGTCAGTAGATCTAAAAATACCTAAAGTTGAAAAATCACTAACCAGTAGTATAAGCAAATTGTTGAACAGTGTGGAAATAAACAGCTAAAACAGATAAACCTGGGTTGGAACAGGTGACTGCTATATTATGTTGAAAACCTTTTTTATTACAGTGTGTATGTAGAACTTTGATTTTTTTAAAAAACTGTAATTTGTCTAAGGTCGTAACTTAGTAAGTTGCAGAACTGGCATTCAAACGCAAGTCTATCTAATTCCAAAGCACATGCTTTTGCTACTGTGCTGCTATACATTCCTTTCCCTGTATAAACAATGTTTTAGTCATAAAATTTTTATGACATAATGGATCTGATGTTTTCATATAGCTTAAGGTAGTAAGTTCACTGTAAATGGCAAAATGTAGTTTGACCCATTCTTCACTTTCAAAAATGAATCTAGTAACTATATAAAAAATAATTTTAAGTAATTAGTATGTAGTTACCTAAAGGTGTACCCACAAGCTTCTCTAAAAAAGAATCTGTCAAAAATAAATAAATACATCTGTCTTATGAGAATGTATTATATATGAAAGGAATGATTGTTTTCCCCATTTATTATCGATATTTTATAGCTTGACATTTTTACCTTTTTCATGTTGATTATTATATTTCTCTTTATTATTGTATCGTGTTTATCAGTGTATTCAGACTTACCAAGAATCTTAAGGTTCTAATTGGAATTCTTTTGGTCTCATAGTAGATGCTCTCCAATGTTCTAATTAAAATGTATGATATAAGTAAAAGCCAAGAGATTGGAATGCTAATCAGGAAAAAAAATTTGAGCATCAGATTGACATTTTAAAGTTATTTTGTAGGTTTCTATTTTATGGTATGAAATAGTCCCAATGGAGGAAAACGTATTTTGTATTTAGAACAGTGATTTATTGGGGGAATTGTGAAGTTGACCTATGCATAAGATTAGCATAGCATCTTTTAAATAGATGTTAACATTATGACTGCCACCAAAGTTACTTATAGGTAGTATCAAGACCTAATTTTCTAAATCTTATTAGTGTTTTTCATATTAAAAGTTTTCTTTATCCTGGGATGTACATCTGTCATTGATAACACAAAAATATATTATGATTCTTCTTTCTTGATCCCAAAATTTCTTAAGTGGCTTAATTTCATTTAAGCTATATCATCTTACAGGTCTGGCTGCCTTTTTATCTCTCTTAAAAGAAAGTTTGAACACAGTACATGTCTTCTTCAGTGGCAATGTACTGGTGTCTCGATTGTCACTGTTTATTGCAGAGTTCCAAATGGTGCTCTGGTACTGACTGCAAAAGAACCACCGGGGAGCTTGTTGACACTGCACATTCCTGGGCGTCTCTGAGTCTGGCCTACTAGGTATGGCCCTGCCCAGGCCCTGTATTTCACAAGCTCCCCACGTGATTCAGACACACAAATCAGGTTTGAGAACCACTAGTTCAACAAGCTTTTAAGAAGAAACAAAATTTAAATTTTAAAAAAATCCTTGAATTACAAATATTAGAATAGGGAAAAGAAAGATTCCACATGTCGTATGAAAATGATGAGGTTTCAATATTTGAGCTTTTTCGTTTTTTGTAGGCTGGGATCACTACGGGAGCAACTTAGCGCTGGGGGCAGGTGAGTGAGAGCCTTAAGATCTCTCTCTTTGTGCCCTGGCTTTTCTCCCTCAAGGAACAGTTTCATGACTTTATTATTTTTTTAAACAGTATTAAAAATTCCTAAAGTTCATATCAGCATAAGGAACTAGTGGCCTTTGTAGGCCAGACAGCATAACGATAAGCTGGCTTCTGTGGCTAGTTCAGTCCTAAGGGGGGCTCCTGAGGTTGAATGCTGTAAGCAAGATTAATCGTAAGTTAAGCGTTTGCCCTTTGCCAAAGCGAACAAAGGGTAACAGAAGGTCGTCTTCAATTTCAGGGCTTTGATGATACCATTTTACTAAAAGAGGAATTTTCCATGATTTTTAACAGCTAATATAATGCCTCCTTCGTCTCATCTCTTTGGCTCGATGCCGTGGGGACCGCCAGTGCCAGCGCCTGGAAAGCCTTTCCAGCACTCTTCGTATCCCGGGGCCATGCCCATGGCTGGGGGAATGCGAGGTGGTGCGCACAATCAGTTCATCCCTCTACAGGTGAGACGTGGAAAGAGAATTATTTTATTTTTAAGAGAATTGATTTTTTTAATGCTCAAAGACTATTGATAAAAATTTCTTTATTCAATAATTACTGATTCAGTGCCAGCTAGAAGCCTGAGACTGGGTCTGGGTGCTGAGCATAGGTTATAACCGGTAGTGACCAGTCTGACCTCATCCCTGCTGTCTGAGTTTGTGTTCTAATGAATAATAATTATCACAGCGAGTAATAATATCCTTTTCTAGCGCAAAGTGATTTAAAATCAGGAATATAAACTTTCTTTATATTTAAGTTGTGGAGAATTTTTAAATATTTTATTCATAACTAAATTCCTTGAATTTCTGAAGTCCATTTTGGAGATTATAAGTGGAAGTCACAAGTGACCAGTGGTTGACAAACATGAACAGCGTGGTTTTGTGCTATTTTCTGATGCTAGCTTTTTTTGCCTACATTGTTGCTACATTGATGCTTTTATTCCTTAAAGGTTACTAAAAAAAGGATTGCAAACAAAAAGAACTTTGAGAATAAGGAGGCCCAGAGTTCTCAAGCCACCCCACTTCAGACTAGCCAACCAGGGTCTTCCAGTGTCACCAAAGTGATTCCGCAGGGGAGTTCATCAGCTTCCTTAAAGTCCTCTCAGATTACTCAACCCGCACCTTCTTTTCAAGTTGAAGCTGCCCCCCAGGGCCATAGTGTGTCTCACCATAAGTCAACACCAAGCTCTTCTTCAAGAAGAAAATCAAGAAAATTGGCTGTCAATTTTGGCGTTTCTAAACCTTCTGAATAAATTTGGTACTTGGAATTAATTTCTTTCTTTTCCACACACCTTTTTATAAATCCACATCTATCTCTCACAAAAAATTAGAATGTGCTATTTTAAAATAATATGTTTCAATTGAAAATTTTTAATTTTTTGTCAGGCACTTTTCATGCTGTTTATATCAAATTGTGCATCTTCAGTATGTGCAGTTTGTTTTACATCAATTTTACCTCAATAAAGCTGTAAAAAAAAAAGAGAGAGACTAAATTAAACCTTGTGTCGAAATAATATCAGTGGACTGAAATGTGCCAATCTAATCAGTGGCCTCATCATTAGAAGCATCCTGAACTATGAATTAGACATCATATTGCAATACTAATGAATATTTTTTACACTATCATTGAGGGATAATTAAATGTAGCATGAAAATTGGGCCTCAAGTATAATTTACTGAAAGTGGATTTTATTTCTCTTTTTAGTGATGGAACAGAATTGTCAGGAGAATGGCTTTTATGTGTGAGTGTGTTAACTTGTGTTTTATTGTCTGCCAGGGTCCTTGCGCCCTGCTGGGTGATCACATTGGTGTGGTGCTGCCAGTTCTGCTTTATCCTAAATTTGTACCAAAGCAACTTTAGAATACTGAGCAGGATATTTCATTTAACTGCTTACAACTATAAATAGCAATCTAGATTTGAGTAAGTAATTAGAGTTTTTTAGATTATTCGAGAACCAGCATTAGTCATTTCTAATAAAATTCTTTCAAAATCTACAGGGTACAATGATTACAAATTAATCTTCTAATGAAATAAAGTTCAAAATATTAATCATGTTGTTAATTAAAATAAATTGTATTATTCTTTTATATAGCTTTTTACCTGCTTACTTAAACATGTGAGAGCTCCATTATTGGTCCATGTGTAGTGCTTCCTAGAACGGATGAAATTCTAAATTTTTTTTAAATTCCAAGGTGTGGTTTAATACAGGTACAATCAGTTTGTGATGTACATTATTTACATGACAACTGCCTGTCTCATTCTGTTTCCATATTTTTAGCTTTATGCTGAACTGTCTGGTGACTCTGGCATTTTGTCTTTGCATGTTATATGTGGGTGTGTATTGTTCAAGCTGTGGCTGTTGAAATTATTTTAGAATTTATGAAAATTTCTCAGTGGTACCTGGGCCTGAGTTTTTATATATATATATTTATCCTTTAGTTTTTGTGATATGCTTATATTTTTAAGGAAGTAATTTATCATACTTTTTTAAAAGTAGAAACCGTAATCTTTATATGCAGTTGCTCATTGTGTCCAGTTTTATTTAGCTTATTGAAAACTCTGCCATGAGTCTTTGAGTAGTTTGTTTTTTAAAATGCTGCTTTGAACTAAGTGGATTCCTTTCTCTAACTGCTGACTTCAGAGTTTCTCTAAATGTTAAGAGGGTATTTGTATATTAGTAGTGCCTTTAGTATGAGATAAATGTTCATTATCTGTCATTTATTATAGTCATGTGAGTTTCTGTGATTTTATTTTCTGTTGATTTCCTGGATTCACGTGTTCA
This sequence comes from Equus quagga, assembly GCF_021613505.1. Taxonomy (NCBI): domain Eukaryota; kingdom Metazoa; phylum Chordata; class Mammalia; order Perissodactyla; family Equidae; genus Equus; species Equus quagga. The sequence goes on along the minus strand of NC_060267.1, from coordinate 175,075,247 downwards.
TCGGTTCCCAACATTTGCTTGTTGGGAATGTTTATCTGTAGTGGGATCTTCGATAATGAGGCTCAAGTAATTGTCAGTGTTTGTCCTTATTTCCGCACAAACTCTCTGCTTGTTTTTAAAGGAAGCATCTATTATGGGAATACAATACCAAAAAGTTAAATTGTGACAGTAATATTCCATTAACCTCTTACTACTTCAAAATGTGTAATATCTCTCAGCATATAACTGTGCAAACTCCAGCATACAAGAATTGCCTCGCTCCTGTGTCACCACTCTAGGAACAGGGTACAGCCGGCATCTTTTTAGAGCACAGAGGAAGGAGCACACGCCATCTTCTGAATACTCCAAGAAAAATTTCAGTAAGCATAGTGCCACTGAGCCCATAAGGATATTTCCTCAGTGTTTGAGCAAAGCAAGCTGACAGTTGTGTGTGGATAGGCAGTAAAAGTGTTTTCTCTTCATTCCTTCTTCTCTTTCTTTTAAACTATTATTCCAAAGATCAAAATTGAAGAAGGGTTAAAATAGGATACAGCTCCAGAATGACTAGATGGTGATGGGGCATTTATCTGTATTCTTTCCCCCTTGCAGACTTTTTCCAAATGCGGGCCTCAGATCCACAGCTGATGGGCCCTCCCTCCAGTTTTTGTCTCGTGATAATCTTGAGGAGACTGGATCCACTGATAGTTTAGGGAACTTACAGTTTTCCCCTTTTGGATGAGGCAGACTCAGACCGCCCCAGAGTTTAGAAACAGGCCCGTTCAACTGTTGAATCTGCTGAGGACTTTCTCTGAAAACTGCGGGCTGTACAGAGCACAGAAGAGCAGATTCCCCACATTGCTTCATGTTTCCACATAACTACAGCAATGAAATCTAAATATCCTTGTTCAATAATTTTTTTCTCTTTTTTGAGCATCTCATGTGAATTTTACAGATTGATCCTTCCAGTCTCATTCTTCCTTTTCACAATTTCCTACATTACCTGATCATTACCTGTTTTATAATTTGACAGAATGTATTAATTGATTTAAACATCACGTAGACTAAAGTCTTAAACATCTGAGACTCAGTTTCAATAAAAATTAATTGCACCTCTATGTGTACCTTAGTTTCACCTTAAGACTTTCCTTCCTTTTCTGAGGATTAAGTAGTTCTTTGAGAACTAAAAAGATAAGCAGCTCTTTTTTCCCCCTTTGTGGGAGGGATGGAGAACTCTAGATGCAGGTTTTCGTTGTTTATTTCCTTTTCTGTGATCAGATATTTGCCTTGGTTTTAGATTGATATTTCCAGCTAATCTAGATTCTTGGCTTTGGGGCAGGGGGTGGGGACGAGGGAGGTGGTTGGCAGAAGGAAACCGCTGAACTAAGACGTACCAACTCACTGCTTTTGCAGACTGTATCTTCCCAGCTCAAGGAAATAGATGAGCTGCATTCACGTTCATTCACGTTTTAATCATAGTAAGTCGTACATTTTCATAGTGATCTGATTTTTACCTTTCACAGAACTGTCCAGATCTCCACTGAAGTTAGTTCTAACATGCTTCTTCTCATTGTTCAGAGCATCTTTTTTAAAGCAACTGTGTACAATTCCCCGGCTTTTGAGCTTGCTATATTTTTTAGTACCATCTTGCTTTTAAATTGTGTTTTTACTGTAGAGGAGAATTAATTCATTGGAGAGAAGTTATTGTGACAGACATTCTCTACCTTTTAAAAAAAATAAATCACAGAAGTTCCCTTATATGTACATTTTGTAGACTTTGTCAGTGAAACAGTGTTTTTTGCAGGAGGTTTCTTTCCTAGACAGGATAAAGCTTACAATTCCAGAAATGGATATTTTTCAGACTGACCTAGTTCATATTTCCGTCAGACCTCTCCATCTTCTGCCAGGGAGCAGTTAGAGACAGTGTTGAAACAGACAGCAGCAGGGCCGAGCCGACAGGCGGCAGAAGTGTCACTGCTGCCATACTGAGGGAACAGCCCAGACATCGCTGATCCTTCCTTTAGAGAGAGAAAACGCGTGTATAGAACAGTTTCAGGAGTTCAGAATAGCAGCCCTCCATAGCTGTGTGTGTGTGTCTGTGTGTGTGTGTGTGTGTGTGTGAATGAACCGACAGTGATGCCTTGCTCAGTCAGTGCATTCAGCCATCTTAAGTGCAATTTGTGACGGAGACTCTGGTTTCCAAAAAGTTTTACATAGTTAAACTTGTAAATACTGTTTTTTTTCACCAGTGCACCCATTGCTATTGATATTTCAGCAATTGGTGTACTATTAAATTATCGAGGCCAAATAATTAAGTTTCTCTAGATGTTTTAGTAATTTAAAGCCAAATTCTCATGCCGTTTCTCATGAAGGAAGAGGAGTGAGAATTTGGTCCACGGTTTGCTCTAAGTTATTTTATTCTTTTCTTTCCCTTAGAGTTAAGGGGCTTTTTTGTTTGTTTGGGGTTGTTTTGTTTTGCCTCAAGTCTCTGACATTTTCTTTTGCCTGTACCCAATTACTTCTTTGAGTGTGCTCATCTGTTTTGATATGAGTAATAATGTGCTGTATCATCAGTGTTCATTTCATTCATTTAAACAATATAATTAAGTACCATTCATACGTATATATCACTTCATTTCTTTTATCACAATGATTTTATAAATAACTGGAATTTTTCATTAAATCTTATACAGAGCAGTATTTTATTAAAGATTCAAAAGGGAAGACTTTTATGTGCTCATTTTGTAGTTTTTGTTTTTTAAATATCTTCACATTGTCTGCAATTAAAGTGTTTTAAACTTGGATTGGAATGGACTCCGAATGTATTTTTGTGTTAAGTTGTACATTTTTAGATTTCTAGCATGAAGTTAGCCTCAAAATGTTGTACAAAAAGATTTTAAAATTTAAGAGTCACTGAAAGAATTTAAACATCTCTGCATGTTAAATGCTATCTGGATTTTAATTAAACACTTGAGAATGATTTCATAAGCTGTTTGCTCTTTTGTGTTTCTGTTAATAGCAAAGTAGAAACATTACGCTATTCACTTAAACCCCATACCCTTTTATATCAACATTTAGAATCTGTGTCATTTGGAGCAAACTGAGACAGCATGATTGGTGGGCAAAGTCTGCATTGTAGACTCACGTGGCCGCTGTTCGGAACCAGCTCTACTCCTTAGAATTGTAAACAAGTCATCATCACATTAGCACTGGCAAGTTCTGTAAGGTCTAAGCTTCATTTCATCTCCTAAAGAAATAAAACAACACCCCTTGTGATGTTAATGTATGTATGTATAAAGAACATTAAAATCCCTGTGGTTGGGGCTGGCCCCGTGGCCTAGTGGTTAAGTTCGCGCGCTCCGCTGCAGGCAGCCCAGTGTTTCGTTGGTTCGAATCCTGAGCGCGGACATGGCACTGCTCATCAAACCACACTGAGGCAGCGTCCCACATACCACAACTAGAAGGACCCACAACGAAGAATATACAACTATGTACCAGGGGGCTTTGGGAGAGAAAAAGGAAAAAAATAAAATCTTTAAAAAAAAAAAATTGCTGTGGATGGCTAGATGGGTGGATAGGTAATGAAGCACGTATAGTAAGAGGGTAATGGTGGAATGTAGGTGGTGGATGTACGGGTGTTCACTGTATAATATTTTAAACTTTGTTATCTATTAGAAGGTTTTCATAATGAAATGTTGGAAAAAGAAAAAAAATCCCCTTAAAGGTGTCTGGTGCTGTCAGTGGAGATCAGCCAAGATCTTCAGCGCTCAGTCTTGTTCTGCCCGGTCTTTAGAGAAGCAGATAGGCCTAGGGAGGGAAACAGCGGGGAGTGGCAGAGCATGCCAAGTTTCAGAGCGACTCGTTGAGGGAAAAAGGCAAGTTTCAAAATGATGCATAAAACATGACGCCATTTATATAAAATAAAAACAAAAAAGTTTAAATACTTGTATGTGCAGATAGTGTGTGCAGTATCAAAAAAGGCTGGAAGGATACACACCATATGCTCACAGCATTTATCTCTAGGAGATGGTCAAAACGATTTTACTCTTACCTGTTATGATTTAAAAGTTTGTAGGAAATGTAGCATGTATTACTTGTATAATTAAAAATTAATTTAAAAAGACAAAGTAAGTTAGAACGTTGGTTTGGGAACCTAGAAGACCTCTTTTGAATTCCAGCTCATCTACATACCATATGTTTGGGCTAGTTAACCTCTTTGTGTCCTAATTTCCTCATTTGTGAAGTGAGTTAATAGTATTTTTATATTATTATTAATGCTTTGAAGATTGAGAGTGTTATATAAAGTGATTGGTACCTAGTGGATATCCCATAAGTAGTAACTGCTGTTATTACTGAGCCTTGTGCCCGAAACTTCAGTGATGTATTCACGGAGATGTAAATAATCACGTGACTTGTGTCTGTGAGCAATACAATTGTAAAGCCCTGCAACCGGCATAATGGAGAACTTCATAGAGTGTTGCCTGACAAGAGCTGTGGCCCTTTGTAGAACAAAGCAGCTAACCCAGGGCAACCTACTAGGGAGGGAGCTTGGGAACAAATACTTTGACCTCCTTTTTTCCTCCCTCCAGTATCCTGCCAGTGCCTTCTGTTGGCCAAACCCAACTGAGTAAACTTTAGGCAAGGGAGCCTTTTGATGGAGTCCATGCAGACCAGCCTCCCAAGGCACAGACCAGAATGGAGAAGAATGGAGAGTGAATCTGGAAGGGTAAAAGAAGATGTACAGTATAGAATTAATACATTGGGTCAACGGTGGGGTTTTATATGGTTATAATAATGGAAACACCAAATAGGGATCTAAACAAAATCATGTTATAACTGTATTTGGAAGATGGAAAGGGTGCACATATATGGTGGTGGTGGAGGGAAATGTGTGTGTACTCTTCCGTGGTGAAAATCAATAGCTCATGCCCATTACTGAAAAAACAAAGTATGTTTCTTATAAAAGGAAATACAAAAAGAAGATTTCATGTGACTGCCTAAAATCAAACAAAATAAAACAAAAAAGGAATTGACCAAGAAGAGCTCTTGTCCTTCTGAGTCCTAACATATTATTTTCTGGGCCATAGGTGGAAAATGGTACATTTGACTAGTGAAACCTCTACCTCAAGAATGACTCAGAGATTAAAAATCTATAAGTTAGATGTTCTCATAGTTTCAAAATAGCGCTCCACAAATTGCTTCTTAGGTAGAAAGGGGGAAAAGATCCCTTCATAGTGTGGAGATCTGGCTGTCACTATCTGAAGCAAGTGGTCAAGCTTGGCAACAGTTGGCAGCAGCGGCAGGGAAGGACTGACATTCCATGCTTCTTGACGTGATGCAGAGAGGAAGGACATGACTCCTCCAGTGTGGTGTTCTTGCCAAAAAGACTTGTCCTGCGTCTAGTAAAGGGCAGCAGACAAATGTGGGATTTATGGCACAAACCCAGGCCAGACGACTCACCTGTTCTCATCAAAGGGAGCTTAGAGGCAGACTGGACTGAGCGATTCAAGAAACCTAACGGTTACATACAATGCGTGAACCTTGATTGGATCGAGGTTAGGAAAAAAATAACATTTACAAGACATTTTATGGAACAATGGGCAACTGAGAACGGATGGTATTTTAAGTTAGCGTCAGTTTTCTCAAGTGTGGCAATTATGTTGTAATTATGCAAGAGCTCTTCTTATTCTCGGAAGATGCACGCTGAAGTGTTTAGGAGTGAAGGGTCATCTCTCTGCCGCCCACTTTCAGATGGTCTCCCATAAAGGAAGTGTAGAAAAAGATGGAGGGAGTGTGATAAGATGTCAACATCAGCCCTTTAGCTGAGGAGGAGTCAAGTATGAAAACTTGAATACTCCTCTTTCAACTTTTCTGCAGGTTCAAAATTAAAAAATTTAAAAAAAGTGTTTTTGAGGAGGGACAAATGTGGGGATGGGTGGGCTGCTGTTTTTCACGATAAGCCTTGTTGAGTATTTGACTCTAAACCACATACGTGTTTAACGTTGATAAGACTAAAAACTAATAAAATTAGTCAAGGCTAATAGGAGCAACATTACAGTTTTGTAATGTAATGTATACTGTATTGTATAATAATTCAGTTATTTGGAAGTTAGTACTTTTTAAATTTGGCAGCTGAGTCTCAGGGCTGGAACTTACCTTGGAGAACCTCTCAGCCTGCCTCTCCACTGTAGCGATGAAGACAGGGAGGCTCAGGGGAGTTCAGTGACTATTCCCAAGGCCAGAGCCAGGGCCCCGCACTTCTGTTCCAATCATCTTTCTTTGTGTACCGTGAATCGTCCATCTTCTATCGTATAACACTGCTGCGTAGTGAGTAAACAACTGTTCAGTGATTTGTGCCGTCTCCTAGGATGATAACAACCATGGGTGAAAAGGGAGGAAGAAGGGGAAACAGGAAGCTAAAAAGACCATCGTTGGTTATTGGCTGTTCAGGGAAATCGAGACTGACGTTGCAGAGTGGTTATTCTCAGGCAATAAAGAATTCATTCTGCCAAACTGTAGAGTTTCATCCGATCACACTGTCGCTGGCTATTAAAGTTGATAATTGATACTAAGAAGCTTGTAAGCCTTTGGTTCCCGACATTTGGCCCAGCTGTCGAAAGTCGGCTCAGTCAAGACTGACAAAGAAGCTTTGTTGCTGCTGGTGGTGATCACCGAGATTTTCAGACACTTCTTGGAATTTGGGATACTTGGCTTGCTTAAAAAAATACCTAAGTAATTCCCTTGCCAAGTTTTAAGACTCCAAACAATAAGAAAAGTGGGTTTGACAATGTATATTTTATTTGTTTCCCCTATATTTTATAATAAAAAATTTCCAAACACACATAAAAGGTAAAAAAGATTTCAGTGAACATGCATATAGATACCACCTAAATGCTACCATTAATACTTTACTATTCTTACTTTATCATATATCTATCCATCTATCCACTTCTCTTCCCACTTAAGAATCCATCTTATTTTTTTATGCATTTCAAAGTAAATTTCAGACATCAGTATACTTTTCCCCAAACACTTCAGCATGCCTATTGTCTACACAAATAATCCATAAATCAAAATTAGAGTGAGTTTATTATGAGCCAGGTTTGAGGACTATAGCATGGGGCCTTCCTTCCCCAAGGAAGGAAGCACACCGAAGGAGGGGGGTGTACAGAGTGGTTATATACTGTCTTGGAACAAAGAATATCCATCACATATGCCAGGAATATCTCTTTTACTACCATCCCAAGATACTTAGCTGGCACAGCAAGTTGGTGGTCAGCAGGTCAGTGGTCACAAGGTGAACGCAACAGGTACGTAATTAATCCGTAATTTCCAGGAAGAGAGGCTTTTCCTTAAAGAAACGCCAATATGGGGGAAGCTGCATCCTTATCTTTAAGGGCATCATTCTTGTCTTTGGGCCATAGTAACTGTTTAAAGCAGATGTACAAGGCACGCTCAACAGGACATGTCAGGCCCTTTTGGAATAACAAGTTCAGGCCAAATTAGTTTTACACCAAATGGCTTCCTCATATACTCCAAGATATCCCATTGCTTTTCATTTACTTATCAATACCATTAACTAGAATTCATTATTTTTATGGTTCTTTTTTGTTTCTTTAGAGGTAAAATTTATGTAAAGTGAAATGCACAGATCTTAAGTGTACCATTCCATGAGGTCCAGCAGATATATACACACGTGCAACCTGAATCGTTACCAAGACACAGAACATGAACACCACACACAAATAATTCCCAATAATCGCTACACTCAACTGCCCAGAGGCAGTATTCTGAAATTGTTTCACCAAAAGTTAATTTTGCCAGTTCTAGAATTTCATACTAATGGAAAAATACAGTATGTACTCCTTTTACAAGGTTTCTTTTACTCAATAGAATGTTTTGGGATTCATTCATGTTGTTGTGTGTGTCAATAGTTTGCTTCTCTTTATTTCTGAGTAGTCGTCCATTGTGTGAAGAACGTGGCTCGTGGTCTATTCTCCAACTGATGAACAGCTGAGCTCTTTCCAGTCGGGGTTCATGAATAAAGCGGATAACAGTTGTTTTCATTTATCATGGGTAAATACCTAGGAAGGGGATGTGTGGATCAGAGGACATGCATATGTTTAGTTCCAAAAGAAATTGTGGGGCTGGCCTGGTGGCCGAGTGGTTAAGTTCATGCTCTCTGCTTTGGCGGCCCAGGGTTTCGCCGGTTTGGATCCTGGGCGCGGACATGGCACCGCTCATCAAGCCATGCTGAGGTGGCGTCCCACATGCCACAACCAGGGGCACTCACAACTAGAATATACCGCTATGTACTGGGGGGCTTTGGAAGAAGAAAAAAAAAGAAATTGTCAGGCTTTTGCAAAGTGTTTGTACCATCTTACACTCCCACCAACAAGGTATGAGAATTCAGGGTACTTTACATGTTCACCAACATGTGTCTTGTTAATCTTTAATTTTAGTCATTCTGTTGGTGCATATTTTGTATTTTTTGATAAATGCACTTAATACAATCAAAGTCAGTTTATTTTTAGAAAAAATGGGGTACCCACACTGAGAGAAGTTGATAAGACTATTTTCTTGTACTCACAAGAAATTAGGATACTTTAAAACATGTACATGCAGTCTGTCGTTTTTTTAGACCCTGTCATTTTATTTTTTGCCTTGTAGGCTTTTTTATTTTGGTAAAATACACATAACGAAACTTACCGTTTTAACAATTTTAAAGTGTCTAATACAGAGGCATTAAGTATATTCATGATGTGGTGTACCGTCACTACTGTCTAGTTGCAGAAATTTTTCATCCCCAAATGGAAACCCCCCCTTGTCACTCCCCGGTTTCCTTCCTCCTAGGCCCTGGCAACCACAAATCTGATTTTTGTCTCTATGGATTTTCCAATTCTGGAAACTTCATGTAAATGAAATAATGCAATCTATGACTGTTTTATGATTATATGATGATAGGTATGATCATAGATTCTTTGGAAGACAGGACAAAACACAAAGACACTTGGGATAGATGAAAGGCATCACTGTTTTTACAGCTCCAGATGAGAGAAGGCTGCTTTGCAAGGCCCCCGGAGGACTGCACCTGGGAGCAGGGTAACAACAAGCTGGGACTTCAGGGGGCAGCTTATGGTAACAGCAGGGTGGCATTAGCTAGGTTTTGTAAGCTCCCTGAGAACTGGGGATTTTGAATAATTCTGTGAGTCCAAGGAAGAAGAGGTCTCCCCTGGGCATTAGGGATCTGAGGCCTCTGGCAGTTGGGAATGTTGCATTTTAAGCCAGAAGTGTCAGAGCCTGAAAGGGAAGTAGGTGGGGTGGACGTTTAGCAAACTGCCCACGAAGAGGGGAAGGGGAAATGAGAATTTCAACCATGACTTCAAAACTGAGTCAAGACAGTACTTGTGAAATACTCTATTACAGTGGCCCTTTGTATCAGGCTTCGTTCACTCAGCATAGTGTTTTCAGAGTTCACGCATGTTGCAGCGTGTGTCAGTACTTCATTCTTTATTACAGCTGAATAATCTTCCATTGTATACATACACCACATTTTGTTTATTCATTCATCCATTTAATGGACATTTGGATTTTTCCACCTAATGGCTATTACAAATAGTACTGATATAAACACTCAAGTACAAATTTTTATTTGAACATCTTTTTTCAGTTCTTTAAAGTGTATGATGCATAGGAGTGAAATTGATGGGTGATATTTAAGTTGTTGAGGAATTGCCAATGGTTTTCCACAGCAGCTGCACCATTTTACATTTCCACCAGCAATGACAAAGCTTCCAATTTCTCTACATCCTTACCAATACTTGTTACTTTTTTTTTATTATTATGGCCATCCTAGTGGGTATGAAATGGTAACTCATTGTGGGTTGGATTTGCATTTCCCGAATGGCTAATAATGTTGAGCACCTTTTCATGTACTTATTGGCCATTTGTATATCTTCTTTTGAGAGATGTCTGTTCATGTTCTTTGCCCATTCTTAAATTGGGTTTTTTGTCTTTTTGAATGAAGTCTATTTTAAATCCAGAAAGCAACATTCTTTTTTTTTTCCTGAGGAAGATTAGCCCTGAGTTAATATCCATCACCAATCTTCCTCTTTTTGCTGAGGAAGATTGGCCTGAGCTAACATTGGTGCCCATCTTCCTCTATTTTATATGTGGGACACCTGCCACAGTGTGGCTTGCTAAATGGTGCATATGTCCGCACCCACGAATCGAACCAGCGAACCTTGGGCTGCCAAAGCAGAGCACGCAAACTTAACTGCTGTGCCACCAGGTGAGCCCAGCAACCTTCTTTTTCCAAATAATTTCCTCTTATTTTCGACATTTGTAATTTTAATTTAATGGGAGATTAAGGTTTGCTTATTCAAACCTGTGATATTTTTAAAAACATGGTTAAACAAAAAGCATGCATTGTTTACATGAAAAGATCAACTTTTCAGGTGCCACTATTCTGGGTTTCAGAAAAGAACTGAATATCCTGATTAAGAGGAATTAGGGGGCCACTCTGCTTTGGCAGCCCAGGGTGTCACCGGTTTGGATCCTTGGTGCAGACATGGCACTGCTCATCAGGCCATGCTGAGGTGGCATCCCACATAGAACAACCAGAAGGACCTGCAACTAGAATACAAAGGAGTGCGTACATAAGGTGAGTCGGATGTTGCTGTGATGGAAATGTTTGTAAGGCCCTGTGGGGCACAGCAAAGAGAGTGTTCAAATCTATCAGGAAAGGCATCATAACAAAGGTGCAAATGTGCTGAGCATTTCCCCCCAATGCCTCATTTTAAAACCTTGCAAACCTACAGACAAGCTGCAAGGATAGTATAATGAACATCCACATTCCCAGCATCCAGGTTCACCAGTTGTTGACTTTTTTTGCCACATTTACATTTTTTCTCTCTTTCTCTCTTCCTCCCTCTTTTGGATCCTTTACCTTGAAATACTTAAACATCTATTTCCTGGGAACAAGGACTCCTACAGAAGCACAGGTTATCACAATAAGGAATTTTAACCTGGATACAATTCTATAGCTAATATACAGGTCGGATTCAAATTTCCCCAGTATTATAACTGCTTTTCTTTTTCCAATCTAAGATCCAATTAGGATTATGCATTGAATTTAGTTATCATGTCTTTTTAATTGCCCTTAATCTACATTAAATTCTCAGCCCTTTTTGTTTTCTGTCTTCCATAACATTGATATTTTTGAAGGTTCCAGGCCAGTTGTGATCCAGAATGTATTTCAGTCTGGATTTGTCCAATGTTTTCTCACAATTAGATGCAGGTTAGACATTTGGGGCAGGAGTCTAACCCCGGTGACGTTGACCAGGCATTGGCAAACAGTGGTAGGTACGGTTGGGACTCATGCTCAGAAGAGCTTAAGCAGGAAAATAGACACCTAATAACTGACATTTGGCAAATGGGGAGAACTGAACTCTGTCCACGACCATCCCCACTCCCAGTCAAATAAATAGAAATTCTGGTTAACACTTAACAACAGCAACTGAAAAATATTTAATATACCATGCTTGAAACCAAGAAAGGTAAATCTCAATGCACTCAAAGTTAGAGCGGTACACTGCTGCTACAGGTGGAAAAAGTTACACATAAGAAACCGGGAGTGTTGTGTTGGGAGACAATTCTCTATGGCATTTCTACATGTCTCGTGACAATTTTTATCCTAGACTGTCTTTTCAAGGATGTTTGTACAGCAGACAGCCCTGGAAACTACAGATAGTGTCTTCCTCTGGATCAGACGACAGATTTGTTTTCTGACAAGGATAATAAAGATGATGTCATCCTTAGGGGCAAAGGTTGGGCACGTTTGCCAGCAGCCCCTTCAAAAGATTGGGGGGTTTCTAAGCTCAGTTCTTCCCAGCTGTGACGCAGACTCAGCTTGTGCATAGCATCCACCTGAGCCCTGGGAGTAAGAAGAACCAATGTACGCATAAGCTCATGCTGCTCACTGTGCCTAAATCCATTCGGATATGTCTCCTTAGTGGCTGAACACGTGGAAGTGTGGCGAGCTAACATAAAGCTGCAGTAGTCGCTGCTGCTCAGGGACTGCTGGACTGCTAGACACTATGCCACCCGCCACCAAGTGCAGAGTCGGAATTCACAATACTCAGAGATGGTGGGGACCCCAACATGAGAAATTAACATAGAAACTCATCTGATGCCAATGAAATCTTCTAGGCCCTGGCAGAGACAAACGTGAAAGTGCTCTATAGGAGTGCTTCCATAACCCAAAATACAAAGAATTTCCATGGAAGAGAACCTCATCACATACCATTTCATAATTTATAAAACGAGAAACCACCGAAGAAGATGTACCACTGTGAGGGTGAGGGAGCACATAGCAACTGGGAGCATTTGCATTCCAAGAGCTAGAGATAATAGAACAATCTGAAAGAGACTTTAAAACAAGTATGTTTATGGGGCTGGCCCCGTGGCCGAGTGGTTACGTTCTCGCGCTCCGCTGCAGGCGGCCCAGTGTTTCGTCGGTTCGAATCCTGGGCGCGGACATGGCACTGCTCGTCAGACCACGCTGAGGCAGTGTCCCACATGCCACAACTAGAGGAACCCACAACGAAGAATACACAACTATGTACCGGGGGGGCTTTGGGGAGAAAAAGGAAAAAAATAAAATCTTTAAAAAAAAAAAAAAGTATGTTTAAAATAGTCAAATAGGCAAAGCAAGGAGAAGACAGTGCAAGGCAAGAATAATGCAGAAAAATAATAATAAGTTAAAAAAGTAGCAATCCTAGAAAATAAAAAAATATAGTCAAGGTAAAGACTTAGTGGTTAAATCAAAGAGACATAGCCCAAGAGAGAATAATTAGAGTGGAAAATCGCTGAGGAAGTTACCCATAATGCAGCACAAAGTGACAAAGGAATTGAAAAGAAAATAAGAGATGTTAGGAGATATGAAGAAAGGAATGAAAAAATAAAACACACTTAAAGGTAAGTAAGAAAAGATACATGTGTTTACTTATTTGTGCAAAATGAAATATAGAAAGAATAAACCCAAGACCAGTGAGGTGGATTACCTGCGGGGGTGGGTGGGAATGGTGTGGAAGGAGTAGAAGGAGGGGGCAGGCCAACGACACTCTCTGAGTGTACCTTTTTCAGCAGTTCTGATTTTTGGACCCATGTTAATGTTTTACACCCTCAAAAAAAAGAAAATCAATAAGCCTGAGGGAGAAAACCCAAAATGAAATACAAACAGAAATAAACTGAACCATATTTCAAACAAATAATGCAACCACACTGGGAAGAGGGAAAAAATAATTAATCCAAGTAGCTTTTACCGATCTGACCACAGGCTAAGTAAATATTGACCTCTAGATAATACACTTCTATTCACGCAAGCGTGGCTTTACAATTCTGAAACGAATTTATTTGTATTCTTGGACTGATTGAATTAGTAAATATGTACAGATGGCAGAAGCAAGGTTTCTCACTGGCAGAGAAGAAGGGAGTTACGAATACAGAAAGGAGGAAAGATTGAGTGAATCCCGTGGTGTTGGAATGAAATTGGAGGTATAGGTATGAACTCGTGGTTTTTAAAATAGAGATAGATACATAGATGATAGATAGATGGACAGATAGATGATAGATAGATAGACAGATAGATAGATGTAGAAATAGATACGTAAGTGAGTATAATAGGACCTAGATGAAATGACACTCCACCAGCAATTAGCATATCCAGCACACAGATTTTGGTTTCTAAATGACATTCTCCACATAAAGGAGCCAGAGCCTCTGGGAGAAATGGCTAATTCCAAAACTGGGGTAGGGTAGGTCAAGATGGGCCTGGAACATCTTGCTGTGCCAGAAAGTGAGGAAGTACTCATATAATAATAGGAGCACATGGAAAGAACAGAAAGACCAGCGTGGAGAGGCTCCCACTGACCAATTCCGGGACAATCTGACCATCAAAATAAGGAAGACAATAAATTATAACTCATTGACTATAAGAAGAACCCATGAGTCATTATTTGTATAAACAAACAAATGAGAAGAAGGGATATTTTTCCTACCATAGAAAGGTAACTAATAAATGTAGAAAGAATGATAGGGGCCAGCCCAGTGGCGTGTTTAGTGGCTAAGTTTGTGCACTCTGCTTTGGCAGCCCAGGGTTCACTGGTCCAGATCCTGGGTGCAGACCTACACACTGCTCATCAAGCCATGCTGTGGTGGCATCCCACATACAAAATAGAGGAAGATTGGCACAGATGTTAGCTCAGGGCCAATCTTCCTCACCAAAAAAAGAAAGAAAGATGAAATGGGGGGGGGGAATCACCATTTGGCAATTATCTTAATAACTGATTAAGGCAAGAATCATTGATGGATGCTAAAATTATTGAGTAAAAGTTCAAAAAGTGATAGGATATTTACAGAGTCTCAGAGTATCCCCCATAAGACATTTATTAATTACAAAAGGAACTATAGTAACTGCACAATGAAGAAATCTGGCTGACACCACCTTAACTAAGTGACCAACAGATATCATACGGGACCAATAGATACCACACACCGCCTAATATGATGCATTGAGAAGCAGGGCTTGAACTAGGGGCAGGCAAGCCAGGCACCTGGGGCTGACCCTGTACTTGCATGACGCTGAGAATGAATGTCTCCTTGTGCTGTGTGCACTAGGTGCCTCCTTTCCTTTCCCTGGTCCCAGCCCTGCTGAGAAGAGCACAATGTTACTTCTGTGCTATTCCGGCCAAAAGTGCATAGCCTGAATCCAATCATGAGGAAACGTCAGACAAACTCAAAACGAAGGACACTCCCCAAAATAATTGGCCTGTACTTTTCAAAAATGTCAATGTCAGTAAAGATAAAAACTGAGCAATGGTCCCAAATAAAAGGAGCCTAAACAAACATGACGACAATGCAACACATGATCTGGGATTTTCTATCTCTCTGGGGGACACTGTTGAGACAATTGGTGAAATCTGAATAAGATCTGCAGATTAGCTAATAGCATTGTGTATGAGGATTATGTAAGGGAATATATTTGTTTTTAGGAAATTCTAACTCAAGTATCTAGGAGCAAATGGGCATCACATCTGCAACTCACTTTCAAATGGTTCAGAAAAAAATACCAGTAAATAGATAAACAGAAAAAGATAAACTAGATGTGGTAAAATGTTAATGTTTGGGAAATCTGGGTAGAGGGAATTCTTCGTGCTACTTTGCAACTTTTCTGTAAGTCTGAAACTGTGTCAAAATGATTTTTTTTTTAAAAAATAAAATATCTAGTAGGAGTTCCTCAAGGAGAAAATAGAGAGAACAGGAAGAGGCAACATGTAGAGAGCAGAACATTTTCCAGAATTGAAGACCCAGGTCCTCAAGCTGAAGGATCATAGCAGGATGTCCCCAGCAGGATAAATTAGAAACAAGACCACTTTCAGTCTGGATGGAAAATCTTAAAGCCACCAGAGAGAAAAGATAGAGAACCCAGGTGCCGGCCCTGTGGGCGAGTGGTTAAGTTCGCGTGCTCCACTTCAGCGGTCCAGGGTTTCGCCCGTTTGGATCCTGGGCACAGACATGGCACCGCTTGTCAGGCCATGCTAAGCCGGCGTCCCACGTGCCACAGCTAGAAGGACCCACAACTAAAAAACATACAACTATCTACTGGGGGGATTAGGGGAGAAAAAGCAGGAAAAATAAAAAGAAGATTGGCAACAGTTGTGAGCTCAGGTGCCAATCTTTGGGGAAAAAAAAGATAGAGAAGACACAAGAGAATGAAAATTAGTCAGGCAGTAGACATCTCATGAGTTGTATCAGGGCTAGAAGCCCACGGGACAATATTTTCAAAGTGCAGAAAGAAAATAACTGTCACACTAGTTTTCTTTACCAAGCTGAGCTATCTTTTGAAAGTGAGGATTTAACAAAGATATTTTCAGATGTTTAAAAACTAAGAAAGTTTACTACCCAAAGACCCTGGCGGGAAGAACCACTTACTGACAAAATCTAAGAGAAAGAAAATTGACTTAGAAAGACGGAAATTGAATGAGATAAGAAAATCAATGCTGAGCAAATAAATTGATAAACCTGCTGCTAAATCTAAATACGGAGACACTGAAAAGAGAGACGGAGAGATGTGCACCCTCCCAGCTGAGCTCAAAAAAGACAACATTCTGCCTTCTGGTGTCAGCTCTAATACTGTAAACTGGTGTCCTTTTTACTGTCTATTTAGTGTCACATTTTTCACGTTTGTGCTTTTTGTTGATGATTTCATGTTTTAAATGGCCCCCAAGTGTGGTACTGAAATGCTCTGTAGTGTTCCTAAGCGTAAGAAGGCGAAGACATGCCCTACAGAGAGAATACATGTGCTAGATAAGCTTGGTTCAGGCATAAATTAGAGTGCTGTTAGCTGTAAGTTTGATGTTAATGAATTAATGATATATGTTAAATAAGGTGTCTTTAAAGACAAACACACATAGGACAAGATTATGTATTGATCAGCGGATGGAAATGTGAGCAGAGGCTGCCGGAGCCTAACCCTGTACTTTCTCTAGGAGAAATGGTTCAGTATTTGCTAATTCAGTTACTTTACAGAACATGACTACTGCAAATAAGGAGAATTGATTGTATTTCTTCTTCAGTTAATTTAAAATCTAGTGTTTATTGTTCATGGTTCCTTATTTCTACTTTCTTTCCTTTGTGTTCTGAACTAATTAGAGTTTATTCTAAGTTTCATCTCCTTTATGGTACTAAAGCATAATAGTCCAGAGCTACAGTTTGTGAAACACAGCCTGTAGTAACTATATTTCAAAGCAAGGCTTTTCCTTCCTGACAAGATAAAATGTAAATAAGCCCAGCCAGTGTCCTCATTGCTAGTGACGTCTCAGGTCATTTGGATTTACTCAAGTCATATAAATGAACCAAGAATTGTCAAGTTATTACACTTGTTTTACATAAGTGTGTCATTTGGTAAGAATCCCCAGGTCCACACAAATTGCCCGTGTGTCATAAAGATTGAGCTCATTTAAAGTCATTCTGGAAATGGCAACTCCTTTTTGGGATGGGCTGCATCTAAAATGATCAATCTGCTAAATTCAGGACTTCTGAGTTCTGTATGTAGATGACATCACCTTACAGCCATAGTGAAGGATTCAGAGTACTGTGTGCAAAAGGAACTTGGTTGGGGCCTGCCCTGTGGCGTAGAGGTTAAGTTTGCACACTCGGCTTTGGTGGCCTGGGGTTTGCGGTTTCGGATCCTGCGTGCAGATCTACACACCCCTCATCAAGCCACGTTGTGGCGGCATCCCACATACAAAATAGAGAAAGATTGGTAGGGATGTTAGCCCAAGGCCAATCTTCCTCATCAGAACAAACTAACAAAAGGGACTTTGTGGGGCTATCGATGGAATTCCATCTATCTTGATGGTGGTGGTGGTTGCACGGCTATATACATTTATCAAAGTTTAAAGAACTGGACGTCTCAATAAGTCTGACTTAAAAAAAAAAACAAGAGGGGTTGGCCCAGTGGCGCAGCAGTTGAGGTCCCACATTCCGCTTTGGTGGCCCAGGGTTCACCAGTGAGGACGTGGCACCGCTTGGCAAGCCATGCTGTGGCAGGCGTCCCACACAGAAAGTAGAGGAAGATGGGCACGGATGTTAGCTCAGGGCCAGGCTTCCTCAGCAAAAAGAGGAGGATTGGCAGCAGATGTGAGCTCAGGGCTAATCTTCCTCAAAACAAACAAAGAAACAAACCAAGAATCTTGTGGTATTTGGGAAGAAAATAATGCCAACAGAGGCTAAGCAGTGTGTAGGAAGGAGTTTCCATCTTTATTCTGGCTTATTCTTAGCCGAAAGGCTGAGATAGAAATCTTTACTTTTGAAAATTTACCTTGAATCTAGAAACAGCCTATTTTCCACCTTTTCTTCTACAGTACTTTACTTTGGATTTTTTAAATTGCCTTATACAAAAATTTTCCTCAAAAAACAAAGTTTTATTTATCTGTGAATTCAAAAGTGTTTTTAGCCATTCTCTCATGTGGTTGAAATCTTACCTCACAGGACTCACTCATTTGAGATCTTATAACGTCCCTAGCTGAATAAAAGGCTCTGACCAGGAGTGAAACAGGATGATTGAGATGAGAAGGGGAGGCAGGATGCTGTCTGAAGCAATTGGCTATCTTTAGAACTTTCCAGCCTCTGGGTGTTCACAAACCCGTGTTGTGTGTTCACAAACCTGTACCTGATATGGCTCCTTCCCTTCCCACGGCATATGCAGGTAGTGAGTGAACGAAAAGATTTCCTGTCACTCAGCACTTCAGGAGGGGAGAATGTAAGAGAAGGAGGGACCAGTCGGCTCGTGTTTCTGACACCCGATGCCTCCGAAGGGCACGGAGACGGCCAGATACCCGGGCAGGTGTGGCAGGTGTGACTGCGGATCGCCTTAGATTTGGCGGTAACCCTTTCTAAGACTCCCAGCCGCTCAGCAATGACGAGGCCCCCGTTTCTGCAGGGCTCCTCGAGGTCAGACCGCCCCCGCCCTGTCCCGCTGGATCCCCGCCGGGGCTGGCGCCGCGCCCCGGGGTCGGTGTAGACCCGCGGCGCGCAGGATGTCGTCCGCCTGGGGACACGGGGGGCGGTTCAGGGGCTCAGAACCACTGTTGGGGGAGGTCCTGCCCTCCTCGTGTACGGTGCCACCGTGAGGGACCTGTGATTCCCTGACTGTGACGACACGGCGGGCCCCACCCGGCTCCGGGAAGAAGCGGGTGAGGACACGTCGGGGCGGCCGCGGTCGCCCCCAGGACGCCCTGATCCCGCCGGCCGCGATCCATCGCGCCGCTCGCCGGTTCGCTGGGGAGCAGGGGACTCAGCGCTGGTTCGCTTGTCCGAGCTGTGAAGCGACGGCCTCCAGTCTGGGTTTTCTGGAGTCCTTCCACCTTGCAGTTTCCAGTTCTCCCCAGGATTTGGGTCGGACGCAAAGTCCCCTTTGTTCTCAGAGCTCGGTGGGCTCCGGGCCTGAGATTGCAAGCTCTCGTTCCTCTGGTTCGAGCGCTTCCGCGTGAAGAGGCGGACCAGCAAGGCAGGCGCGGCCCGAGGGACGCTGGTGGGGAACGCCAGGGGCTGGAGCTTAATGCGCCCCGAGGACACAAGTCGGTGCTTCCAGCCACAGTGACTCAGCGCTGTGCAGGGAAAACAGACGCGGTGCCGGCTGACGTCGGTATTCAGGGGGCTCAGGCCGGTGAGGTGGGAGCTGGGGCGCTCGGAGTGGGCGCATGGCAGCGCTCCGGGCCAGCACGTGGGGATCCGGAAGGGGGAGTCCAGGACTTGAGAAAGACGGAATTTCTGACGACTGTACAAGGGTGGGAAGGATTATGGTTTTGGGGCACCTGAAGCTGGTACAATTTTGGGGGCCCACTTTAAGAAAAAATACAAAAATGATTCACTTTTGCAAATGCTATAAAGCACCGGACTCTGAACATTTTGCTGGGGCACCAAGCTTCATTACTTTCATCAACTACATCTGCGTCCATCCCACAGAGATGTTCAGGCTAGGGCCCCAGACTGTCAGGAGTGGAGGTACAGATCAGGAAACTGATGCAGAAGCCCAAGCCAAATTAGGCTAGGCTCATAAAACAAGAGTTAAGAGAAAGGAGGTGGCTTGATGTCCATATGGTCATCCGGGGCCCAGTTCTGGTCTTTGATACCAGACTGAGGGCAGGCAGCACAACCTCAGACCCCCTTGACACACTGGGGGGTCTGCACTGGTGTTCAATGACAGTAGCCCAGATTAGTGCAGAGATTAGGAAGGGCTCGCTGCCGGCTGTGTCCTGTGGCCAAGTCAGGCAGAAGACAAGGTCTGATAGAGATGTGTACATATTAATTTATTTGTGTGTTCATTCAGTCATTCAGCAATTTCTTTGTGCATCTTGGAGGAAAAAAGAAGTGTAAGGCCCCGTGTCTGTCTTCAAGGAGCTCACTCTCTAAAGGCAGTGGCTGACCCTAAACATGATGTAGTCAGTGTCCCAGAGGAAAGCACCGGTGGACCCCAAAAGCCTCTGAGTATCGAGGAGGACTATTCTGGTTTCAGCATCGAAAGTCCTGTATTTCAAGAAATTCCTTAGTCCGGGGCAAACTGGAACAGTTGGTCATCCTGGGAGGAGGGACAGTGACTAATTTCCTTGGAGGTAAGAGGGCATTGAGGTCTCTGGGCTCAGCCTTGAAGCTCATTTCCCTTTAGGGTATGACAGAAAATGGTGGCCTCACATATTTTCTGCTCCAGCCCTGAGGAACAGCATCTAAGTTTCTCGAGAGTGTGGGAGGCTGGTACAAAGAAGAGTGGTCCTGGGCCTGCTGTGGGAGGAGAAAGTATAAGTGACAGTGGTGGGGAAAGAGCCTGGAACAGCAGCCTCCGTGGCCAGCTCTGAGGCCAAGCCCAGAAGCTGAGGGGAAGCAGCACTGAGTCAGAGGAAGACTGAGGCCGCCAGGTGTTGGAGTTCAGGGCAGCAGTGGCCTCTGAACCCAGAACAATGGACTGATCAAAGTGCAAAGGGACAGACAAGGCAAAGGGACCTTCAGAGTTTCTGAGCCCTGTGCCCTGTAGCTCACATGCTCCTTTCCCTGGGGGCAGAACAGGGTGAGAACAGGGTGAGAGCGGAGAACAATGGAACCCGGAAGAAACACAGTGTCCTTTTGTTGCTCCAGCCCTCTCTTAGGCAACCCTCTGTCCAAGTTAGGGAAATCCGCCCTGGAATTTTAACCTGAGATCTTCATGTTTAGTTTATCCCAGACCCAACACCTGAGCTCACATGCCCGATTTTGTGTATATAGTCAAGTGCTGCTTAACAACGTTTTGGTCAATGAGGGGCCGCATACATGACTGTGGTCCCATAAAATTAATACCACATAGCCCAGGTGTGTGGTAGGCTATACCATCCAGGTTTGTGTAAGTACACTCTGCAATGTTTGCATGACAAGGAAATCACCTAACAACACATTTCTTAGAATGTGTCCCTGTCGTTAAGCAATATGTGACTTTATTAGCATCTTCTCAGGAAAACAGCATTCATCAACATCTTGAAGTTAAGACCAGAAACAGATTAAGAAACACTAGGCTAAGTGGTTACTAAGGTCTTTGTTTTCATATTCTATGATCCTTTGATAATACTCAAGGTAATTTATAAAGAAGATCATAACGGAAGTGGGTGTCAGGGTCCAAGAAGCCCAAGAACTATCACTTTGAGAAATATGCTAAATATTAATATCACAAAATACAAAACAGCTTTCTCTGTTGTGAAAGGGGATCTGTGATGGTTAATTTTACTTGTTAACTTGGCTATGCTAGTGGAGACACTTTATGGGTGCCCAGTTGTTTGGTCAAACTGTCTAGATGTTGCCTTGACGTATTTTTCAGATGTGATTTGTCGACAAAAATAATCCATAACCAATCTATAAATGAAAATTTGGGTGAGTTTATTCTGAGCTAAAATGTGAGAACCATGGCCCGGGGCCCTTCTTCCAGAAGGAAGAAAGGGCACCAAAGAAGTAGGGTGTACAGAGTGGTTATATACCCCCAAAGAGGATGTTTCACATATGATTGAAATGTCCTTTTACAATAGTCTCGAGACTGCTCTGTCAGCACAGTGATTGACGGACACAGCAGGTAGGTCTGCTGTCTCAGTGGACACAGCAGGGTGGCAGGTCTGCTGCCTCGAGCTGGGTGGTCACAGGTGAGCTGGGTGGTCAAAGGTGAGCACAGCAATCAGTTCCTAGCCTAAGGAAAGATGCTTATCCTTAAGGAAATGCCAATGTGGGGGGAAGTTGCACCTTTATCTTAAGGGCATTTGTTCTTGCCATAGTAAATGTTTAAAGCAGACATACAATGCATGCTTGATGGCCACGTTAGGCCCCTGTTGGAAAAAACAAAGTCAGGCCGAATTAGGTTTACACCAAATGGCTTCCTCTTATACTCCAATATATCCTATTGCTTGCCATTTCTGTTTGTCAGATTGTTGAAGCAAACAATCCATAACTAACCTATAAATCAAAATTGGGGTGGGTTTATTATGAGCCAGAGTGAGGATTATAACCCGGGAAGGCCTTGGAAGGCATTCTGGAGAAGCATAAGTTTCAGCACAGTCATATCTTTTTAGAAGGAAGAACATACATTAAACACACCCCAGATACATTTCCATCAAAATGTAAATGAGGTGTTCAGTTGCAAATTAGCAGGTCAACACAACCCTGATGTCAGGAAAGGGACTAATCCAGGTGTTATCAATAGGGCATTACCAATAGGGTGCAGGAGGGGAAGTATGCATTCTTACCTTTTATTTATTTATTTTTGGAAGATTAGCCCTGAGCTAACATCTGTGACCATCTTCCTCTACTTTATATGTGGGATGCCTGCCACAGCATGGCTTGACAAGTACTATATAGGTCCACACCAGGGATCAGAACCAGCTAACCCCGGGCTGCCAAAGTGGAATGTGCGAACTTATACCGCTGCACCACTAGGCCAGCCCCTGCACTCTTATCTTAAGAGTGCAGCCTTTTCTTTGATGGTTAAGCAGATGTACAATGTGACAAATAAAAATGGCAAGCAATAGGATATATTGGAGTATATGAGGAAGCCATTTTGTGTAAACCTAATTCGGCCTGACCTTGTCTTTCCAAAAGGGCCTGACTGAGGCCGTTGAGCATGCATTGTATATCTGCTTTAGATATTCCCTATAGCAAGAGCAAAGGCCCTTGAGATAAAGGTGCAACCCTCCCACACTGGCATTTTCTTAGGGATAAGCATCTTTCCTTAGGCTAGGAATTGATTGCTGTGCTCACCTGTGACCACTCAGCTGGAGACAATAGACTTGCCTCCTGCTACGCCCATCAAGATAGCAGACCCACTACCTGCTGTGTCCATCAAGCGCTGTGCCGATAGGGCAATCTTGTGACTATTGTGGGAGGGACATTTCAATCCTATGTGAAATGTCCTGTTTGGGGGTATATAACCACTCTGTATACCTCACTTCTTTGGTGCCCTTTCTTCCTTCGGGAAGAAAGGCCCCAGGCCATGTTCTTCAGATTTCAGATCAGAATAAACTCTCCCAAATTTTCATTTATAGATTGGTTATGGATTATTTTCGTCGACAAATGTATGTTTGAAAGGCCGTAAGTCAGACTTTTTAGCTCAAGCCGAATCAATCAGTTTTGAACTCGAATAGTTACCCCATATACATCAATGTGTGAAAATCTCTTGTCATGATTGACATTTAAATCAATATAATTGAATACAGCAAATTAATCTTCATAATGTTGGTGGGCCTCATCCAATCAGTTGAAGACCTTGAGAGCAAAGATTGAGGTTTCCTTAAGAAGAAAGAATTCTCCTTAAGTCTGCAACATAGGAACCTGCTTGAGCTTCCAGCCTGCTGCCCTGTAGAATTCAGATTCAAGACTAATGACAAATAAAAATGGCAAGCAATAGGATATATTGGAGTATATGAGGAAGCCATTTAATATAAACCTAATTCTGCCTGACTTTGTTTTTTCCAAAAGGGCCTGACTGTGGCTATTGAGCACGCATTGTATATCTGCTTAGATACTTCCTATGGCCAGAACAAAGGCCCTTGAGATAAAGGTGCAACTTCCCTCCCCCTCCCACATTGGCATTTCCTTAAGGATAAGCATCTTTCCTTAGGCTAGGAACTGATTGCTGTGCTCACCTTTGACCACCCAGCTCACCTGTGACCACTCAGCTGGAGACAACAGACCAGCCACCCTGCTGTGTTCACTGAGACAGCAGTCCTACCTGCTGTTTCATCAATTGCTCTGCTGACAGAGCAGTCTCCTGATTATTGTAAAAGGGACATTTCAATCCTATGTGAAACATCCTCTCTGGGGGTATATAACCACTCTGTACACTCCACTTCTTTGGTGCCCTTTCTTCCTTCGGGAAGAAAGGCCCCGGGCCATGGTCCTCAGATTTCAGCTCAGAATAAACTCACCCAAATTTTCATTTATAGATTGGTTATGGATTATTTTCGTCGACACTAACATCAACTTTCTCTGGAAATTTTAGCCTTCCAGCCTACCCCACAGATTTCTGGGAATTGCCAGCCCTCACAAGCATGTGAGCCAAATCCTTAAAATAAATCTCAATTTCTTTCTCTCTCTATCCTATTGGTTCTGTTTCTCTGGGGAACTCTGACCACTACACAACCCATTAGTCATTTATTTCAAATTACAACACATTATTAACATATATAGCCTCACCATGTGGTCACCACTGCTGAAAGCAGTCCTGAGGCCATTTGGAACACATGAGTACTATTGGATGGGGACAGGATATAAAGAGAAAAAAACATAGTCTTCCAGGTGTATGTTCCAAGCTTCAAATAATATAGCCAAAGAACCCAATTTGGTCAAATTGCCTGAAAGTGATACCAGCTCAACACAAGGTTGACATAAGGGAAGCCATATTGTAGAAAAGAAACCATACTGTAAGTTCGAATGACCTCTGATTAACTAGCCCAGACAATCGCTGTAGATTTTGTGGCCCCTCCCTGCTGCTTTAAGATGATAACTTATGTTCTTTTGAATTCTCCAGGAACGTGATGAACCCTGGGCAGAGAGCCTATGCTGATAGCCAACACCAATGACAACTGAAAGATCAGTATAGGGCGTTGTTCCGTCTCTGATGCACAGCCAGTAAAACAAAGGACTATCAGGAACTGGGACCAGATGTCTGCCCCACCCGGAGAGCAGCCCCATACATAACTGGCTTGTAGTCTTTGTTCTATAAGACGGCTCTTTCCGACAGTCAGCCATCTTCCCTCTTGCTAGCAAGCTGTGATGAAGAAATCCATTTTCTCCTCCCGCCTTGCATCCTGACTATGGGCATGTCTTGAGCTGGGCAGACGGCTCCCTTTGAGGGTAACAAAACTAAGTTGGTTACCACGACAATTTGGTCAAAAGAATGATTTGGTTCAAGATGAATATCCTTTTTAATAGATATACTACTATGCACTGTTAAACGTTTTCAAAAAAGCACATATCTGTTACTTTTATAAGTTTGCAAAAAGAAGATACAGAGAATATTTTCAGGCACTGGTTTCTTGGAGAGCTGGTGGTGGTGGAAAGGTGGCTGAAGGAGGTATGAACAACTCCCCACGCTCTACAGATCAGGACGCTCCCCTGGGAGCGGGACCACCCCAGGGAAAGGCCCGTGGGCTCGGGGCTCAAGGCTGGTGAAGAGGTGAACTAGAGCTGCAGGAATCTCCACATTTCCATAGACCTCCTTCCTGCCCCCTTTTGCCGGCGCCTGGAAGAGCCCTTGCCCTTTGGCCTCTCTGAGAGGCTTCCAGGTTCCTGAGAAGGAACCGCGGGGCTCGAGCGTGATGGTGAGAGCAGCCAGAGGCCCGGGAAGGCCTTAGCTCCTGTGTATTTTGTTCAGCAAGTATTTGTTGACGTTCATTATACGTGCACATTTTACCAGGTTTTCTGGGGAGATAAGTCTCGGGGGGAGACTCTCAGTTTATTAATAAATATTTTCAGCCGAATTTGCAACTTCTTTTCAGGTCGCTTTACTTTTCTTAAGAGAGTCATAAAACGTAACTGGGGTTACAAAAGCAGGCCCCGCCTCAGGGAACCTGGAGTCGAGAGGGAGAGGATTGCGGTCGCGCGCACGGTCGGAGCAGACCACGGCGGTCCTTTGGAGAGCCGGCTGTGTCGGGGGCCGGGACCCCGGGACCCCGCGCCCCCGCGGCAGCCAGCCGAGCGCGCGCCTCCTGGGGCTGCCGCGCCGCCGTGACGTCACGGCGCGGGGCGGGGCCGCTCCCGGATCTCGCGGGGGCGGGCCGGAGGCGGTGGCCGACGGGCGCGCTCGGCCGTGCGGCGCGGCCCTGGAGAGGCGTGGAGAGGCGCCGCTGGGCTGGCGGCGGCGGCGAGGCACGCGGAGTGGGAATGTCCGGGCTGTCCGGCAGCTCCGAACAGGGGAGCCCCGAGCGGAGCGCACCGCAGTCGCCACGCGTGGGCTTCGTGCTGGGGCTGGACGTGGGCAGCTCGGTGATCCGCTGCCACGTCTATGACCGCGCGGCGCGGATCTGCGGCTCCAGCGCGCAGAAGGTGACCGGGGAGCGGGCGTTGGGGCCGCGCGGGGCACCCGGGAGCGGGGCGCAGGGGGCGAGCTGGCCGTCCGCCTCCTCCGGCCCGGAAGCACCCACCTGCAGCCCTCGCGGGTCCCCGGTGCCGAGCGGCGTCCCCCTTCCCGCCGGGTCTCCGCTTTGCTCCCCGGGCAAGGCTGAACCTGCGGGCCCTCCCCGCCCGGGCCGAGGGCAGGAGGGGCAGCGTGTGTGATTGGGGACGGCTCCCTCGCTTCCTGCCACCTGGGGTTTGGCCTCCGGCCTTACCTGGGTGGGACTGCGGTGCCTCCCAGGGAGGGCCGGGCAGGCTGCGCGGATCCAGCCAGAGGGTGCTCTGTGACTTGCTTGCTTTTTCCCGCACTTTCTTGCTACAGCTCCAACCCCGTCTTTATTTACGTTTTGATCTTTAAGATCTTGATAGAATTTAACTTTATTGTCCATTCTTCAATTGTCATCCTTATTGACTGCTCAAAGTGCTGGTTCCTCACATGTGCCACTGATTTCTATGGATGTAGAAGCTATTGGAGAAGTTTTGAAGGCTGTATTGTCGTTACTTTTCTCCTTTTCATCTTGGAGAATTCATAAAAATATCTTTATTTCTGGTTTGAGACCTACCAAGTCGTTAGTTCTTGCTCTTAGTAAAGTCTCCCACAGATTGATATTCTTCTGTTCTCATTTTAATGAAGTGTTGATTTCTACACAATAGCCAGTGCAGCAAAAGGAAGATTTAGTGGATGTGGTGTTCTTACTTATTCTTCTTTCCGATACCAACATCTTTTTTATGTTAGCAGTGTTAAGGAGGACCACAGCTACTAGATTCCTAAACCATTCCCAGCAGCACTGGACTCCCCCTTTCTCCCGGCTCCCATCCCTCTTGCTACCCCCTTAAGAAGTGTTTTTCGACCTCAGCAGGTGCCCGGGAGCAGGTCCAGCCAGAGTGCGTGTGAGTAGTGACTGCTTTGAGCATTTGTTTTGAGGACAGGGCAGACTTGCATTCAGCCATCGGGAGCACGACAGTGAGCTAGGACTGCAGCGGCTCCCTGGTCCCTTCTCTGGCTCCCTGTGCAGAAACACCGCCCATCCCCCTCCCCACCCCCCCAGGCCTGCCCCAACCTGAAAGGACAGATGAAAGGTGGACACTGTCCTTCAGCCGCTGTGTGCTCCGTATGTTTTTCTGAGTCTTTATCACAACACAATGATACTTTTCACACAGTCTCCCTTATAATTCTGGACACAAAGTACTTTTGTTTTAAGCAGTGATTTTTTTTTTTTTTTAAATCGAGGTCATAATAGTTTATAACGTTATGAAATTTCAGTTGTACGTTGTCAGTCACCATATAAGTGCACCCCTTCACCCCTTGTGCCCACCCCGCAAACCTCTTTCCCTCTGGTAACCACTAATCTGTTCTCTTTGTCCATGTGTGTTTGTGTTCCACCTGTGAATGAAATCATACGGTGTTTGTCTTTGTCTGGCTTATTTCACTTAAGATAATACCCTCAAGGTCCATCCATATTGTTGGAAATGGGACGATTTTGCCTTTTTTTTTTTTATCGCTGAGTAGTATTCCATTGTATATACATACCACATCTTCTTTATCCAATCATCAGTCAATGGGCGCTTGTGTTGCTTCCACATTTTGGTTATTTGTGAATAATGCTGCAGTGAACATAGGGGTGCATAAGTCTCTTTGAATTGTTGATTTCAAGTTCTTTGGATAATACTCAGTAGTGGGATAGCTATGGTAATAGATATGGTATTTCTATTTTTAATTTTTTGAGAAATCTTCGTACTGTTTTCCATAGCGGCTGTACCAGTTTGCATTCCCACCAGCAGTGTATGAGGTTTCTTTTCTCCATAACCTCTCCCACATGTGTTATTTTTTGTTTTGGTGATTATAGCCGTTCTAATAGGTGTAAGGTGATATCTCAGTGTAGTGTTGATTTGCATTTCCCTGATAATTAGTGATGATGAACATCTTTTCATGTGCCTATTTGCCATCTGTATATCTTCTTTGGAAAAATGTTCATACCCTCTGCCCATTTTTTGATGGAGTTGTTTGTTTTTTTGTTGTTCAGTTGTGTGAGTTCTTTATATATTATGGAGATTCACTCCTTGTTGGATATATGATTTGCAAATATTTTCTCCCAGTTGGTGGGTTGTCTTTTTGTTTTGATCCTGAGCAGTAGTTTGTTTTTTTTTTTTTAAAGGAATTTGAAGTATCGGGAACCAAAAGGTGACAAAAATTGTTAGATACAAAGTTTCACAGTCGCTATATAATTTGGAGTGAGTCATTAGTTTTCTAAAAATGAGGGAAGAATCTCAAAGATGAATCAGGATTGCTATGACTAGCAGGAGACTGGAATGATTTGTTCAGACTCTGAGCTGTGGAGAAGGTGTCTGGGAAGATAACATGAGTAAATAAAAATACAGAAAGTCCTTGCCCTCGAAGGGTGAAGCGCTGGGTTAGGTTAAGGAGTTTCTAGCAGGGCCTCTCACACTGGTAGGAGTTGACCACAGTGCCTCTTAAAGCCTGGTTCCTGGGCTGCTGGGGTTGAAATAAAGACACTAAGCATTAGAAACTGTAGCAATATGGTAGAGTAATCTTATTTCTAATCACCTTAATAATGAAACATTTGGGATTTTTTGTGTGTAATTTTTTCCTAGAAAGTTGTTTTAATTGTGTGTTAAAAATTGTTGGTTCACAGTGAATTAGAAGTTTGACAAAAACAAACTGGCCTTTTTACTTCAGATTTCTTGAGTTCTTTGGGAAGGAGGGTCTTGTTGGCCTACACTGCTACTTAGCACCTGGCTTATTACCTCCTGGGTACAGAATAAATAACTGAATTGCATTTGATCAAAGTATTAGGAATTCAGTTTGCCTCATGGGGTCTGTGGGTTACATACAGAACTTCTGTTTATTTTCTCGAGAGAAAACCACACCTCTGCAAATATTATGATGGAAAGAATATATCATAGAAACTCAGAACCTCTTAGTTTTGTATTTGATTGATGTTGCCAAATAATAGCTTTAAAAAAAGAGGAAATGGAAAACTGAAAAGATCACCCTTTGGAGGCAAGAACAAAATGGGCTGTGTTGGTGTTTTAGTTAAAAGTGAAATCCTAAACGCGAGCCCTTACTTTCGGAGGCTGGTACTTGGCCTCTGAGAAGACTTCAGTCTTATTTCTGGTGGCATTCACTTTTTAACAGCCGAGATTTAGCCTTTTTTAATGATTTCTATTTTTTCAAAAATCTTTCTATGGACTCTTAAATATTCGTGTTATATGCTAGAATAGTATTCAGAGTTGGAAATCCCACATGTGAATATTTGATATTTTTAATTTTTAAAAATGGAGAAAGTTTATCGTGTTCCCCATTGGAACGTCATGCCATTGTGAGAAACCATGGAAGATAACGTCTTGGTTGGAAGAACAGGACAGAGAGGCCACTCCAAAGAAAGCAGTAGAATCTCTAATACTCTGTACCCTTTGTACGTTCTTGAAAAAATCTGCTTGTCTTTGTTTTGTTTTTAATCAAATTTTCTTCTTAGCTTTGATTATATTCTTGATCTAATTTTGGTTTGGTCTTACTTTAGTAGTGGAGCAGATTTCAGTCTTGTGACATGTTTGGGAGGGTGAACTGTCCATGGTGATGGAGCTGGGGATAGTGACCTTGGAGTGCCACTGTCGAGTCTGACGGTTTGTAGGTATGACGTGATGATGTCTACACTGAGTTTTTTGGGGTGAGGAAATGTTTGTTATAGTTGAGCCATTGCAGTCTGTGGTCATTAAAGTCTTGCATGGAAAGAACAGAAATGGTATTTGATAGAAGGGGAATAGATTATGTTAAATCTGTTTCTGATGAGCTCACATATCCCCCCATGTCACCCTCATGCTCCCCACGTTGTCGCTGTTTCCTCAGAGTTCCTTTTTATTCTTTATTTTGGCCTTGTCTTACATGTTAGCAATTTTCCTTAAACAGTGATGTTTGGTTGGTAATCTGTGCGGGTTTTCAGTACCGTGTCTTACCTGACTCAGCTGTATCTGGTATTTGCAGGTAAAGAACTCTGGCTCAACCCCTCCAGAGTATAGACCTCTTGCCTTCTGCCATGTTAGGGAGGAGCTGTGATCTAGCTGGAGAAGGGGAATTAGGGATCCTTATAAAGACTTTGAGCCAGTCCTGTGGTATTCAGTGCCATCTGGAATCCTAGCTATCGGAGATGCCTCTAATTTCCCGGGTTCTACCCTAGGATCTCTGCAGGGGTTGAACAGAGATGTGGTGGAGTCTGAGCAGGGAGTGAGTGCTCAGTTTTTCCTCTGCCCGGCCATGTATCACCCACCCACTCACTGTTCCTGGTAAAAACATTTGTTGAAACCTGGTCTGAGCCTGTTTGCTCTCTTCTCATTGTCCTTGTAAGTCTTTTTTTTTTCCTTTTTTTTTTTTTTTAACAAATCCTTCTTGTGATCTCAGAGTCTTTTTTAATTATTTTATTTATTTTTTTTTGAGGAAGACTAGCCCTGAGCTAACATCTGCTGCCAATCCTCCTCTTTTTGCTGAGGAAGACTGGCCCTGAGCTAACATCCATGCCCATCTTCTTCTACTTTATATGTGGGACACCTACCACAGCATGGCATGCCAAGCGGTGCCATGTCCGTACCTGGGATCCCAACCAGCCAACCCCGGGTTGCTGAGAAGCGGAATGTGCAAATTTAACCGCTGCGCCACTGGCCGGCCCTGCGTAAGACTTTTTAATGTTTTTATTTTAGTGGAGTCTTGAGAGGAATTGGAAATAAAACGCATATATTTAAGACTTTTTTTTTTTACACCAGGCACCATTATTTATTGCATGCCCTCAATGCATTGGCCTCAAACCAAATGCAGAATTAGATTACTATGCCTGACTAGTTGGTTCACTTTTTAAACAAATAAGTAGGCAGATAAAGGTGAATTAAGTAGAAGGGAAGGTGGAAATATACTCCAGGGAGAGGCTGGTGCCAGAGAGGGGAAACTGGTCAGAGCTGTCATTTTGAAAGCTTTAAGTAGCATAGGATCTTAAAGTGCCGAGGCAGCATTTTAACCTGAAGCCATAGGGTGTTTTGGTGTTTTTTTTGGTGAGCAGGATTTGCCTGAGCTAATATCTGTTGCCTGTCTTCCTCTGTTTTTCCCTGAGGAAGATTGTCCCTGAGATAACATCTGGGCCAGTCTTCCACTACTTGGTATGTGAGTTGCTGCCACAGCATGGCTGATGACGGGAGTAGGTCTGCACTGGGGGTTGGAACCAGTGAGCGTGGGCTGCAGAAGTGGAGACGAGAACTTTAACCACTCGGCCATGGGGCCAGCCCCCATAGGTTCTTTTAATTTATTTTATTTTTTAAATTAAAGTACAGTAAAATTGACTTTTTTGGTGAATAAATTCTGTGAGTTTTAGCACGTGTATAGGAGTAACCCAAAAAACTCTCTTGTGCTCCCCATTTGTGGTCATACCCGTCTCCCGCTCCTAACCTCTGGGAACCACTCATCTCTTTTCCATGACTATAGTTTCGTCTTTTTGAGAATGTCGTGTAAGTGGAACCATACAGTCTTTGGAGACTGGCTTTTTTCGGCATAATGCCTTTGGAATTCATCCATATTGTGTGTGTGTCCGTAGTTCATTCCGTATTTCTGAGTAGTATTCCATTATATGGATGTACATCATTCATTCACCCCTGTACATTTGGGTTGTTTTCAGTTTCTGGTGGTTTTGAATAGAGCTGCTATTGCATACAGCTTTTAAACATACGGCTGTACACATCTGTATACACATGTGAACATCTGTACTCACATGAAGTGAGTGTAAGTTTTCATTCCTCTAGGATAAATACCTAGGAGTGGGATTACTGGGTCATATGATAAGTGAATGTTTAACTTAACAACGAATTGTTAAACTTTTCCAGAGTGGCCGTACCATTTTGCATTCCCACCAACAACGTGTAAGAGTTCCATTTGTTCTTCATCCTCACCAACACTGGGTATTTAGTGTTTTTTATTTTATGCATCCTAATAGATGTAGTGGTGTCTCATTTTGGTTTGGATTTGCATTTCCCTAATGGCTAATGATGCTGCATATTTGATACCCATGTATTTTGTTTGGTGAAGTGCCCGTGCAAGTCTTTTGCCCATTTTTAAATTGAGTTGTTTGTTTTCTTACTGTTGAGTTTTGAGACTTCTTTCTATATCCTGGATGCAAGTCCTGTGTTGCATGTGATATTTGCAGATATTTTCAACCAGTCTTCAGTTTGTCTTTTCATTTTCCTAACAGTATCTTTTGCAAAGCAAAAGTTTCGAATTTTGCTGAAGTCCAATTTATCAATTTTTTTTCTGAACTGTACTTTTGGTGTCATGTCTAAGAACTCCTCACCTAACCCCAAGTTACAAAGATTTTCTCCTGTGTTTTCTTCTAAACATTTTAGTTTTACTTTTTACATTTAGATCTATGATCCATTTTGAGTTAATTTTTGTGTAAGATGTGAGGTTTAGGTTGAGGTTAATTTTTTTGCATATGGATGTCTAATTGTTCCACCTCTATTGAAAAAGCTGCCTTCTCTGCATTGAATTGTCTTGTACATTTGCCAAAAATCAGCTAGCCATATTTGTGTGGGTCTGTTTCTGGACTCTGTTATGTTCCATTGATCTGTTTGTTTTTATGCTAGTAGCACACTATTTTGTTTACTGTAGCTTCATAGGAAATCTTGAAATTGAGTAGTGTGATTCCTCCAGTTTTATTCTTTTTCGACATTGTCGTGGCTATTTTAGCTCTTTTGTCTTTGCATATGAATTTTAGAATTATCGTGTCTGTGTCTACAGAAAGTCCTGTGGGGGTTTCAATGTGGAGTTGTGGATGACGGTTCTTCTGGCACTTTAGAAATGTTGAGCCCCTTCCTCTTGGCCTTCATGGTTCTAATGAGAAAGCCACGGACATTCAAATCATTTTTCTGTGTAGGTAATGTGTCTGGCAGCTTTCAAATTTCTTTCTTCGTTTTTAGTTTTCAGCATTTTGATTATGCTAGATCTGGATGTGTAATGCTTTGGATTTATCCTGTTAGGAGTTTTCTGAGCTTCTCTAATATATAGATTTTAAATCTTTCGCTGAACTTGGGAAGTTTTTAGCACTATTACTTCTCCGAAGTCATTTTTTTCTGCACTGAACTCTTTTCTTTCTTCTTTAGGGACTCTGATGACATAAATGTTAGACCTTTTGTTCTTGTCCTACAGATTCCTGAGGCTTTGTTCATTTTTTTCCAATTTTTTTGTTTCTCTTGTTCAGATTAGATAATTTTTATTGATCTGTCTTCAAGTTTATTGACTTTCTTCTGTTATCTCCTTTCTGCTATTGGACCAATCCAGTTAGTTGTTTATTTTACTTATATATTTTTAATTGATTCTTTTCCAGCTTTATTGTGTATGACTGACACATGAAAATTATATATTTAAGGCATACAATGTGATGTTTTGATATGTGTATGCATTGTGAAATGATTACCACAGTCAAGCTAATTAACACATCCATCACCTCACTTGGTTACCCTGTGTGTGGGGTGTGTGTGTGTGTTCGTGTGCTGAGAACACTTGGGAACTACTTTCTTAGCAAATTTCCAGTGTACAGTACATTATTGTTAACTATAGTCTCCATGCTGTACACTAGGTCTCCAGAACTCACCTTATAACTGAAAATTTGTACCCTTTGACCAGCATCTCTCCATTTCCCCCACTCCCCTAATGATTGTTTTATTTATTTATTTATTTATTTATTTTTAAAGATTTTATTTTTTTCCTTTTTCTCCCCAAAGCCCCCCAGTACGTAGTTGTATATTCTTCGTTGTGGTTCTTCTAGTTGTGGCATGTGGGACGCTGCCTCAGCGTGCTTTGATGAGCAGTGCCATGTCCCCGCCAAGAATCCGAACCAACGAAACACTGGGCCACCTGCAGCGGAGCGTGCGAACTTAACCACTCAGCCACGGGGCCAGCCCCAATGATTGTATTTTTTAATTCTAAAGTTTTCTTTTCCTTATGTCTTTTATTTCTTTGCTGAGATTTTTCCATATGTTTCAGTGTTGTAATAGCTGCTTTAATGTCTTATCAGATAACTGTGTCATCTTAGAATTGGTATTTATTGAGAATCTTTTCCCATGTGAGTTGAGATTTTTCTGGTTCCTCATATACCTTTGTAATTTTGGTTTATATCCCGGATATTTTGAATATCATGTTATAAAACTCTGTGTCTTGTGTAAATCTTCTGACAAATGTTGATATATTTCTTTTAGCAGGCTGTTAATGTAATTGAGTTCAGGCTACAAATTCTGACCAGCCTTCTGCAGACTTGGGTTTCGATGTGAGGTCTGTTTTCAAAATCTCGGCAGTACCAGTTGGATCTGCTCTGAGGATGTGCCACCCAGTGGTTAGTTTGGGACCCTGGCAGTGGTTTATCCCTTGGTTCTGTCCTTAACCTCTTTTCTGTTCTGTTTAGGATTGCATCCACACATGTGCAGCTTCGAGGTGAGCCTGGGAGTTCATGTACAACTTTCTGGGCTAGCTTTCCCAAGCTCCTCCCTCTCTGAGGTCTTGGTACTTTTCCATCCCCTTTGGGTCCTCATGCCAGAAAACTGGAGCTTTCATGACCCTCTTCTGCCAGGCGCTTCCTATGCCCACATCCGGGACTAGGCAGCAGGAGCACAGAGAGAAAAAAAGTGGTGGGGGTTCATTTTACCCTCTTGGGCCCACAGCTCCTCTGATGGGAGGGGAAGTTTCACCTCCTTCAGTATTTTAGGTGCTTGTGGTTACTACTGCAGCCACCACTCTGGGAGAGCCTGGGTACAAAGGGAGATAAGGAGTGAAAAAAAGGAAAAATAGGGAATTTCTCTCATTGCCTTGGAGAGTTAGCCGAGATCTTCTCCTAGAGTTTCCTCTGTACTCTGATACCCGCTTCTGGTTTTTAGGCTACCTTGGGTTGCAGGCCTGGGGATACCAGAAGAAAAATGGGAAACTCACCACCAGTTTAGTGGTACTAGAATTCTTGTCTTTTTCCCCGGTCTGCTTGCCACCATATACTTTCTAGCGCCCACAAATAACTGCTGCCTGCATTCTGTCCAGGTGTTGTATCTGCATTCAGTGGGCGAAACAGGATGGAGTATGCTTGTTCCATGGTAATCTCAACGGGAACTTGGTACTTTATTTAATTTTCACTTTTTTTAAAGTCTTACTTTTTCTTATTACAAAAATAACACATCTTCATTGTAGACAACTTAGAAAATAAACGTAAAGATAAAATAAAAAGCTAAAATTTTCTATAAACTCATGAACTAAAGATGACTACTGTTGTTTGGTATACACTCCTTTTTTATTTCATATATGTATTTTTTTCCATTTTAACAGTAAGAATGAATTTGACAATAAATAAAGTCATGTTGTTAATTATTTTAACCAGTAATCTTTTTTTTTTTTTTTTTGGCTGGGAAAGATTAGCCCTGAGCCAACATCTGTTGCCAATCTTCCCCTCTCTTTTTTTCTCCCCAAAGCCCCAGTACATAGTTGTATGTTTTAGTTGTAAGTCCTTCTAGTTCTTCTATGTGAGCTGCCACCGCAGCATGGCTGCTGACAGATGAGTGGTGTGGTTCTCAACTGGGAACCAAACCCAGGTTGCTGAAGTGGAGCATGCTGGACTTTAACCGCCAGGCTGTCAGGGCTGGTTCTTAACCAGTATTCTTCAGGCTCAGATGCTATTGACTTGATCTAATGTTGTTTTCACAAAATCTTTTCTTTTCCTAAATAGGTAGAAAATCTTTATCCTCACACTGGCTGGGTTGAAATTGATCCTGATGTTCTCTGGGTTCAATTTGTTGCTGTAATAAAAGAATCTGTCAAAGGTAATTGGAATTATTAAAAAAAATAGCAAAGTATATTTTGTTTGTAGTAAGACTTTTCCTTAGGCGTCTGTAGAATTTTTATACTGTTATACTAAATTACAGTTATTTACTAAGTATAAATTATAATTATACTTTTTATTGTATATAGTATAATTATAGAATTATACTAAATTATAATTATACATACGGTATTTTATTGGGGTCACAGTTTCCCAGTGTTTTTCAGGGGACATTTGTGGTTTACATTGAGCCACCTTGTCAAGGAAAGGTAACAGCAGCTCTGTCCTCTGCTTTAGGTCTTTTGCACCCAGTATAAAGGTTCCCTCTCCTTCATTCCAGATTGTAGCTAGTGCGATTTGATTGCCTGCTGTGTACAAAATACCAGAGGATTATAAGCGAAGTTACAGCACACGGTTCCTGCTCTCAGGAGTTTATAACTGAGTTACCTTTATTATAAAGTAAATTTCTGTTTTGTTTTGTCTTTTTCTGCATGACCTCTTGATGCAAAGTGCCCTCCTGGCTGCAGCCATGGTCTGAAATCTTAGCTCTTAAAGAACGTTTTCAGTGCAACTGTCTTTAAGAGCATGGCGAAAGATGACTTGTAAATGTAAAATCTAAAAGGTCTTTTATTTCATTTTTCTGGCTGAATTGCTCTCCTTCTCACCTTTTTGTTTGAAATATTTCAAAACCTATAAAAAAAAAAAGTTGCAAGAATAACCCTTATAACTCCTATGAGTTTCAAACGTTTTGCAATGTTTATTTACCATCCTCTGCAGACTTTTTTTTGGCCTACACATTTGAGGGTTGGTTGTAGCATAATAACATTACTCCAGTACTTCAGCATTATCTCAAAGAAAAGGAGTATTCTCCTATAATAAGCACAATGCAGTTATCACACAAGAAATTTAACATTAATACAGTAGTATTTTCTAGTACTTAGACTTCAATGTTCCCCTCTTATCTCAGTTATTAATAACTTTTGTTTCAATCCACAATCCAGCCCAAGATGAGGCGTTGCATTTAGCAGTGAGTCTGTTTAGTTTCCTTTGATCTAGAGCATATTCTTTGTGACATCGACAGTTTTCAAAAGTACAGACCAGTTTAGTAGACTGTCCCTCAATTGGGGTTGTCTGATTATTTACCCATGATTAGATTCAGGTTAAATATTTTTGGAAGGAGTACTGCACACGGGCCGATGTGTCTTCCTCAGTGCTCAAGTTGAAGTTGTCATTAATTTGCCCTGTGGGATAAATTGCTTTTTAAAAGAATATCACAAAAAACACTTGGATTGCTATATTTCAAGAAATCTGCATCAAAAAAATCCATGTTTCTATTTGCATGCTAGCATGTTTGTGTGGAAAATAAGATCTGAGATTCAATAATTGTGCTACTTTCCCTGGCAATTTTCCTTGACTGCCATCAACCAGCTTCTGTTATGGTTGACCATTACTTAAATTAAGATCCAGTCTTTTAGTATTATCGGGAAGAAAATACTATATGGCTTACTTTGAGTAGTGTTTGTTTTTTTCTAACATTTAAAGCAGTAAGGCCATTTTGTTACTGTTAGACTATGACCTTTTTTCCCTTTAAGTAAAAAACTACTACAAAATCATCTTAGTAATGCTTTATTTATTAGCCCCAATTGTGTTATTAAAATGCTAAACCCAGATATTTTTCTTCAAGATTATATTAAACGATTTCTTTTCCATAGTGTAATATTATAAAGAAAAACTTCACTGGCTTTTAAACCTGTGTTTTTATCTATCTTTATTTTTAGCTGCAGGAATAGAGATGAATCAAATTGTTGGTCTTGGCATTTCAACACAGAGAGCAACTTTTATTACATGGGACAAGTAAGTGCATTGTGTGATAAGCACTCTGTTGTTGGGTTCATACCACAGTGAATACACTGCTGTTAAATCTGTTTGGGGAGTTTTAAATGTGTGAATTAAGGACAGTTTTGCTTGGGTAAGAGGGATGAAAGTGGGCCTCCTTTCTGGGTTGTTAAAGTATGCTGCCTGCCTGTCATTTGGGCTTGGCTTACATAAAACAGTAACAATAAAACGTCTGTTGCTGTCATTAATATTCTTCATTCCTTTCTCTTGGTGAGTTAGCTTTTCAAATAAGCATGGACTGAAGATCTGAAAAATTAACTTAAACCTAAAAAGAATCAGGGAGCCTAACATTTCAGAAGCACAATATTTTGGGTATAGTTTATATTTTCAGTCTACTCCAAATGTAATATTTAAATACATACAGCATATGAATTGTGTATACACTAAACAGTTATAATGTCATAATAGCTCCCATATAGTGAATACCTTTGATACTTCAGTTACCATTATCCGTACAAACAAACCTGTTCTTTGGGTATTATGTCTGTTTTTACAGAGAAAGAACCTGAGGCTCAGAGAAATAAGTAAGTTGCTTAGGGTCACTCAGTTAATAAATGGAGCGAAGATTCCGAGTTATCTTTTTATTCCTAAAGCTCATGCTCTTTCCCCCATATTGCCTTCAACAGGTGTTTCTTGCTTTAAAAACAGCAACAAAAACACTGTAAAATATGTCTGTTAGAAAGCACCAGACTCCAAAGGGCATCTTGAGCTTGGGGCAGTGGGGAAGAAAAGTCGGGGCACAGAGTGTGGGGTTAAGTCTAAGAAATGTAATTCTGGTGAATTCACAAGGACTTGGTCTTTAATTCAGTATTAGGGAAGAGGAAGAAGTTTAAATTTACTGGTATTTCTGGCCTTGATGTTTGGGAGAATATGATAGAAATTCCTGAGAATGTAGGAGGAGGAGCGAGTTAGGTGGTGATGGGGTGGGTCAAAGAGAACCTGATAGGGTGTTTGGTTTTGCACCTGTGAGTGTGGAGATAGCCCACAGGTGGTTGGAACATTGGTAGTCTGGTTAGACTGAGGCTGTTTCCTCCAGATAGGTACTCTTTCTTTCAGGGCATCATGCATCTTAGGTCGATGCCGGCATCTGTAGTCCTCCTGCGGCCCCCCCAAGCCCCCTCCCAGTGCCTTGGGCACACCAAGTCTTTTTTTTTTTTTTCCTTTTTCTCCCCAAAGCCCCCCCGGTACATAGTTGTGTATTCTTAGTTATGGATTCTTCTAGTTGTCGCATGTGGGACGCCGCCTCACCGTGGTTTGATGAGCAGTGCCATGTCCATGCCCAGGGTTCAAACTGATGAAACACTGGGTCGCCTGCAGCCGAGCGCGTGAACTTAACCACTCGGCCACAGGGCCAGCCCCACAACAAGTCTTAAGTAGGTAATACATTTGTCAGTTGAAGGAATAAATGAATTAAAGAAATCTTTGTAGATCAATGTTTCTTTTTTTTTTTTAAAGAATGTTTACTTTTGGGGCTGGCCCCGTGGCTGAGTGGTTAAGTTCTCACGCTGTGCTTCAGCAGCCCAGGGTTTCACTGGTTCGAATCCTGAGTGCAGACATGGCACTGCTTGTCAAGCCATGCTGGGGCAGCGTCCCACATGCTGTAACTAGAGGAACTGACAACTAAAGGTGCACAGCTGTGTACTGGGGTCTTTGCGGAGAAAAAGGAAAAATAAAATCTTAAAAAAAGAAGAATGTTTGCTTTTTTTTTTATATGTGGATGCCTGCCACATCATGGCTTGGCAAGTGGTGCATAGGTCCACACCTGGGATCTGAACCGGCGAACTCTGGGTTGCTGAAGCGGAGCATGTGAACTTAACTGCTGCGCCACCAGGCCGGCCCCTAGATCAGTGTTTCTAAACAGTGGCACTGTTGACATTTTGGGCCAGATCACTTTTTGTTGTTGGGGGCTGTCCTAGGCATTGTAGGATGTTTAGCAGCTCGCTGGCCCCTACACACTGCATACTAGCAGCACTCCACCCCCTGAGTTGTAACAACTGAAAGTGTCTCCAGCTTTGCCAGATGTCCCCTGGAGAGCAGAAGTGCCCCCAGCTGAGAACATTGACGTAGACGCGGTCTTGGAAAGTAGATGTGTTCTCTGGTAGAGATTATATAGAGAGATGAGAAGAAGGTTTAGGATTTGGACAATGAGGTTTTTCCCCCCAAATTTAAAGGGAGTCAGAGAGCAAAACCTGGCAAAACGGGACCAAGATGAATGTGGGGAGTGGATGGTGTGGAAGTGGAGGCAGGAGAGTGTTCCTAGGGGGACAGCTGATGGGAAGTGTCATGTTTGGCTGGATTTGGAGATTATGTCATTGGCCACAGAGATTGCTTCCCTCAGAACCCAGATACCAGGTCATTCATGACAGGAAGGTCAAAGTCTTAGAAAGCAAAGGGTTTTTTTAAATAAACTTTTTATTTCAGAATAGTTTTGGATTTACAGAAAAGTTGCAAAGATAATACAGACAGTTGTCATATACCCCACAGCCAGGTTCCCCTCTTGGCAGCTTACATTACCTTTGTCACAACTGAGAAACCAACACTAGTACGTCATTATTAACTAAACTCGATTCTTTATTTGTATTCCATTTGTTTTCCCCTAATCTCTCTTTTCTATTCCAGGATGCTGTCTAGGATACCACATTGCATTTAGTCATCGTGTCTCCTTAAGTGTCCTTCAGACTTACACAAGTATTTTTAAATTAATGACATATATAATAGATGCCTTGAGATTTTATTACATATGCAATAATGCAATAGTTAAGACAGAATTAACCCACAGTCAGGGACTCTGAATTCTGATCCCTTTTTCCTTTGTGGGAGGAATCCCCTTGATTTCCCAATTTAGAATGTGTTACATGGTGGTGACTTGAGGAAATATCTTTTCTTGTGCTAAGATAACTTTAGAGAGAACTAGTATATTACCCCCTTGACCCACTGTAATTTGCTTTCCTCCAAGAATTTGCTGCTGTTATATCCACGGGCACAACAGGAAAATAGGTCATGGCTGTGGATATTCCACTGTCTTGTGTGGAGGGCTCTTTTTGAAAATAATTAGATATTTTTCAATAAAAAACAAACAAACTAATGCTGACGAGGTTCACAGAGCAGGTGGAATGCAATAGCTTATTTATTTTTAACTTATATTAACCCATAAATAAAGATAATGTACAATTTTGTATACATACAGATAACCATAATTATAAGAGAGAGAGAGCATGAAAGGCTATCAGGAAATAGAATCTGAGGAAGAAAGCAATAATTGTTTTGTCCAATCTCAGAGCTTTTTTCAAAGATGACAGTGGAAAGTCCCATTGACATGAAGCCCGTTGCTCTGGTTTCCTGTTTTATGAAGGGAAGTCAAGTCTAGCCTGCTTAACTGCAGAAGTATTTCAAGTTAACTAAGGTTTTCCATTTCTTCTGTCACCTTCCCGGCTCAGGCCGTGATGGCTGCATGCCTGGAACTGTTGCAGTAACCTCATTGAATTCAAGCATGTGTGTATATATTCTCCTACCTGCCTCTATTAGCAAACCCCTTTGGTCCAGCCTACACATCACTGCTAGATGAAATTCCCCAAACACCATTTTTATGTGAAGCGAAGTTTTTATGTGGCATTCCTCACTTTTAGGAGAAAAGAGAAGAGTCTGATTCCAAGATAGTCCCTTCCTTTACTGGTGTTGCTGTTATTGTAGAGGGATAAGATTGCTTCCTAAAACAATGAATTATGAGTTTTCTTCCTGGTTATCTTTTTAAAAAATGTTTGTGTTCTTTCATGAGTTTTGGAAACACTCTTTGCTTGCAGAAACTGAAATGCTGGTTTTTTGTTTTTTTTTTTTTCCAAAACACACGATACTTTCTACTTTTTTTTTTACCTTAAAATAATGGAGCCTTATTCTGCTCCGTAGGCCCTGGTGAGCCCAGAGCATATAATGCTGGCAGTTTCTACAAGCTCCCCAGCAAACAGCTGAGAACAGCACAGGAGTGGGCACCTCTCTGAGCCAGCAGGAGGTACTTCTTGCTCATTTTGAGAGAAAGAGAGACAGACTGGACCCTGTGGAACAATCTCTTGTTCACTCCAGCCCCAGCCAGTGCCTCCTCTTCCCAGCTCATCGCTTTCTCTCCTGTGTCGGTAGTGCATTTCTGTTGTCATGACCATAAAACATTATTTTCCTTAGAATTGCTGTCAGGAAGTCTAAAACTTTGAACTTTCCTTTTGTTTTTTCTCTTTGTTCCTCTTCACGTTCAAATGTCAGGGAACTTGATTTTTATTAACTTTTTTCAGCCTTTGAGTTTTCTTCATATTCTTCAAGTTAACATTTTTTTCAGTACTATATTTAATCAGTGGTTGTGTTTAGCCTATTTTCTGAAGTAACTCTAAATGATATCGCCTCCATTTTGGTTGTTTTAAATTATTCTTGTTCTGAAAAATCACGAGCTGTTTCATTTCTTCAGTGATTGTTTCCGTCAGGGACGTTTCTGCCAACTAACCTCAGATCAGGGTGTGTGCCAGTTAGTAACATAAACCATGAGTCACTTGAACTGGGATGCACTCAGTGACCGTTTGGGGCTTGTGGGGAGTAAGGCACCATGCTGGTTGCTGAACTGGATGTAAAGATGAATAAAAATACCGCCGTCAAGGAATTTAGTCTCATAATACTAGCACATAAATTACTCTTGAGTCCCCACACCAAATTTATCTTTTATTGTAGTACTTGATACTTATGTTAATAGTTCTTATTAGTTACTTATGACACAAAATACATTAAGAGCCACAGAATGATATAATGTGTTAGAGAGATTTAAGGCAGTTCATTCACAATCTTGCCAGTCATGTTTCTCCTCCATTTCTCCTTTTCTTGTTGACAGAGATAAAGTATAGTCATGTGTCACCTGACAATGGTGTTATATTCTGAGAAATGCTTTGTTAGGTGATGTCATCTTTGTGGGAACATCATAGAATGGCTCCAAATAATCATCTATCAATAGATTCCATTTCTATCAAACACATCCTGACAGTCCTCATTGGTGGGGCAGCATTTATTCCTTTATCAAATACCTCTTTGGTATCTGGGCTGGGTGATGAGAACCTGAAAGCGTATAGACTCTGCTCTCCAGAGGCTCAGGGCCCAGTGGGAGGCACAGATGGTCAGGGGCAGTCTCCTAGACGTCTGCCCTGTGAAGTGCTTTATACTTATTGGGAGCTGGAGGAGGAGGCTGAAGAGCCTAAAAGGGGACTTAGGGAAGGTCTCACAGAGGCACTTGCCTCAGTCTTGAAGCCAGAGTAGGCGTTTCCTCAGTGGGAAGAGCAAATCCCTGGCAGGAGGTGCCAGAATGTGGTGTGTGTGCAGCATGAGAAGGACTTTGGAATTCAAGGGGTGAAGTAGGGAAGCGGCACACCCAAGTGTTCCCGCTCCTTCCAGACTCTGACCTCATCTCCCACTGCCCGCCTGCTGTCCTGTGCTCCAGCCTCACTGGCTGCTCTGTTTCTTGAACATTTCCTGCTGGTTCCTGCCTTGCACGCTGCTCCCTCTCCCCACAGCTCTCTTACCCAGGACTGTACCTCCTTCTGTCATTTGGACCCCATCTCACAGATCATTGCTTCTAAGAGACCTTCCCTGACCATTTTATTTACCTGTCACTTTACCCTTTTCTTTTCTTCATATCCCTTGTCACTGTCTAAAAATTGTATTCACTTATTTGCATATTTGTTTATTACACCTCTCCCACAGAAGAAGTTCCCTTAGTGTTGGGATTTTTGCCTGCCTTGTTCTCCCTGGGTCCTTCACACCTAGAACAGGGCCTGGCACATAGTAGGCTCTCACATCTCTGAGTGATTGAGATGAACTTAGAGAGGAAGGCAGGGTCCCAGACCAGGAAAGGCCGTCTTTGTGGTGAGGAGTTTGCTCGTGTAAGCAATGGGCAACTATCAAAAGCTGTTAAGCAGGAGAGTAAGTGTGACCAAACTTACAT
Organism: Equus quagga; assembly: GCF_021613505.1. Lineage (NCBI taxonomy): Eukaryota > Metazoa > Chordata > Mammalia > Perissodactyla > Equidae > Equus > Equus quagga. The sequence goes on along the minus strand of NC_060267.1, from coordinate 175,031,381 downwards.
TTTAGAAAGAATGTTCTTGAAGCCCGGTGGACGGTGGCTTTGAGGGGAATGAGACTAAGCCTGAGCAGTCTCTTTGGAGTCTGTTGCTTATTCAGGTCTCTGACCTCATCTAAAGAAACCCACCCCCAGTTACTCTGTTCCTTCACCGTGGTTTCACAGAATAATCATTAAATTACATTTTTTATTGACTCACTTGTTTCTCACCTCCCCTTAGAATACAAGCTCCAGGGGTGCTAAGGAATCACTTTGAGGACTTAGGATGACCCCTCCCCGCCAGTTTTAGGCTGAGGCAGCTGAAGGGTACGGTTACTCAGGTGTGACCCGCTGGAGGAGGAGCTGCAGCAGGTGTGGGTGGATGTGTTGCATTCAAGATGGTGTGGGGCAATCTGGGAGATGTGTGGGAGGCTGCTCTTATTTTTTTCTGTATTTTTTTTATTGAGTACATAATACTTTACCTCATTGTGAAATTTCAGTTGTACATTATTTCATGTCTGTCACCACATAAGTGCTCCCTTTACCCCCTGTGCCCACTCGCCCTCCCCCTTCCCCTGGTAACCACTGAACTCTTTTCTTTGTCCATGTGTTTGTTTATATTCCACGTATGAGTGAAATCACCTGGAATTTGTCTTTCTCAGTTTGGCTTAGTTCACTTAGCATAATTCCTTCTAGGTCCTTCCATGTTGTTGCAAATAAGACAATTTTGTCTTTTTTTATGGCTGAGTAGTATTATATGTATACCACATCTTCTTTGTCCAGTCATCGGTCAATGGGCACTTGGGTTGCTTCCACGCCTTGGCTGTTGTGAATAGTGCTGCAGTGAACATAGGGGTACGTCTGTTACTTTGAATTGTTGATTTCAAGTTGTTTGGGTAGATACCCAGTAGTGAGATAGCTGGGTTGTATGGTAGTTCTATTTTTAGTTTTTTGAGGCATCTCCATACTGTTTTCCATGGTGGCTGCACTAGTTTGCATTCCCACCAGCAGTGTATGAGGGTTCCCTTTTTTCCACACCCTCTCCAACATTTGTTATTTTTAGTCTTAGTGATTGTAGCCATTTTAACAGGCGTAAGGTGATATCTTAGTATAGTTTTGATTTGCATTTCCCTGATGATTAGTGGTGTTGAACATCTTTTCATGTGTTCATTGGCTATCTGTATATCTTTGGAAAAATGTCTGTTCATATCCTCTGCCCATTTTTTGATTGGGTCGTTTGTTTCCTTATTGTTCAGTTGTGTGAGTTGAATATCTTTTCATGTGTTTAGTGGCCATCTGTATATCTTCTTTGGAAAAATGTCTGTTCATATCCTCTGTCCATTTTTTGATTGGGCTGTTTGTTGTTGTTCAGTTGTACGAGTTCTTTATACATTATGGAGGTTAACCCCCTGTAGGATATATGATTTGCAAATATTTTCTCCCAATGGGTGGGTTGTCTTTTTTGTTTTGTTTTTGTTTTGTTCCTAGTTTCTTTTGCCTTGCAGAAGCTCTTTAGTCTGATGAGGTCCCATTTGTTTATTTTTTCTTTTGTTTCCTTTGTCTGAGAAGACATGGTATTTGAAAGAGCCTTTTAAGTTCAGTGTCGAAGAGTGTACTACCTATATCATCTTCCAGGAGTGTTATGGTTTCAGGACTTATCTTAAGTCTTTGATCCATTTTGAGTTTATTTTTGTGTATGGCGTAATATAATGGTCTACTTTCATTCTTTTGCATGTGGCTGTCCAGCTTTCCCAACAACGTTTACTGAAGAGAGTGTCTCTTTTCCATTGTATGTTCCTCGAGCCTTTGTCGAAGATTAGCTGTCTGTAGATGTGCGGTTTTATTTCTGGGCTTTCAGTTCTGTTCCATTGATCTATGGGGAGGCAGCTCTTTTTGAGGGAATGGAACTTAAGTGAGAGACTGGCCCTAGAGATGTGGATTGGTGAGCGGTTCTGTGGTGACTGTATTCATGAATGTGGGTCAGATTTTTCAGAGAGTAACTAGTTAAAAAGAGAAGAGGCCAAGGATTCAATCCTCACCAAACACCAGCATTTAACTGGTGGTCAAAGGAAGAAAAATCTGCAAAGAAAACCAGGAAGATGTGCTTGGAGAGGTGGGAGGAGAAACAGTAGAGCAAGATTGCCGAAGCTTAGGGAAGTGACAGTTTTAGGAAGGAGGAAGTGATCGCCTGGAGCCAACAAGGCAGAACGGTCAAGTCATTGGAAAAGACCTTATAAATCTGGGAATTAAGAAGACTTTGGTGACCATAGTGAATGTAATTTTCATGAATGATTGGGGATCTAAATTGCATTTGAATTGTATTTGGTTGAGGTAATGGGAGGTAATGAAACATTGAGGGGGCTTAGCTAAGGTGGGGGGATACGTACTGGGTCAAGAGAGATGTTTATGGTTCTGCTTCAAAAATGGGGAGATTTAAGCATGTTAGGGAAGAGAGTTGTAGATCTATTTGATGAAGTGATGGAAGAGACAGGAAGACGTGGATGCAGAGGGTACAGGTGGAGATGCCAGCCTTAGACTTGGAGAGGGAAAGATTTTCCTCTGAACTGACAGAGATTCTTGGTGGCTGTAGGGATAGCTGGTGGAGGAGTGGGGAGTTGAGGAAGGTCATTCTTTAAGAGGTAGGAAGCCATTGATGGCCTAAGGACTTCTCAATTTCTTGAAAATTTCTCTCAAAATCTGGTGAAAATTTGGATGTGCCACTTGTGGGGAATGGAGAGGAAACTAATGAGGGACAGGAGAAAGACTTTTATCATTTTAAGTGATTCGAGAGCATTGACAAGGTTGTATCCCATAAACATGGATTGTACCAATTCATAAGGCTGTGTGACTTTTCTCCAACTCATCTCAATGGTTCTGGCGTTGAAAGTGGAGACAGAAGAAAGATTGATTGTAGGTTAGATGTTGAAAAGGTAGTTAACTTGAAAGTCAGGGGTAAAGAGTGACATCATGTAAAACAGTGGAGTAGGAAGCTGTACAGTTTGGTCCCTCCACCAGAGCAACTGTGGAGCTGGAAGGAGAGACTGGAATAAACTATTTCAGAGCTCTTGGAATCCAATCAGTCCTTATAACAACTAGGGGAGTGCTGGGTGAAGGCAGAGGCTGCTGTGCTTAGGAGGAGAGAATGTGTGCAAACTGGCCGCCGTCCTGCATTCCTCAGCCCTGCTGCGGGTGTGGGGAAAACAGCCCACGTTCCTGGAGTGGGTGGCTAGTGCCAGGGCACGGGGTGCGGACCTTGTCCTGCTAAAGTTTGGGCTTAGTATGCTGTGGTGAGTTTGGCAGTGCCCACAGGCCTGACACAGATGCTGACCTACGTTCTGGCCCTCTCGGCCCTCTCGGCCTTAAGCAGCATCTACTGGGAGATTTACAGGGCCAGTAGTCTGGTTTTTTTTTGGAGTCAGACGTTTAGGAAAATCTTTGTCAGATCACTAGCTGATCACAGAGATAACAGAACAGAGGTTTCAGAAACTTGAGTAACCACACACAAGGAATACACACTTTGCAAAAATAGTTTGGAAAAGTCACACACTGGCAGCTCCAGCCTCCAACAAGGAAACATCAGCAATCCCTGAGGAATGGGGAAATCAGATTTCTGGAGTTACCATATCTATTTTCAAAGAAATAAAAGTTTTAAACATCTAACTGACGTAATGAATTAGTCATGACTTAAGGAATGTTTAATGAATTAATTTGTTAAAAACTAAAATTGTATATTAACGTATAAAATTACACTTTATAAATAGTGTAATTTAAAACTATACAACTCAGAATTCATGACCTTTCCTTATAACCACGTTCAACACTCTTAATTACTCTATCTTTTCCTGTAAATAGCACCTCTCAGTGTTCAGCCTCACAAGCTATTAAAGCAAGGTGCATTTTTATATATTAAACTAACAAAAAGAAAAATCTGTGTGGGTGAGATTATGGCAAAAAAGTGTTTCACTCATGCCTTACTGTCAATTTCTATAATATATTCATGTTTATTTTCATATAAAATTAGTGTCTCCAAATGCTTATCAAGTAAAATTGATGCTGCAGACACTCCCCGTGCACCATGTGGAGCAGGCGTCCTCACTGGGAAGGCATGTGACTGTGCAGCATTAGAAGTATTAAAATAATCAGTATGCAATCTTGATTATAACATCAGATGTTGCAGGTTTGGCCACATTTGAGGAGCTGGAAAATTGTCTTACCCTTTGACTCAGTAATCTCACACTTAAGAGTGAGGGAGATTTGGAGGAAATAACCCATGGAAGCAACTGCATAACCTCAAAACGTGACCTTTGGAAATAGGTTAATTGCAGATACATTAGTTAAGTTAAGATGAGGTTATAATGCAGTAGGGTGAGCTCCTAATCCACTGTGACTGATGTCCTCATATGAAGACGGCCACGTAAAGACAGGCGCAGGGAGAAGGCCTTGTGAAGACGGAGGATGGCAGTGATGCATCTGTGAGCTGAGGAATGCCGCAGATTACTGCAAACCCCCGGAAGCTAGGACGAAGCAAGGATTCTTCCAGTTTCTGAGGGAATATGGCCTTGCCAACACCTTGATTTTGGACTTCTAGCCTCCAGAACTGTGTGAGACAATAAATTGCTATTGTTTTAAGCTATTTAATTTGTAGTACTTTGATATGGTAGCCCAAGGAAACTAATGCAGTGGTCAACTGATTCTCGACAACAGTGCCAAGACCAGGCAGTGGGAAAAGAACAGTCTTTTCAAGAAATGAAGCTGGGAAAAGTGGATAGCTGCATGCAAAAGAATGAAGTTGGACCCTTACCTTAGACCTATACAAAAATTAAAAAATAAAGTGAAGACTAAATTTAAAAGATAAAACTATAAAACTCTTAGAAGAAAACATAGAGGGAAACCTCCATGACCAAGGATTTGGCAATGATTTCCTCTTTTTTGAAGCTGTATTATTTTATTATTAAGGAATCCACTTCTATGAGTGTCTTGAAGCCCAGACTGGGTTAACAGTGACGACTTCTGGAGGTAATGACACCCCACCCTGGACTTTCTGGTTATAACCACTGTCCTCTCTCTACCTCAGCTGAAAACCCAGACTTATGAGGCTTCAACCCCTACCCTCCTATTCCTAGAAGATGCCAAAGCCGACTATGTAGGAGGATTTTTCAGAGAAGAAGACAACTTTGTCTTTCCAGAAGACAAATCTGCTTCACTTTATGAGGCACATAGCAAGCCCAAACCACAGACAAGGTGGGACCTGCGCAGGCCTCAATGCCATGATTCTTTAAAATGGCATCAAAAGCATAAAAGAAACAAGTAGATAAATTGGACTTCATCAAAATAAAAAACTTGTGCATCGAAGAACACTAATAAGATATTTTCATCTATGATGACTAATTTTTCCTTAATTTTCTTGACTATTGGAACTCTTCAAGGTAGAGAAATTGCCTTAAAAGTTAATCATAAATAATAAGAAATAAAGCCATGTTGACATTATTTTGGCATAATGTACAATTTGCATTTTAAAAATGTGTCTGAAAAGATTTGCAGTCATCGATATCTCAAGTCTGCAGTTAGACTTCTGAAAACTGACTGGCGTGTAATGTGGAAGGAAGGTGTGTGTCTTGGTACCTTTGGTTTGTAATTTCATCTAAGATTCAGGACTAAAACAATAGGAGAATCACTTGCCTGATTTGTACTAATGATAATAGCGACCGTTTGGATCACTAAAGGAAAAAGAAGTAACTTGTTCATGATGTAGCTGCATGCTCTGATTCCCCTTAAAAAAGGTGTAAAACAGTTGAAAAAAGGACACTCTTAAGAGAGTGAAAATAAAACTGATAATATGGGAGAAAATATTTGCAAACTATGTATTTGATAAAAAATTAATATGCAGAATATATAAAGAATTCCTACAACTCAAGAACAAAAAAGCCGAATAACCCATTTCATAAACGGTCAAAGGACTTGAGTAATATACAAATGCTCAATAAGCACATGAAAAGATGCTCAATATCATTAGTCATTGGGGAAATGGAAGTCAAAACCCCAATGAGATATCACTTTGCTCCCACCAGGATGGCTATAATTTAAAAAATGGAAAATAACAAGTGTTAGTGAGCATGTGGAAAAATTAGAACTCTTGTATACTGGTTGTAGGAATGTAAAATGGTGCAGCCACTGTGGAAAACAGTTTGGTAGTTCTCAAAAATTAAACATAGAATTACCGTATGACCTAGCAATTCTGATCCCAGGTATATACCCAAAGGAACTGAAAACAGGCATTCAAATAGATAGTTGTGCAGCAATGTTTATTGCAGCGTTGTTCAAAATAGCAAAAAGGTGGAAACAACCCAAGTATTTGAAAATAGTGGTGATGGTTACACAACATTATGAAATGTACTTAATTTCACTGAATTGTGCACTTAAAAATGGTTAAAATGCGGCTGGCCCCGTGGCCGAGTGGTTAAGTTCACGTGCTCCACTTCGAGGCCCAGGGTTTCGCTGGTTCAGATCCTGGGCGTGGACATGGCACTGCTCATCGGGCCATGTTGAGGTGGTGTTCCACATACCACAACTAGAAGGACCCACAACTAAAAAAATATTTCCAACTATATACTGGGGGTATTTTGGAAGAAAAAGCAGAAAGGAAAAAAGGAAGATTGGCAAAAGTTGTTAGCTCAGGTGCCAGTCTTTTTTTTTTTTTTTTTAAAGATTTTGCTTTTTCTTTTTCTTCCCACAGCCCCCCGTACATAGTTGTGTATTTTTAGTTGTGGGTCCTTCTAACTGTGGCATGTGGGATGCCGCCTCAGCATGGCTTGATGAGCGGAGCCATGTCCACGCCCAGGATTCAAACTGGTGAGCGTGCAAACTTAACCACTTGGCCATGGGGCCGGCCCCTTAGGTGCCAATCTTTGGAAAAAAAAAAAAGGTTAAAATGGTAAATTTAATGTTATGTATATTTTACCACAGTTTAAAAAAAGAGAAAGAGTCAAAGGGTAGAGAGGGCAAGTTATTAGTAAAAGTGATAGATCGTAAGATCCGGGAAAGTAAGTAAGCCTCAGGCAGGTTGGTAGGAAAAAAGGGGAAGGAATGTTTGAGGGATTAAAGGTTGTGTGTGTTTGAAGGGAAGGCATTTGGGGAAGAGATTGAGTTACAACCACAGCACGCTGTCTTCACTGGTATACTGGAATGTTAGAATTTCAGTGGTAGGATGTTTCCAGGTAGTAAAGTGGAGGCTGTAACCATGGGTCTGCACTGCTTGAGAAAAGTGGGAAACGACGGTCTCAGGAATTGAGCTGGTTAAAATCACGCAGGAGAAGGCTGGAGATGCGGGTGAAAGCAAGCCTGAGCCGGACGTTGAAGCTTAGTAAATGTCACTGGTTAATTCATTCCCAGGAGCCTCAAAGGAAAAGGGACTTATTTTTGCTGTATTTTTTTAAGCTCTGTCCTTTTATTGTAGTATTGACCCAGTTTGTTGAATCTCCTTTTATTGGACAATTATGGTAAACATAGTAGTTGCCACTGCCTGAGCCAATTCTAAAGCCGAGAGATGTGCGGTTAGGCTGAGGCAGCATTTCAGCTCTTCCGTAGGTACAGAGGCTTTATCTGATTGTGTATCTCAAGATAAGTACAGTGAAGAAGGAAAGCATCGGTGTCTTTGTCTTGCTTTTAAAGGTGTACAAGCAAGTCTTTAAAGGCCTTTTCATTCGTTTTGTTTTGTTTTTTGGAAGTGTACACATTGTCCTTCAAAAAGAATATCTTTTTGGATAGAATCCAATCTAAAATTTCATGCTATATGTCACATCATAATTGTTAGAATGTGTGTTCGGTTTATAAAATCAAAGAGAAGAAGTCATTCGGAAAGCCCCATCTAATTAAATCACATGTTGAAATTACAGTTTGGCCTCTAATTTTGTTTTCTCTTGTGACAGATCTTTTATATAATGTAGTCTCTAATTTATATTGAGTCTAAAATACTGTTTCATCTTTCTTAGGAAAACGGGAAATCATTTTCACAACTTCATTAGTTGGCAAGACCTAAGAGCTATTGAACTTGTAAAATCTTGGAATAGTTCTCTTATAATGAAGGTAATCCTTTTCTTATCTTCTGCAATTTGGATGTTACTGTTTTTTCTGTAAATGTCCCTTAACTGTAGGATTAATTGTATAATCTTCTACCTATGCTGTTTTAGGACATTGAGAAGAGAATACACACATGCACACTTCCACACCAGTGAAATTTAGTAATAGTCACCCACAAGCATCTGTGGTAGACCGGGTGCTTAGCACTTACACTTCAGGAAGTCCTGAGGAGGTTGGGGTGGATCAGATTTCACATGTTCGTGGGAATTCATGTTTCCATTCCTGGAGAAATGGGAAAAATACAGACTGTGTCCAGAAATGATACAGAAATGTCCAAATTTCATTATCTTTTGTTGTAAAAGTGGAGAATGGCTATTAAGACAGATAACTAGCTGGCTGCCACAGCTCTTAACATGATGTCTGGCGTGTAGTAAGCAATGACAGTGGTGATGATGATGACAGTGAGGACAACAGCAGTAGCATCAGTATCGTCTCACTCCTAAGTGTGAGATTACTGAGTCAAAGGGTAAGACAGTTTTCTAGCTCCTCCAATGTGGCCAGACCTGCAATATTTGATGTTATAATCAAGATTGCATATTGATTATTTTAATACTTCTAATGCCACACAGTTAAATGCCTTCCTAACTAGTGTGTCTGTACCAGATGGTGCATGGGGATTGTATAGAATGTGGTTTTACTTGGTAAGCATTTGGAGACATTAATTTTATATGAAAATAAACATAAATATATTGTAGAATATGACAGAAATGCATGAGTGAAACACTGTTGCCATAATCTCACCCACAAAGATTTTTCTATTAGTTTAACATATACAAATACAACTTACTAGGGGCTGGCCCCATGGTGTAGTGGTTAAGTTTGGTGTGCTCCACTTTGGTGGCCCAGGTTCACAAGTGTGGCTCCCAGACACAGACCTACAACACTTGTCAGCCATGTTGTGGCAGCAACCCACATATAAAGTGGAGAAAGTTTGGCACAGATATTAGCTCAGGGCTAATCTTCCTCAGGCGAAAAAAGAGGAAGACTGGCAACAGATATTAGCCCAGGACTAATCTTCCTCAGCAAACAAACAAAAAAAACCACCCTGGGGCCAGCATGGTGGCATAGTGGTTAAGTTCATGCACTCTGCTTTGGTGGCCCAGGGTTTACAGGTTCGGGTCCTGGGCGCAGACCTAGTACCGCTTGTCAAGCCACGCTGTGGCATGAGATGGTTAAGGCTTTTTGTCTTGAAAAGAAATTGTAACCATGAAAACATTTACTTCTGTAGTATAAGCCTCCACGCTCAAATCATAACTCTAAACTGTGACTTCAAGCGCAAATCTGAGCACTTCAGGCACTTCTGTCTGCTTGGAATTGAACATGTGTGTGATCAAAGTTTGGGCTTAGCAGAAAACTATACACACAGACTCAGAGTTTAGCCCACACCGTTCCAGGGCCTGTCCTGCAGGGGAAGGACCCCTACCCCGTGGGCATTCCTTCCTAGTTGCTTATGGTTTATGGATCGAGGCTCTTGGAAATGTTTAGGCTGGGTGTGCCAGAGCTGGCACCGAGGTCATTAGTTTAGCCACGGCTAGCACCAGGCAAAATGGTGAAGTAACTGGGGTGTGTCGGCAGTCTCCTGGAACTGCTGTTTTCCTCCAGTCTCCCCAGGCACCCACTCCCTCTCGCTGTTGTTCTGCTTCTTGCCTAATGGTTGCTGAGCCTTTTCTGTGCTTTTGGCATAGGCTTCCTACTCCTTACCATCCATGGTTCGCCACCGTCCACACATCTGACCATTTCCCAGACCCCTTTCTCCCTGAAGCTGCTAAGGATTAGACTCCAGCTTTGCCATCCTGCTTTTGTCACTGTAGCACCCAGGCCCTTTCTCACCTTAAGGCCCTCATACTTGCAACGGGCTCTACCATCATGGCTGGATCCTTCTCATCCTTCAGGGCCCAGCTCACACGTCACCTCCTCTGTGGGAGCCCTTCCCTGCCATCCTATTTAAAATAGCCGCCCCCCATCCAATCTCTCATACTGTTCTTTATTTCTTTCTCAGCACTTAAAAAATTTCAAAGATTCTGAGACATACATTTTTTTTGTTTTTGTTGAGGACGATTGTTGCCGAGCTAACATCTGTGCCAATCCTCCTCTATTTTGTATGTGGGACACCACCACAGTGTGGCTAGATGAGCGGTATGTAGGTCCGTACCTGGGATCTGAACTGGTGAACCCTGGGCCGCTGAAGTGTAGCATGTGAACTTAACCACTACGCCACTGGGCCGGCCCCCAAGACATACATTTTTTAAATTGCAATTTTAATTGAGGTAATTGTTGACTCACGTGCAGTTGTCAGAAATAATGCAGAGATCCCTTATATACTTCGCAGTTTCTCCCAATGGTAGCGTTTTACAAATCTATAGTGTAATGTTGCAACCAGGATACTGACATTAATACAGTCCATAGATCTTACTCAGATTTCCCCAGTTTTGTACTCATTTCTGTTTGTATGTATGTGTGTGGGCATCAGTTTCTATCCTGTTTTTTCATATGGTTGTGTATCCACCACCACAGTCAGTATGCTGAACCGTTCCTATCATGACAAGGATCCCTCATGTGCCTCTTCTATAACCACATCCATTTCTCTCCCCTGTTTCTCCCCACCCTCTCCCATCCCTGGCTTCTTGCAACCACTAATCTGTCCTCCATTAAGAATTTTTTATCATTTCAAAAATGATATATGCATGGAATCATGCAGTATAGAAGCTTTTGGGATTTGCTTTTTTCAGTTAGTACTATTTCCTGGAGAATCCGACTTGTTACGTGTATCAGTAGCTTGTTCCTTTTTATTGCAGCCATATTCGGTGGTACAGATGTACCACCTGTTGAAGGACATCTGTGCTAATGCCATTTGAGGCTGTTACAGATAAAGCTGTTCTGAACATTTGTGTACAGAATTTTGTGTGAACATAAGTTTTCCTTTCTTTGGGATAAATACCCTAAGAGTACAATGCTATATTTTTGCATGTAATTGCATGTTTTATTTTATAAGAAACTGCCAGAATTTTTTCCAGAGTGGTTGTACCATTTACATTCCCGTCAGCACCGTATGAATTATAAGACATACGTTTTTTCCAGTTTTAAAAAGCAATTTTTATTCAGGGTACTTTTTTGTTTTTTTAAGATTGGTACCTGAGCTGACATCCATTGCTAATGTTTTTTTTTTTCTCTTTTTCCCCAAAGCCTCTCAGTACATAGTTGTATATTCTAGTTGTAGGTCCTTCTGCTTGTGCTATGTGGGACGCCGCCTCAGCATGGCTTGCTGAGCGGTGCTGGGTCTGTGCCCAGGATCCAAACCGGTGAAACCCTGGGCCGCCATAGTGGAGTGCATGAACTTAACCCCTCAGGCACGGGGCTGACCCCCAACCAGGATAGGTTTTTAACCATCAGTTTGTTATCATGTTAACCGTCAATTATATCTTAGGATTATGTCATAATTTAGCTGGTAGGATTTTTTTCTTTTTTGGTGGCACATTAAATAATGGCTCATTTTATAATCAGTGTCTTCTTAGATTATCTCATTTATTGATTTGATTACCTATTTGTCTGTCTCTTTCCACTAGAATGTAAGTTTCAAGAAGGGAGGGATTCTGCCTGTTTTGTTCACTGTTTTCTCAAGGCCTAGCACAGTCCTTGGTTCATAGAAGGTACTCAACAAATATTTGTTAAATATATGAACAAAAGTGTTAATTTTTCGTGTGTTGACTAAAAGTGCAGATGTTAGAACTCTTAATACTTTGTGCCCCGCAGACTCCCTGCTGCCAAGGTATCTGTGTCTTAACAGAAGATCCCTGAGGGATCCTAAATCTGTTTTTTTATAGAGAAAGGTATAGTGTGCTTAGGGAGGAAGAACCATTTCAGTCTGAGGCATTTCTTAACATATAACACCTCAGAAGAAGGATTATTGGTGGTCACCTTAAATACTTGCCATAAGTTATGTTTTAATAAATAATGTGAAATATAAAGACATGCAGAAGATTTGACCACTGAAGAAGGTGAAAAGGAAGTTAAAAGGATAAAAAGTTTCAGTTATAAGATGAATAAGATCTGAGATTCTAATGTATAACCTGATGTGTAGTGATAACATTATCTTGTATAATTGAAATTGGCTAAGACAGTAGAATTTAAATGTTCTCACCAAAACAAAGTAAAAAAAAATTAAAATGGGGCTCGTTCTAAAAAAAAGGGCAAGACTGAAATATAGAGAGAACTGAGTATACACATTTTCCTGATTAATGCATTATGCAAAAACTGAAAGAAAAATTCATATTACTATTTTTAATAAATAAACCAAAGTGTTTAAATTTATTTTGGTGGGAGAGGTGGGGAATAAAAGAGAAAAAAATGCAATAAGTGGGTACAGTCTCTGTAAGTTGAATGTTTTGTAAAATATCAGTTTCAGAAGTTGAATTGTCCATCTGCATCCTCATACTAGGTGGCAGTAAGGGTTTTTGGTGTGTGGTTTTTTTAGTATGACTTCACAAACCTTAAAACTCAAAGCTGGTCTTCTGTGTAAGGCTGTTTTTTTTTAACTAAGGATTTGGCTTACTGAGAATCCAAATTTAAAACTGTATATGTTTCATCTTTGGTCATTAGATATATGTATAGATAATATTAAAGAAAACCATACATCCCAAATTTTAAGTACTTAATGTGTAAGAAAATTTCCCTTCCAGGTTAATTCTAACTTGATTAAAAATATATTTCTAATAGAAATATAGCCTTCTTCCTTGAATCTTCCTTTGCTTTCATAGGTAAAGAGGTAGAAAATAGTTATTTTTGAAGACTTTATAAGTCTGTCAGCCTCTGGTGTTTGCTAGAGAAGTTCATAGTGCGTGTGTTACATTTCACGTGTTAGAATGAATACAGCTTGTCCACTTGGGGGGACGTGGCTTTACCTGGTATTCTTTTTTTTCTTTTTTCCCCTCCCCAAAGCCCCAGTGCGTGGTTGTATATCCTAGTTGTAAGTTGTTCTAGTCGTTCTATGTGAGCTGCCATCACAGCGTGGAAACTGACATATGGGTGGTGTGTCCTGTGCATGGGAGGCAGACCCTGCCGCTGAAGTGGTGAGCACCCAACTATAACCACTGGGCCATCAGGGCCGGCTCTTTGCTTGGTATTCTCAGTGCTGAGAGCACTCTTAAGTTGTTAAATAATTTCTTTGTCGTTGGGTTTATTTGCATATGTATGGAATTAATGTAGAAAGATCAAACACTATTAAATGCATTTTCTTAAAATATCTTTTTTTTTTGAAACAGCTAATACACAGTTCCTGCCGAGTGCTTCACTTTTTCACTAGGAGTAAACGGTATTTAGCGGCCAGTCTGTTCACTTTCACAACCCAGCACGTTTCCTTGAGATTGGCCTGGGTTCTCCAGAACCTGAGTGAGGTAAGCAGAGAAAGAGAGAGGGAGAGTGTGTGTGTGTGTGTGTGTGTGTGTGTGTGTTTGTGTCTAGGCTAAGGGGAAGAAAAAAATTCAAGGAGTAAAGGTAGTAATTTGATTATTTGAGGGAAAATTAAGTAGTCACTACATAATGGAATGGAAGACAAGGAATCTTTACTTGAGTTTATTTTTTTAAAACCTTTGTGTTGTGAGTCGTAGCAAATATAGAAAAGTGAAGAAAATAAAAATGTACCACTCAGCGATATATTATGGAGCAAACATCTGTGTAACAGTACTTGAATCAAGAATCAGAACACTGATACTGCATATCCCATTTTCCTTCCACTTTTACAATTTATATGTTTATTCCTCAACACTATACTCTAGTTTTGCCTGAATGTTTTCGAACTTTGTATAAATAGAGTCATACATGTTTATTCTTTTGTCTGACTCCTTTTGCTTATCATTATATTTGTGAAATATACCCACATTGTGTGTAAATTAATTTCCTTATATTTTCACTGCTTTTTAGTGTTCAGTATATGATTTTACCATAGTTTATACATTTATCCATTCTGTTCATGTACATTTGAGTTCTTTCCAGTCTTGGGCTATTATGAATAATGCTATCTCTTGATGTACCTGTAAATGCGTTTTTCCTGTATCTGTACATGGGAATGGAATTTCTAGGGCGTGAATGTATATATGTATCTTTACCTTTAGTGGATAATGCCAAACACTTTCCCACAGTTTTTTGATAAATCACACATCTACCATTAGTGAATGGAAGAACTTTTTATTTTATTTACCATCATAATTGTTATTATCAGTCTTTTTTATTTTGGCCACTTTGCTGGGTAAATTAGGGATACCTTATTGTGATTTTGAACTGGATAGAAAAAATCAAGATACACTGTATACTTTCTACAGGAGACACACTTTAGGTTCAAAAATACAAATCAGTTGAAAGTAAATTGATGGAAAATATATATTATTCAAACAATAACCAGAAGAAGCTAAGTGGCTATGCTAATACTGGATAAAATGGACTTTAAAACAAAAAAAATGTTACCAAAGAGGGGCATTTTATAATGATGAGGAGGTCAATCCATCAGAAAAATCTAACAGTTTTAAACATATATGCACCTAATAACAGTGCTCCAAAATACATGAAGCAAAAACTGACAGAATTGAAGGAAATGATAGATAATTCAACAGTAATAGTTGGAGACTTCAATACCCTACTTTAAATAATGGATAGAACAGCTAGACAGGAGAGCAACAAGGAAATAGAAAACTTGAACAGCAGTATACACTAACTAGGCCTAAGAGACATTGATAAAAAACTCACAGCGGAATATACATTCTTCTTAAGTGCACATGGAACCTTCCCCAGGATAGTCCATATGCTACACCATAATTCAAGCTTCAGTAGATTTAAAAGGACTGAAATCGTATGGAGTCTTTCTCTGACCACAAAGGAATGAAATTAGAGATAAGTAGTGGAAAGAAATTGGAGAAAAATAAAAATATGTGGAAATTAAACAATGCACTTTTAAATGACCAATGGATGAAAGAAGAAATCCCAAGAGAAACTAGAAAATACTTTGGGGTGAATGAAAATGAAAACACAGTATACCAAAACATGTGATGCAGCAAAGGCAATGTTTAGAGGGAGATTTATGGCAAGACTATATATTACAAATAGAGGCTGTATTAAAAAATAATCTAACATTATACCTTAAGACACTGGAAAAAGATGAGCAAACTAAGCCCAAACTGAGCAGAAGGAAAAAAATATAAAATTAGAGTGAAAAGTAATAAAACAGAGAATAGAAAAACAGTTGAAAAAATCAACAAAACCGAAAGTTGGTTTGAAAAGATTAGCTAGACTGACAAAGGAATAAAAGAGAAGAGCCAAATAACTAAAATTATGAATGAAAGAGGGAACTTTAATTTTTTTTTCTTTTTTTGAGGAAGATTAGTCCTGAGCTAACATCTGCTTCCAGTCCTCCTCTTTTTGTGCTGAGGAAGACTGGCCCTGAGCTAACATCCATGCCCATCTTCCTCTACTTTATATGTGGGATGCCTGCCACAGCATGGCTTGACAAGTGGTGTGTAGGTCGCACCTAGGATCTGAACCAGCAAACCCTGGGCTGCCAATGGGGAAAATGTGAACTTAACTGCTGCACCACCAGGCCAGCCCCTGAGGGAACTTCAATTTTGAACTCACAGAAATAAAATGCATTATTAGACAATACTGTGAACAAGTGTATGCCAACAAATTAGATAACTTAGGTAAAATGGAAAATTTCCTAGAAATAAATAAGCTACCGAAACTGATTCAAGAAGGTACCATCTGAATAAATCGTTTTTGTCCATTAAAAAAATGAGTAGATTTTAATTTTTAGATTTTAGAGTAGTTTTAGGTTTACAGAAACGTTGAGCATAAAGTACATAGAGTTCCCACATACCCCCCAACACAGTTTCTCCTATTATTATCTTGCATTAATGTGTTACATTTGTTACAATTGATGAATCTGTATTGACACATTATAATTATATATTATTGATGTAATGTATCTATCATTATGGTATCATAGACAGTAGTTTCACTGCCCTAAAAATCCCCTCTGTTTCACTTATTTATCCCTCTCCCCTCATCCCTGAAACTCTGGCAACTACTAATGTTTTTACCATCTCTATGGTTTTGCCTTTTCCAGAATGTCATATAGTTGGAATCATACAATATGTAAACTTTTCAGACTGGCTTCTTTGACTTCAAATATATATTAAAGGTTTCTACATGTATTTTTCTGGCTTGATAGGTCATTTCTTTTTATCACTGATTAATATTTTATTATCTGGATGTGTCACAGTTTGTTTATCCAGTTGCCTATTGAAGCACGTCTTGTTGCTTTCAATTTTTAGCAATTAGGAATAAAACTGTGATAAACATTTGTCTGCAAGTTTTTGTATGAACATAAACTTTCAACTCATTTGAGTAAATACCTGGGTGTGTAATTGCTGGGTCATATGGTACTATGTTTAGCTTTGTAAGAAACTGCCAAAACGTCTTCCAAAGTGGCTGTACCACTTTGCATCCCCACCAGCAATGAGTAAGAGCTCGTGTTGCTCCACATCCTCGCTGACATTTGATGTCAGCGTTCTGGGTTTTAGCCGTTCTAACAGGTTTGAAATAGTATCTCATTGGTTTAATTTTCAATTTCCTGATAACATATGATGTAGAAATATGACTTGACTTTTTTTTTTTCTTTGCATTGACAAGGACCGCCAGGATATATTGACTAGGAGGGGTGACCACAAATATCTTTTTCTCATTCCTGATCTTGAAACAAAATCTTTCAACATTTTACCATTTAGTATGGATTTGTAGTAGGTTTTCTTTAGATATCCTTTATCAAATTGAGGAAATTCTCTTCTTTTTCTGGTTTGCTAAGACTTCTTATTGTGAGTGGATGTTGAATTTATCAAGCATTTTCTGTACCTGTTGTCTAGGTGTAGCAACCTACTTGGGATTTGTAGGGTATCTTGTATTCATTGTTTGTTATCTTGTTAATTTAAAAAATTTCTCAGCCATTATTTTCAAATGTAATTTCTATTCCATTCTTCTTAGCTTCTTTTCTTCTGAAAATCCAATTATGTATGTGTTAGATCTTCTCACTAAATCCCCTTTGCCTCTTACTCTGTCTTACATATTTTTATTCTCTTGTCGCTGTGTACTTTATTCTGGGTGTTTTCTTCTAACCTATCTTCCAAATCTCTTATTCTGTCTTCACTTGTTTCCAATGTGCTATTAAAACTCATCCATTAAGTTCTTAATTAATTCTAGAATTTCTTTCTTCTCCCACATAATTAGTATGGTGTTTTAAAATCCATGACTATTAATTCCAGTGTCTGTAGTGCTATGGACTGTTTCTTTCTCCTTTTTTTTTTTATGTTCTTTTGTTTCCTCGTGTGCCAGGTTACTTAGAAAAAATTTTTTTAAGCCACTTTATTGAGATATGATTGACATACAACAAACTGTACATGTTTAATGTATACAACTTGTTTGGTGAGCCTGGTTACTTATTTGTGTGTGTGTGTGTATGTGTGTGTGTGTATGTATGAACTAGACATTGTATTTGCAAAATTATGTGCAGAAATTATGAAAGCCTTCACATCTTGCTATGGATAGGATTAATGTTTGTTTCTTCCATTCTTCCAGGCACCAGGATTATCTTGATCTAATTTAATGGTTGAGATGATTCAAAGCTGAGTTGCAGTTCCTGTGAGAGCCTGTCCTTCTAGTTTACCTGTATGCCTAGGATAGAGCCATTGGAATTTTAACCCAGTGCAAGGAGGATTGCCCTTAGGTCCTTAGAATATCTACTCTGTGTCCCCTTAGCTTCACAGGGGCCTACTACTTGTCAGAATGCCTGGCTCTCATATATTTTTTGAATGAACAAATGAACTTACTCCCTCTCAGTTATTGTTGCTACTCACTGAAATACAGGTTAACCTTTGTCTAATCTGGAATGAATTTTAGAATCACAATTCCTAAATTTAAGAAGAGTTTGAAATCTAATAACATTACTTTAAGCATTCCATATTTAAGTGGTATAACACTTGAATAGAATCTTCAAAATACTTGTTATAGATAACCTACAAATAACCTCTTTTTTTGGAACTCATGTCATCTGTTTTCATTTTATTGATCCTTTCAGCTGTCAAAATATAATTCATCCTGGGGCTGGCCTGGTGGCACAGTGGTTAAGTTCACACATTCTGCTTCGGCAGCCCGAGATTCACTGGTTTGGATCCTGGGTGCAGCCATGGTACTGCTTGGCAAGCCATAATGTGTTAGGCGTCCCACATATAAAGTGGAGGAAGATGGGCATGGATGTTAGCTCAGGGCCAGTCTTCCTTAGCAAAAAGAGGAGGATTGGCAGCAGATGTTAACTCAGAGCTAATCTTCCTCAAAAAAAAAAAAGTATATATATATATATATAATTCATCCTTAAATGTCTCCATTTACTATTCTTTTTATCTCAGTCATTTATTTAGCAAGCATTTTTTTTTTTTTAACATTTGCTATATGCCAGGAAACCTCCTAGGTGTTGGGGTTATAAACTTGAATGCAATCTATCCTTGTTCTTATGGAGCTTAGGGTCTGGGAGGGAGGTAATGACGCTGTGAGCTAAGGGCTGTATATGGAAGATATCCACAGGGTGCTGTGTTGGGCAAAGCCAGGAAATGCCAGTCTTGAAGGACAAATAAGAGTTGGAGAGGTGATAAAGTATGATTTAGGAAATCGTTTTCCAGTATGTTAATAATATCTTAAGTATTTCAGTTTCTCTATTAGCTAGTTTAAAGATGTTTTGATACTTTTATTTGGCACGCTTTATGCTGAAGATTGGCAACTTTTTTCTGTAACATGCCAGATAGTCATATTTTAGGCTTTGAAGGCCTTAGGGTTTCTGTCACAACTCCTCTGCTGTCGTAGCCCGAAAGCAGCCATAGATGATACATCCACAAGTGAGCATGGCTGTGTTCCAGTAAAATTTTATTTAGGGACACAGAAATTTGAATTTCATGTACTGTGCGTGTGTCAAAAAAGTATTCTTTTTCTTTCAACTGTAAAAAAAATTAAAAAACATTCTTAACTTGCTGTCCAGAAACAGGCAAAGGGCTGGATTTGAGAAGTGAGGCATAGTGTGCCATCCCTGTTTTAGGCTATTTATATTGACATATTTGTATGTCTAAACTGAAAAATATATGTACTTTGTTTTTTCATGTTTTATATCAAGTAACACATGTTGGTATGAAACTAAAGATTTTCATACCCTGTGATAATTGCTTAGAACCGTTTCGGGTATGGTCTAGAAATTGCTTCTCTGTGTATATGTTAATTTCTATCAAACATGGGATTATGTTGTATTTATTGATTGGCAGTTAATCTTGCACTTAATAATTTAGCCTTTTTGAATCGATTTTGTTGTGGTGTGTTTTTAAGGTGCAAAAGGCAGTTGAAGAAGACAATTGCTGCTTTGGGACTGTCGACACCTGGTTGTTACATAAGCTCACGAAAGGTAAGGGTGGTCTGGTAGGTCTGTCTCAAGGAACTGAAATTTCACTGATAGAAATGATTCACCTAAAAAAAGGAGAAGTTACTTTTCTTTCCTTCCCAGATCCCAGACAGAGTGCTCTCTGGTGCGCTAGTAACTACGTGTTATGGTAAAGTTAGGTTAAGTTCAGATTTGTGGGAGGAGGAGGGTGATTTTAAAATTGCCATGAAACAGTCTCAGTTTCCAGAGTGGTGAGACTTGGGTTCCATACCGACTCTGTCCTCTGCACTTGGGTGTAACTGCAGGCGATCACACTGCCTCTCTGCTCCCCTTCCTCACCTTCAAACTGGGGGTCACGACACGACAGTGTCTATGAAAGCGCTCTGGTAAACTAGGAAAAGTTCACGAGGATTAAGTGGGAAATTGCTTTGGAGACTTTGCACTAGAAATACACATTTTGGAATGAATTTGAGGGCAGACGAAGGTCTAGGTTATAAACTAGGGAGAAGTGTTGATTTCTACTACCTGATAATGAATAGATTATTTCCAATGTAAATTTAGGTTCTGAATTCGCCACGGACTTTTCAAATGCCAGTACAACTGGACTTTTTGACCCGTACGAGGTAAAGTTTCTTTTCCTTCTTTTTGAACCACCGTTTTTGTGTAATTTAGCTCAAATTCTGATGACATATTTCTATGCTCAGATGTGTTGGAGTGGGCTCGTTACCTCTTTGCTTTCGATCCCGCTGTCGCTCCTGCCTCCAGTGAAGGATACGAGGTAATAATGAACGTTAGACGTGGGGACCAGCCACGTGGTCCCTGCATTTATGACATGTTTGAGGTGCTTGTATGTTCATTATGTAACGTTTTGGCCTATGTTGAAAACAATTTGCTGAATGTTAGAATTAATATTTCTAGAGCTATAACTTACTTGTTAATCAATTTTATTTGAAGCCACCATTTTGGATCAGTGGACGAAGAGATATTTGGTGTGCCTATACCAATAGTGGCCTTGGTAAGTAGAGAACTTGAGGGTTTCTCCTTGTGTAGGATAAACTAAATGATTATATATGAATAGTTGGAATTAGATTTAAGAGACACAAAGGGTCCTTGCAGAATAAAATTAAAGCATCATTTTTCCTTTTAAGTTAAAGGGTCCCGATATAATCAGAAGTACACTCTGTATTCTGGAAGGGCCAATGCTTAGTTTCTATTTGGTAGTGTAACCATAAACAGGAATAGGGAAGTTTAACATAAAGCAGAAAGTTGTATTTACGTTTTATAAAGTCCTTAGCCAGCATCTACCAGTAGAGAAGCTGTGGAAGAGTGAAAAATGAGCTGTTTCTGTTTTTTGAGGGTTCTTTCTTCGTTATGCCCATTCTCTCTGGGTGTATGAGAGAGTCAGAATATGGAGAATCTGAAGGATTTACATACTGATTGAGAGGCTGTGTAGAAACTCAGACCTTGCCTTTGATTTACATAACAGCTTGAGCAGGAGGTGTAGACTGTCTGTCCCTGGATGGACAGTCACAGTACGGGGAGGAATCCGGTGACGGAAGGGAATTTAATTCCCAAGTTACAAAGTCCTGGTCATTTAGAGAGGATCAGCCTTATTCAGTCCAGGGATAGGCTCAGGTTTAGATTAAGGTATGGCTGGAAGAATTATAGATTAGTGAGCAAGTATTCTTCAAAGGGGTTTGGTCCTTAAAATATTGCTGTATGTGTATCTACTTTTAATTATATTAACAAAATATTATAATTTTTCTAACAAAAATGTATAGTTGGGAAATTCATGATTTTGACCTACATCTATTTGTAGTTAAACATACATCTATCACTCTTATTAAAAGAAATTTGTGTGTTCGGTTATTTTGACTAATGGATAAAACTGCTTGTAAGTTGAAGATGAAAAAATCTTTTTTTTTTCTCTGCATAGTATTTCTTCTGACCTCTATTTCTAAGATTATTCCTATGATACTTAAGAGTCATGAAGTAGGTTGGCCACTAAAAATTGCTGAGCCGTGCGAGTTATCCACACAATGGTAGTTTTAGAGAGACTCCTGTCCTGTAGTTGTTGCTCCCTGTTCTCTCCAGGGATTTTCTTTTTTTTAAGGAAAAGGAAAAAGGAAAGAATGTCGACTATGAGAACACAGTAAGGGAGACAGTGGGATATGATGGGATGGGCCACTGCTAAGGGCCGGGAGGTCTTACACGTGACCATTTTGGCAGGTTGCTGACCAGCAGTCGGCCATGTTTGGAGAATGCTGCTTCCAGGTAGGAGATGTGAAATTAACCATGGGAACCGGGACGTTTTTGGATATTAATACTGGAAATAGCCCTCAACAGACTGTTGGAGGTAAGTAGTTAGAATTTGTCCTATTTATTAATAAAATATCACTTCTTTTCTTATTTAAATAAGTACTATTTTCCATTTTATATTAAGGATATTCTCTAACATATTTTTCATTGTTATTCTAAGAGATAATTAATTCTCATTTTCTTTTTTTCTTAAAATTAAAAGCATAAAAAAACGAGAAAGAGAAATTCAGAGGGATTAGGATATTTTGGTCAGCTTTCCAAATATTTACCTATAGTACCTGTCGTATTTGTTTAAAACATCTTTCTAAGCCTCTAAGTTTTCTTTTATGTATTAGAAATTCTTCTTTTCCTGAGTTTTTTTTTTTTTAGTGTTAGTTCTCAACTAGTGACCCTTGCATATTTAGAGTTTTAATTACAGTTGCTAAGAATTGCTCTCCCTAATGGAGGACATCCTGGGATGTGCAAGCCGAGAAATCTAGATTGTGGAACTACACCCAGGAGGGCTGGGAGCTCTTAGTCTGAGCTCTGGTTCCCTAACATGTTCTAAGAGGTGGATTTTAAAATGTTTTTCCTACCTTCTGTCACCCCTTACACTCTTCTTTTCCCCCATCTGGGAAAATGGGAACTAGGAAATGTTGATCACTGCATTAGGTTATTTCTGTAGGAACTTGTTTAAAACCACAGATAAATGGAATAGCATAGTTAGTTCTCCAGCAGACAAATCTCGTTAATAACCTTTAATTTCTCAGTTAAAATCTTGTTTCTTTGTTTCTAGAGATGTAGCTATGGCTATGACTAATAAAAGCTAATATTTGTTCTTGGCGTACTGCGCTAAGTTAGAAGCTAATATTTGTTCTTGGCGTACTGCGCTAAGTTCTTTTTGTGTGTTAACTCAGTTTATTCTCACAGGAGCTCTCTGAGGTAGACCATTTTACAGTCGAGGAAACTGAGACAAAGAGGTTAGAACTTGTAAAACCACAGCTAGTAAATGAGAGAGGATGGGGATTTGCTCTCAGGCCGTCTGACTTCAGAGCCACTTTGCTGTTTGTTGGGATAGTCAGCTTGTTCCATTGTAGACATCTCTGTAATGAATTGTCTATTTATGGTATCACTTATATTGTTTGTTTGTTTTTAAGGCTTTTATCCATTAATTGGGTGGAAGATTGGGCAAGAAATTGTATGCTTAGCTGAAGGCAATGCAGGAGATGCTGGTACTGCCGTAAAATGGGCTCAACAATTAGGTAAGTGGTCTGTTAAACAGATTTCACAGGCCAGACTTAAAGAATTCAAATCAGTAGAGAACGAATGGATTGTTTAATTGGAACATAAAATAAAGTGACATTTCCTAGAAGAAAATATAGGATGTTATTTTTATGATATTGGGATGGTAAGAGGCTAGGCATTAAGGCCAGATACTGTAAAGAAGAAGAATAAATTTAAGTCTATAAAATATTAGAATGTGTAGGGAGAGAGATGCCAAGCAAAGTTCAAGGACAAATTGGTAAGAACAATTGTAGCATATGTCAGAAAAATTAATAAAGATGACCAAAAAGTGGACAAAGGACAGAAGTATAGGTATTTCATAAATCAAATGGCTATTAAAAATGGTGTTCAAATTCAGTAATCAAAGAAATACATATTTAAAAAATGATGTCACTATCATTTTCAGAGATAGTTAGTTCAGTGATGCTCAGCATTGGTGGGGATGTAGAGAAAAAAGTATTCTTGTTTTCCGTTGGGACCAGTGTTAGTTGGTGCGGCCTTCTGGAGGACAGTCAGGCAATGTGTATCATTTTATAGAGTGCAGACCCTTTGCCCTCAGTTCAATTCTTTGTTTTCTAAGAAAATAATCATATAGGTGTGCAAAGACATGTACATACGTGAGTGTTTAATATAGCAATTGGGAATAAGTTCTCATCTAATAATAAAGCGTTAAGTAAGTGTCAGTATATCTATATAGTGCAACATTGTACAGTCCCAAATAATAAGGTAGTAGCATATCTTATTAATATGGAACATTGTGCTACACTAAGGAGGGGATGAAGCAGTGGCAGAATAGTCTATGTAAATATTTTTTTGTTTTTTTAAAAAATAGCTTTATTGAGATAGAATTCACATACTGTATAATTCACCTATTTAAATTCTACAATTCAGTGTGTTTTAGTATTTTCACAGGGCTGTGCTACCATAAACACAGTCTAATTTTAGAACATTTTTATTCCGCCAAAAGAAACCCTCAAACCCGGTGGCAGTGACTCCCTGTTCCATCCGCCAGCCCTAAGCTGCCATTCATCTACTTTCTGTTTCTAAGGATTTCCCTATTCTGGACATTTCATATGGAGGGAATCATACCATATGTGATCTTTTGTAACTGGCTTCTTTCACTCAGCATAATAGTTTCAAGGTTCACCCAAGTTGTTGCATGGATCAATACTTCATTTCTTTCTGTTGCTAAATATTCCATTATATGGATGTACCACAATTTATCTCTTCATCAGCTGATGGACATTTGGGTTGTTTCCAGTTTTTGGCTACTGTGAACAATGAACAGCCTGTGTATTATATAACCATATTTCATGCATAAGGCATAAAATATTATATGCCAAAGTATAAACAGTGATTCTTTTTTTTTTTTTTTTTTTTTAAGATTTTACTTCTTTCCTTTTTCTCTCAAAGCCACCCAGTACATAATTGTGTATTTTTAGTTATGGGTCCTTCTAGTTCTGGCATGTGGGATGCTGCCTCAGCATGGCTTGATGAGTGGTGCCATGTCCATGCCCAGGATTCGAACCGGGGAAACCCTGGGCCGCCAAACCCGAGCACATGAACTTAACTACTTGGCCATGGGGCCAGCCCCAACAGTGATTATTTCTGATGATTAAATTATGGAGCAGGCTCTGAATTTCTGCTTCACGCATTTGAACCAAGCTGATTTGTTTAAAGACAAAGATAATTCTATTGGCAGAAAACATGCACTCTAGGAGGAAAATGCCAATCATTTCTTCCTTTGTTCCTTTCTCTCTTTCTCTATAAGCCTGGACCTGTGTTATAAGTGTAAGAATACTTATTAACAAAAAAATGTTTATTTCAAAGCATTTTATCACTTAAAAATCTCTTCGTCCTTAGATGTACTTCTTTTAGTTTTGGGGGCATTTTTAGATAGTTTAGATAACTCCAGATTATCAGAAATAAAAAACATCAGTTACATATTTCTTTTATTTTAGTTATACCTTTTATTAATTTTACTCCTTCCCAGAAGATGCAAAGAAAAAGCAGAATAATTTGACATCAGTTAAAAAAACCAGTCATTCCCGAGTTCTGTGTGACATCATGTGACGTTGTCAGTGGGAATCCTTTCTGCTGCTTATCTGGGTTGAGGCTCATTCACTGTGGTTCTCAGATGATGAAAACTCTTTTCTGGGAGATGGGGCTAAATGGCCCTGACCTGGAAAATTGATGTGGTTTCCAGTAGAGACACAGGCTCCTCCTGAAGGCCAGTCTCGTTTCCAGCAGGAACCGGGACTATTGACCTAACTGGAGGAGGAGAGAATTCAGAGTTGAATTATTTACTTTAAAATTTCAATCATTGACAAAGCTAAATATTACTTGTATGTATATGTCTGAAATTCATACAAAAAGTTGACATTTATTTGAATATGTTTTTTTCTATTCTGAGAATTCACTTTAATGGGTATATTGAAAAAAATAAACAGACTAGATTCAGGAGAAACACAGTATCTAAGAGCCTGAGTCCCCGGCATTGCCTCGAATGTGTGTGCTGAGCCTGTGTATCTTTGGTGGTGTGCTGTGCTTGCTCCACGCGGAACGGCTTCCTTCCACCCTTTGCTGGTTGAACAGCTCAGGCTCAGGCTTAAAAACTGTCTTAAACCAGTTTCATCTTGATTTTTTTAAATTTATTTATTTTGGTGAGGAAGATTGTTGCTGAGCTAACATTTGTGCCAATCTCCCTCCACTTTATGTGGGACGCCACCACCGTGTGGCTTGATGCCACCGGGCTGCCCTGTTCATCTTTATTTTTAGATTGATTTTCTTAATCTTTTTCACACAGGCTGGTTCTCGCTCCCTTTTTTTTCCCCTTTCGCCTCCGATGCTAACTGCCACATTTGAGTCTCCACGTGATCATCTTTTTTCTTTTTAATTTGGTCCATTTCTGCTCTGCTTCAGTCTTTGTTCTACTTTGCTATCTCAATCTTACAAATATTTTTATGCCTTCCAGCTTGTGTTCAGTTAACAGTAATTGAGTGCTCACTATGTGCCTGGAACTGTACATGCTGAGAGGACACCAGTGAATAAGACAGATGCTCCCTGCCCTCACGGAGGTTACAGGGTAGCAGGAAAGACTTAGCTTAAATGAACAATTGAAAAAAAACATTAGCGTGAAGTACCAGGAAGGAGAAGTAGTAGTGGGATCAGTGATGTCTGAAGGAAGAATGAGAGAGGTCGGGCAGGTGGGAGAGGCAGCTGGTCAGGGAGCATCCACGCAGAGAGGACCAGTGAGGAGGCCAGGAGTGGGGAGGAGCGTGGCCTGTTTAAGGGACTATTTATTTTCCACAACGGAGGCAGTTACCTCTGCTGTCCTCCAGTGACACGGGTCAGGGGACATCTTTTCCCTGGCAGTACCACTTTTAATTGCTACGTGTCACATCTGCTGGCTCCCAGCAATCCCCATAAGACTTCCAGTACACGTTTAAAATTACCCAGGCCTCTTGTTTACTAGAAATAAAGGAAACTTTTCCCTTCTCTCTGGAGAGGTCCAGTCTCCCTCATTAGAGGAGAGGAGATAAACCTCCTCTCATAAATGAATTAGTTGTAGGTGGTGGTGAATAGTTTCATGTTACTCCCAGTGAGTAGAGTCTTGGTTCGTGTCTGCCCCCCTCCTGCTTCCTGCTGGGAGGACACACAGTAGGGTGAGTGTGGCGCACTGCTGAAGCTGGAGTGGAGCCTTGAGTTTGCAAGTAGACTGTGCGGACCCAGGGTCCGTAGAGGATACCACCTGAGTGTTATTGGTGAGAATACTAGAGGCTGGTGAGGACCGTCTAGATGTTCACTATGGATCCAGCCTGCTGAGCCAAGAGAAAATCCCCTCGGCATGTGGAGAAGGGAGCTGGCCTGGCGCGTCCCTGGGAGAGCCCCCTGACAGCAGACGGCAGTACTGTCTGGTCTGAACTGCTCCTCCTCCAGGCTGAGGGGGGAGGCCGAATCTTTCTCATACCTGGGGAAACCCGAGGGCCTGGGGCGTTGATCCCTTGCCTCTCACTCCCTGCCAGCCCCGTAAGCCTGATGTGAAAGAGAGCTCAAGTGTTTAAGGGCACACAGCACCTGGAAGGAGGGTGGCCAAGCTCAGTGAAGCGCAGCACGCGGCTCCTACGGAGGCAGGTGTAATGGGAGAAACAAGATTAAAGTAATATCAACAAAAGTGAAACTGAAAGGGATAAAAAAATATGGCAAAGAAGTATTTGGAAAACATAGGAATTTCGAAGGACAAAAACCATGATATACAAAATGTAAAAAAATTAATAAAATGTAAAATAGACAGTGCTGAAAACCCAAATAGGAATCAGGAAGCATTTAAAAACAAAAAGGAAAAAATAGAAAATAAAACAGAAGGGCAAGAGATATAGAGGAAAGATCAGAGGAAAAAATATGTGCACAATAGTCGCTTTTTTCGAATATGAAAATGTAATTATGGAAATGGAAATAGGATTATGAAAATATAAAAATTGAAGAGTGAATTGAAAATAAACTTTCCTGAGCAGAAGAAGGACTTGAGTTTTCAGACTGAAAGGACTTACCAAGTTGGGAAAAAAAAACACGAACTAAGACAGTCGTGTGTAGATGAATTGTCTGAATCCCAAGAATAAAGAAAAACTTCCGACAGGAGGAACAGCTTGTTTATAAAGAAAAAAGACTCAGACTGGCATGAAAATTACTTATAAAATTTGGAAAGTGGAATAACATTTACACGTTACAGAGTGAAAAGAAGAATGAGCCCATATTCTGGTGCCTGGCTAAGATATCATTTATATTAAGTGCGAAAAGGGCATTTCTTGGCCAGGCAGTATATACTTTCTGAGAAAGTTATCTGAGGAGATACTCCAGCCAAAAGGAAATAGTCAGAACAAAGATCTCAACATGGGAGAGAAAGCAAGGTATACATAAAAGGTGTTTTTAAAATAAAAAGATGTTTTTTCCTGGTAGCAGGTCAGACTTCTTTTTATTCTATTTTATTTGAATTGGTTTTATACTAAGCTGACTTAAGTTTTCTTACTGTAACCTAAATACTTTATTTCCATGCATTATGAACATAGTTTTGGATATCCCTTTAAGAGATTGAAATTATCTTCACACTAGAAAAGCCCCTAATTAAGGTAGGCTTAAAGATTTTGTGTGTATATGGTTATTCTATAAAAGAAACTAATGTTTCTGTTAAATATTTCAAAATGGTATTCTGTTTTTTTTCTTCTACCCATAAGTGCTTTTAATTCTATGATGTATAACTTATGAGGCAAGTTGCTGGTCAGGAATAGAAAACAGTGTACATTTTTCTGTTCTTCTTTCTGTTCATTTGTGTTTTCATTTTCAAATTCATATAAATCCATTTCTAAACGTTACGCAGACACACACACACACACCCACCCCCACCCCCACCGAAATCCTTTTCTCAATGCCCTACTGAGAGAGCAATAGAGTGGAACATCACAGCCTGTGTAACACAGTTAGAAATGTATGGTGAAAACAGTATTTAAATGGTACCCAGCCACATGGAAATTTGAAATGTCTTTTCTTAAGTAGTATAGGGCAAAGGAAAACATTGGCAATACAATTTAAGTGTCCAAAAAATAAAAGAAAATGACCCTAATTCTGTAAAAACAGTACTTAGGGGAAAATGATGAATCCTTACTAATAAGAGAAAAAGAGAGAAGCATAATAAATTTCCAATCCAAAAAGTATAAGGATATACAAATCATAAAATTGAAAAATAGGGGCCAGCCCAGTGATGCAGCAGTTAAGTTCGCACGTTCCACTTCAACAGCGCAGGGTTCACCGGTTCGGATCCTGGGTGCGGACATGGCACCGCTTGGCTGGCAAGCCATGCTGTGGCCACCATCCCACATATAAAGTAGAGGAAGATGGGCACGGATGTGAGCTCAGGAGCAGTCTTCCTCAGCAAAAAGAGGAGGATTGGGAGCAGATGTTAGCTCAGGGCTAATCTTCCTCAAAAAAAAAAAAAAATATCTATCTATCTATCTATCTATCTATCTGGGAATTTCTTCACATCAGTTTGTAGGTATCTTCATTCTTTTTTGCAACTGCATTGTACTCCATTATGTGTATGTACATAGTTTAGCCAGCCAATATCCTATATTTGGGCATTTAAGTACTTTCCAGTATTTTGCAAATGCAAATAATGCACAATAAATAAGTGTGCATTATGTATTTTCCGATTGTTGGAGGTGTCTTAAGAATAAATTTCTAAAAGTGAGAGTGCTGGGTCAAAGGGTAAATGCATTGTAATTTTGTTAGATATTGCCAAATTCCCCCTCCATAGGAATTGTGCCATTTTGCTTTCCCCCAGAAATATATGAGACTGTTTCCCCATAGCCTCTTTCCTCATAGCATCTTTTGCATAAGGAAATGATCTGGTTGGATGAACTGCAGAGGTTGGGTGATGAAGTAGAATTCTGATGTATTGTCAAGCTTTTGACCTTTTCCACAATATCATATAAATAGATCTCACATAAATGGAATCATATAAATGGATATTGGAATCTAATATCATGTAAATGGAATCCATTTCCATATAGTAAATGGAATCATAACCAGTTGAGGTGGTTTCTTTTACTCAGCATGATGCCTTTGAGATTCATCCATGTTGTTGTATGTATCAATAGTTCATTCCACATTGTGTTTCATGGATGTATCACAGTTGGTTCATCCATTCTCCCACTGAAGGATGTCTAGGCTGTTCCTTCTAGGTTTTGGTGATTATGAATAAAGCCACTGTGAACAGTCGTGTACAGGTTTTTGTGTGAACGTCAGATTTAATTTTTTTAAGGTAAATAGCTAAGAGTGGCATTGTTAGCTCAAATAAACACACACACTCAAATAAGTATGTGTTTATCTTTGTAAAACAAAAACCTGCCAAGCTGTTTTCCAGAGTGGCCTGTTTGACTCACCAGCAACGTGTGTGTTCACGTTGCTCCGCTGCTTGGTATTGTCGTTTTTTTTTAAATTTTAGCCATTCTAATAGGTGAGTAATGTTATCTCATTTTGTTTTTAATTTGCACTTCCCTAATGGCTAATGATGTCAAACATCTTTTCATGAGCTTATTTGTCATCTATATATCTTCTTTGGTGAAGTACCTGTTCAAATTCTTCATGTATTTTTTATTGTATTGTTTTCTTACTGTTGAGTTTTGAGAGTTCTTTTTTGATCCTGAACAAAGGTCCATTTTGGAATATGTGATTTGCAGATATTTTCTTCTAGATTATAGCTTATCTTTTCATTTTCTTTTCTTTTTTTTTGAGGAAGATTAGCCCTGAGCTAACTACTATCAATCCTCCTCTTTTTGCTGAGGAAGCCTGGCCCTGAGCTAACATCTGTGCCCATCTTCCTCCACTTTATACGTGGGACACCTACCACAGCATGGCTTTTGCCAAGCGGTGCCATGTCCGCACCCGGGGTCCGAACCAGCAAACCCCGGGCCGCCAAGAGGCAGAATGTGCGCACTTAACCGCTGCGCCACCGGGCCAGCCCTCATTTTTTTAATAGTGTGTTTTGCAGAGAAAAGGTTTTTAAATTAGTGAACTTTATCAACTTTTATTTTATGGATTGTGCTTTTTGTGTCATATGTAAGAACTGTTTGCCAAAACAGAGTCAAAGATTTTTCTCACATGTTTTCTTTTAAAAGTTTTATAGCGTATGCTTTACATTTAGATATATAACCCATTTTGAATTAGTTTTTATATATAAAGTGTGAAGTTTAGGTCAAGGTTCTTTTTTTTTTTTCTGCATGTAAATATTCTTTAGCATTTCTTTTATAGCATGTTTGTTGGCAACAAATTCTCTTAGTTGTTCTTCATCAGAGATTGTCTTTATTCCTGAAGGATATTTTTGCTGGATGTAGAATTCTGAGTTGACAGTTCTTTCCTTTTAGTACTTAAAAGATGTTATTCCACTGCCTTTAGACCTTTATAGTTCTGATGAGAAGCCCACAGTTGTTTGAATGTCTGTTCCCCATTATGTAATCTGGCTGCTTTCAAGACTTTTTCTTTGCCTTCAGTTTTTAGCTTTCAGTTTTATTCTGATGTGTCTGGGCAAGAATTTATTTTGTGTTTATCCAGTTTGGGATTTGCTGAGCTTCTTGAATCTATAGATTTTAACTTTATTTTGGTGAGGAAGATTTGCCCTGAGCTAACATATGTGCCAGTCTTCCTCTATTTTGCGTGTGGGATGCCTCCACAGCATGGCTGATGTGTTGAGTAGGTCCACACCCAGGATCCAAACTCTCGAATCTGGGCTGCCGAAGTGGAGTGTGTGGAACCTCAGCCATTCGGCCACAGGACCGGCCCCTATAGATTTTATCTTTTATCCTCTGTGGAAAATTTACAGTCATTTTTTTTCTTCAGCTGGTTTTCCTGCACTGCATTTCCTGCATTGCATTGTTCTCTTCTTCTGGGATTCAAATCACAGAAATATTAGGCCTTTGCTTACTGTTCCACAGACCCCAGGGGCTCTGTTTATTCCCTTTCTCTCTCTCTTTTTTTCCTCAGTGTTTTTTTCTCTCTCTTGTTCAGGTAGAATGAAAAAATCCAAAAAGCAAAAGACAGAGTAATTTCCCTGCCTCTGTCCTGTGGAGGCTCCTGACTCCTGCTACTCGGGCTGGAAAGAGACGGCCTCTTTAGCAGCTCTTCATTTTTGCACCCAGTGTACATACCGAGGTTTCACATCTTAGGCTGTCCCTGAGCCTAGGCCAGGAGATCTCAGAGAAAATGAAAAACAGGAAACTCACTGCCGGTTTGGCGGTACGTGGAGTTCCCCAGTTGGCCTGCTAGCTTATTCTTCTGAGTCCTCAGAGAGCTTTCCGTGCATTCCATCCTTGCTTCTTCAGTGGGAGAGACAGAGTGAAGTCTGCTTACTCCAAAAGATTTTTCATCAATAAGGTCATTTGAGAAGAGTTTTAAGTGGAAGATTATTTAGAGAAATTCTTCAAGCAAGGATGGGACAACCAGTGAAGAACGTGAATAAACTAGGTTTCTTTCTTTTTTTTTTCCCATTTCTTTGTTTGTTTCCAAAAACTTTCCTCAAACCAGCCATCTGGTGTGTTTTCCAAATCTTGATTTTAAATTTTAGACATTTGGACATGAGTTTTTTTTAGGTATAGATTTCAAAACCAATGTTTTCTTTTTATTATTAGTTTTTGAAGAGAGATATTTTGATGTGTTATCTGGACATTTTGACCAAATGAATGTGACTTATGGATCTGACAACTGTCATTTCGAGTAGAATTTGTGCTTATTATTGAGTGATCATTAACTTGAGTTTTAATATAGGTGCCCCTTAAACTTGTCTTTAACCAATTTTTCAGTATAAGAATAACAAAACATATAATAAAATAAAACCAACCTAACTAAGGCTGTATAAAGCTAGCAGTGTTTATTGTGACTGATTCCTGGGCTTCCTCGTCTGATCTATGCTGGGTCAGTTCACAAACAAGGGTATCCAAATGGCCAGTGAAAAGAATTTCAACTTCATTAGTCAGCAGAGAAATACAAAATCAAACCATCATGCAGTACCTCCAAAGTAGCTAAAATGAAAAACAGATTATCAATTATTGGCAAGAATATGGGGTAACTGGAATCTTGTACTACTGGCAGGAGCCTTAAATTGGTACACCCATGTTGGAAAATGATTTGACAGTATCTTCTAAAGTTAGTCCTAAATGTGAAGACCCTAGGACTAGCAATTCCATCTCCTGATATATAACAAACAGAAATGTATACATATGTTCACTAAAAAAAAATGTACAAGAGTGTTCCAAGTGGCCTATTAACCAAAATCTGGAAACTACCCAAGTGCATAGCAGCTGTAGAATAGTTTAATAGAAAATTCTGTATATTCGCACAATGGAATACCATCCAGGGGTGAGAATGAATGAAGTACAACTACTTGTAACAACATGAATGAACCTCACAAGCGTGATGTCGAACAGAAGATTGCATCCTGATCTGGATGTTGGCTGCCTGGGTGTAGTCACACTGTGAACATCCACTGTGCACTTAGGGTTTATGCAGTTTTGTGTAATGTATGTTATATACTTCAGTAAAAAAGTATGTTAGATGAATTAGGTCTTGACCATTTTGTTTTTCATGGGTTGGCTTTAGTATATCTATTTGTTACTGGCCCCTTACTGAACTCATTAGATGGAGCAGTTTCTCAGTTGATACTCTTGGTTATTATAGGTAGATGATCTTTTCATCAGAAAACTAGGATAGGTGTTATATTCAGGAGAATGATTTTTTTAATGCCAAAAAACACACATAATTGATTTTCAAACAGCCCGAATATCTTCAAAGGAAAAAGAAACACCTGCTGCATGCAGAGCCTGTCTTGAGGGCTTTCTTGCCCCTTCTGTGGGCTCGTAAACCTGTGCAGCGTGAGAACCCAGATGGTACCAGAGCAGACTGGCCTTTGTGTTGACCCTTTTAACTGAGCGACCTTTCATGTTATATTCATAATAAATGTGGATGCAGGTAAATACTGGTCATATAACACAATTCTGTTTGTCCCTCCCCAACCCCTTCGTTTTGTTTTAGGGGTTTTTTGTTGTTTGTTTGTTTGTGTTTGTTTTTGCAGATCTTTTCACAGATGCTGATGAGACTGAAAAAATGGCCAAAAGTTTGGAAGATTCTGAAGGAGTTTATTTTGTTCCATCTTTTAGTGGATTGCAGGTATTTTTTTTAAGTTAATGGCAATTACAAACATTTCTCTCCTCATGCCTGCACTCAAAATTATGTATCTGCCACTTACTCACCTGAAGGTTCCGGCCTAGAGGAGAACTAAGGTGAGGGGACCTTCTGGGCCTGAGGCCGGTGCTTTGACCTTGTGTGCATTCCACGGGGAGCAGAGCAAATTTAGCGGCTTCTGCTCAGAACTCCGTCCCTGTGGAAACTAAAAGTTGGCAGGCTTATCATAGGACTTTTACAGAAGAGCTAGGATTACTTTATCATCAACAAAACTAGCCATTTCCCAGTGGGTGAAAAACATCAGTACATTGGCATTCTTTACTTAGAGGAAGCATACCATTGAGAATTAGGAAAGTAGTGTTTAGGCACACACATACAAATATATGTGTGTGTATGCTTTGCAGTTATTTATCTGTAAGTTTCATTAACTTCTAAAAAATCAAAATTTCTTTTGGTTAACTCTTGTGGTGGAGTGTTGGTTACTTTGCCTAATAAAAAAGTGAACCCAGTAAAAGACTTGATCTTGTAATATTTTATTTTGTGTTTAACTGAAAGATCTGTGGATGCTGCCTCTAATTTTAGCATATTGTTACAAAGACTTTTTAAAACTGTTTTCAGGTATATTATTACTAACAAAATCGTTTTTTGGGGGGAAAGCTTATACTAGTCCTTTTAATCCTCCTCTAAATATTTTTTCTTTTCAAAAAATAAAAAATTTTGAGCCAGCCCTGATGGGCTGTGGTTCCACACTGGGCATGGAACCACACCACTCGTCTGTCAGTAGCCGTGCTGTGGCCACGGCTCACACAGAAGAGCCAGAAGAACTTACAACTATACACAACTATGTACTGGGGCTTTGTGGGAGAAAGGAAGAAAAAAGGAGAAAGATTGGCAACGGGTATTAGCTTAGGGCAAATCTTCCCCTGCAAAAAAAATAAAATGATTTTCCTTGCTTCTAGTCCATCCCATACTCAGGCAATCAGTTATGAAAAGTCCAAAATTTGAAAATTTGTATAATGTAGAAGCTGGTGAAAAAAGAATTAGATTAAGTGTTTTAAGTCTCTAAAAATGTAATATCTCCAAACTAGATTATTAAATTAGCATTATTTTAATATCTGTGATAATTTCCTCTTATATTCTCATCCTAAAGGCCTACAAGTTTATAAATGATGTAGATTGCATTGTATCCTCTTGGGGTGATGTGAGGCAGTTAAATAGCATTCATGATGGGACAAGGGCTGAGGCATATTTGTCTGATGGAGGTTCCAGGAAGATATTAGATGAATAATTGTCATCAGCAAAAGTAGGATTTAATTAGGCTGCTATGTATGGAAAATGTGCTAGGGGACTTAGTAGTGACTGTATCTTGGCAACTCTGTCTTTAACTTCTCCATCAATTCATATGCTTGTAAAAGTAATGTAAAATATATGGTAAAACAAAGCATTGCTAAAGCTCTGAAGATTAGGAAAAGCTACCACAGATGTAGTTTGTAATTTCCCATTGATAACAAAATGTCCCTGTCCTGCCACGATTGCAACCTGGCCGTATGTTGATGTCAGGAGCAGGGAGGACTGGAGGCCAAATATTTCCCAGTGTGAAATGAAACTCTTGACTGGAAACTGAAAGTAAATTCATACAACGATAGTGTGTTGATAGGAAGCTGTTTGGAGAAGAGGACGGAGATCACCTATAAGTTGCCTGTGTCAACAACCAGAGAAAACGCGGGAGAGAGGAGTGGCAGGGAGGGAGGAAAGGAAGGGGTGTCAAGTGTTTGTGATACTGCCTTTAATTTTAGAATATTGTTGCAGCTGTAGATAATGGGGGGCAAGATATTAAAGGCTCAATTTCTCAAGGGACATTCGAGGAATTTTGAGTGGGAAAGTCTGCGGCAGCCACTTCAGGGAATGGCAGAGGAGGTGGGGTGGAGCATGGGGGCATACATTGGGGTGGCATCAATTGGTACAGCCATTGTGGCTTTGCTCTACAGAGCTGTGGTTTGGGGAGGGGAATGCTAACGTAGAGTATCTGTGACAGATAGTGGAGGCAAGACTCTCTCAGTGGTTGTCTACTTCATGTTAAAGTTACTGAGGTGATGGCGGCAGTAGGATGGACAGGACTGTGAGCCAAGTGCCAGTCTTTAGAGGATGAGGAGTCATGCTCCAATGAGGGTTCTTAGGTTTGCAAGGAACGGGCTTGCTTAGGCTGCCCCTGAGGGAGCTGGGGGTGCACATCCTCCTGAGGCCTCGCGTTGGGAAGGAGTCCGCAACTGACTGCACAGTTCTTACTGTTCTTCTTTGCGGTCCTGCTTCTCTGTGAGTCTGCTCTTCCCTTCTTGTTACCAGCTTTGCTCTGTGTCCTTTCTTCCTTGTGACTTCTACTTAATCATCATTATTTTCCTTGTAGTTTCTGCTTCTTCACAATTTGGAAATACACACAACCTTCTTCCACCTTGTGTATCCTTTAACTTCAGATCCCACTGTTGATGATCTTTTTTTTGGTGTTTCCCAGTTCACGTTTCCAGGGGAGGGGATCTGATTGGACCACCTTGTCTTTTCGAGCTCTGGAGACTTTGAGTTGGTTATGTTCACCCCTACAGTTGTGCTGGTGCGGTGGGACTAGGGCATGAGACATGGCTGCTTTAGACAACAGGGCCTGTGGGTTCAAGCAGTTTTCTTAGAAGGGCATGTGGCCAGCAAGTACTGTGAACACTGTCTCTCATTCTGTGAGTGCCTGGGACGTCTGAGTGGTGGTAAAGGTGAAGGGAGATGTGGAACAATGTTGATGTGGACCTAAGCAAGTGTGGGGGAAGGGAAGTGTCTCTAACGGTAGGTGCATAGTGGCCCAGAGTGGTCATGGGAAGTTGGTACAGGGTCCTCTGGTCCCTGTGACAAGGAAGCCTGAGAGACCCCTCCACTGAAAAGCCATTTGCCCAGCACAGAGCCAAGTATGTTACAGCAAGCATAACATAAGTGGAGGGAACTTCTCAGAATTGGTTAAGGGTTAGGGGAATTTATTTACAATAGAAGGAACTGTTCTCCTGTCTCTTTCCTTGTGAGATGCAAGCTCTGGCAGGGATCTTTATTTTTCATCTTCTTGTCACAGAATTGTCTTGCATTTCTGGGGACACAAAGTTGAATACAAACTTCATCTGCTGAATATATAATTTTAGCTCAAGATTTTGGCTCTTTTAAAGACGGATGTTAGGCTGGGTCATTTTTTATTTTAGGCAATAAAACTATTAAATAGCTAGGAAATAGAAGAGTTTAGTTTGAATGTCTGACAACATGCTGAGTGTAAGTTATGGCACTGAGAAACACATTTTTTTTTTTTTTTTTTTTAAAGATTTTATTTTTTCTTTTTTCTCCCCAAAGCCCCCGGTACATAGTTGTGTATTCTTCGTTGTGGGTTCTTCTAGTTGTGGCATGTGGGACGCTGCCTCAGCGTGGTCTGACGAGCAGTGCCATGTCCGCGCCCAGGATTCGAACCAACGAAACACTGGGCCGCCTGCAGCGGAGCGCGCGAACTTAACCACTCGGCCACGGGGCCAGCCCCAAGAAACACATTTTTTTTTGCATTATAGTTTTTTGTTTTAATTCTAACTTATATCCTCAAAAAGCCACTCTACATAGTAAACAATTTTAGCGTAAAAACTTTACATTTGGAGAAAAGAGGAAATACTAGGATTGCTTTGCATTTTCCTCATTTATAAAGCTAGGCATTTAATAATTTGTTACCCTGTGCCCTTTTCTTGGGATGAGCCCAAAGAGGAGGTCCAGCTAAGTCCAGTATCTGAATACAAACTTCATCTAATAGTTAACATGTTTTGGGCTATCATTTATTTTAAAACTACTGAACTCTAAATAAGCACTCTTTTCCTAACATGGCTATGTTTTTATTATATAATATGTCTTCAACTCTATAGATACAATTTAGAACAGCAATAATATACTCTTACTATCTGTCACTTTAGGCTCCATTAAATGACCCGTGTGCATGTGCCTCTTTTATGGGTTTGAAGCCTTCCACCAGTAAATACCATCTTGTACGAGCAATACTGGAGTCAATAGCTTTCAGGTACCCAAACCTGCCCTAAACGACTTCCACATACAGCAGTGCCATTTCCTTTTATTCATTTCTACTAAACTAAGAAATTTCAGTGTTTATACCTTTAGTTTAATTCATACTGTATATAATATAATCTGTTTTTATTGCTCATTTCCTTAGCATCTCTTCTTTTTTTCCATATCTAATGATACCAGTACCGCTTAGATTTGATATCTGAGAAGTGAATGATTTAAAAAAATATCCAATTTCTTAAGCTTAACAGATTCAAAATTTGGACTTTCAAATATTTGTATATTTTTATTCAGGAAGGAGAATTCTAACTAATAATGGTTCTATTATACTCAAAGATCGAGCCACCAAAATTATTCTTTATGTATATTTCTCTGTGGTCTTTTTGTTATGGGGCAGATGTAGCTTATTAAAATTAAGAATGTGGCTGTCATAAATATGGAAAATTTGTAATGTTTAAAATAAAATTTTCTGTTATTGTGAAATGATTATTTTTATATTTGATGACTTCTACTAGATGTTATTTATGGTATGTCATCTTAATAGCTCTCTGGCAAATGGATGCTTGCTTTAAATTTTTATTTTTAGGAATAGTAATAGATTAAACTTAGTCCTAAAATAAAAATTATGCTCTTTTGTATCAGGATGAGAAGAGCAAGCCCTGAGCCTCTTGCGTATTTGAGCATCTGTTTATGACTTCAAGTTAGCATAATATATTTCTTTAATAGTTTCTTTTGTATATTTTATAAATATGTAGTAAAAACCACAATTTTTATTTTTCTAGATTGAAAAAAAATAGAGAATTATCATGATATGCATTTCCTCTAAATAGTTACCTTGTTTTTTTTAACTAGAAACAAACAGTTGTATGAGTTGATGCAGAAAGAGATCCATATTCCGGTAAGAAAAATCCGGTATGTAAGCTTTATTTCTAATAGATTTAATTAGAAATTAGAAGTAAGTAGTAGCTGCTATTAGTATTTTCATCGTTATAATTATTCAGGGTTTCAAAAAGAACTTATACCTAGCTTCTTTGCGACAAAATTCTTGGTCATAGGAATTTGGAGAGAAGAAGAAAACTAATTTTGGATTTATGGAGAATATAGGACACTGCAGAATTTGGGAGGATCATAGCACCCATATGTGTATTATAAAGATTTTGAAAATCTCTTGTTGGGGTCTGTGGCTATCCTTTTGGCAGGGAAGCAGCAAATTTTCTTTGCTGGAATGTCTAAATGAGTTTTTATGTTGGCTTAGTTCACTTGGCCTATTTTGAACTAGTCCCAGGACAAATAAGGCAGATGGGAAAACTGATGGCAGGAATAAGGAAAAATATTTAAAGGTTACCTAGTAATATCCTCTATCTTCAGGTCAATGCTAAGTGCTATAATTTTGAAATTAAAAAATTAAAAAATTAAATCAAGGCTCTAAAAAAATATGTGGCCCATTTAGAAAGATTTATTAATTGTTTTGTGCTTTTGTTGCAGTAATTTATCTCAAATCTTTTGCTCCCCGCAGGGCAGACGGAGGAGTTTGTAAGAACAGTTTTGTCATGCAGATGACGTCCGACCTGATTAATGAGAGTATAGACAGGCCCGTCCACGTTGACATGTCATGCCTGGGTGCAGCTTCGCTAGCTGGCCTTGCTGTTGGTATGTGTGGATTTTATAAAAGTGACAGCTTTCTTGCAAACTGTTTCTAACAGGTAGCATTTCTCCTCCCAAATCACAAAATTATAGAGAGGTTCTGGAAAGCCTTAGTGCCCATTTAAGCTCTGTACACGTCTGCATGTTGCTCACAAAATACTCCTATGAGCTCCCCTGTGGGTGGGTCCCTTTGCACCTCTTCCATCCTTGCTTCACTCCTTCAGTCAGAAGTATGAGGTGAGGACAGTTCATTCTCAACTGCTTTAGCCTTCAGCAAGGAAGGGTCACTGGGTAAATCTGAGTAGATAGGCTTGTCTTTGGCATTAGAAACCACTCCATTCTTTTATTTATTGAACAACTTTTGTTGAGTACCCTGCTATATGACAGTCACTACTAGGAATAAAGAGTTTAACAGACATAGTCCCTGCTGTGGGACTCTCTGGTGGGCGCAATCAGACAAATCAACCGCTTATCAAACTTGGTGTGATAAACCCACTGAACAGCCATAGTATCGAGCAAGTGGTGTAGGCTTCCCAGAGGAGGCAACGTATAGCTCAACTTTGAAGGGGTTAGCAGACAGCTGGGTGAGGAGAGGCTAAGAGGTGAGTGATCCATTAGAGAAAGCAGGTCATGGAGAGGTACCAGCCCATTCCGGATACGGTGAGTGCAGGAGAGGAGGCTGGAGAAGGTATAGAGGTCCGGTTGTGGTGGACTCCTCATGAGGAGGACTTTGCACTTGATCTTGAAGGCGTTGGAAAGCACTGAAGAATTCTAAGCGGGGTTAGGGACCTGGACAGATCTGCATTTGAACAGATCACTTTGGCAGTTAGTGAAAGGATTAGTTGGGAGGGGAAAGAATGGAAGTGGGGAGGCTAATTAGGGGGCTCCCTAGGGAGCAGGATGATGCTTTGGGACACCAGGAGTATTTTAACGTGTTCCTATATGGAAGAGACGAGTGTGCAAAACAGGATATTTTACAGTTAGAAGTTTTAGGCTAATATTTTGCATATTAAAGTTACAAATCCAAAAACGCGTGAAACCTTGGTAAGTTCAACTTAAAACTTTATTCTCCTAAAAATCTGTTAATTTAAAATAAAATCAATACATTCATTTCCATTTGTTCATTGATTAACATTTGATTAATTCAAGTTGAAGAAAATAACTTTCTTTTAAATGATTCCCATTTACACATATTGTTAAATTCCTTTGTATATTTCAACTCTTTTAAATGTAACATAGTTGATTTTCTTTTCATAATTTCACATGCCTAACTGAGCAAACTTATAACCGTAACAAGAAAAATCTTCTCAAGTACTTAAACAACTCCTGCAAATTTAATAAATTAAACTTATAATTACACTGAATCAAATTCTCACACTCTAATATTGTTTATAAGGTTAATCAAATTCTTCTACACTTTTCACCTTCCAAGACTAAATATATCAGATTCTCTTGACATTTAAAATACTTTAAATAACAAACACATGCAAGTTATTCTTACGTACAACATAGTGGCTTGAGTTTTATCTACTGGATTATATCTATATTTAATTTCAAAACTTTTCAATACAAAGGTGCTTTACTAACTAAGGGGAGCAGTTTTATCTTCTCAGAAAAGCTAAGATTTCTGGTTGGATTGCTTCTCTCTCAGAAATTTGAGACCTGAAGGCTATGCACATTGTGTGTGTTTTTGAAATTCACCCAGAAACTGGGGTCTATTTGATACATATTTAATAAAATGACTTTTAAAAATATGTATGTCTTAAAGTATAAATAATAAATTCTGGAAATAAGGATTTTAAGAACATATTTATTTTCATGACTAGATTTATCTAACTGTAGTATACTAGTAAAAACTATTTTTAGTCTTTTAAAAACTTCTATAAATTAATTAATATCTTTAAATATAGATAGTCTAAATGCTGACTTTGTAAATAGAAAGAATGCGACCTGACAGAAAATTTTAGAAGAAAGAATTTTATATGTCACCTTTATTGGTGAGAGACAATATGCTTCGTGCAGGCTTATCAGTGCTCTCAGTACTTCAGAGTAGGCGAGAGGTATCAAGTGTGTTAACAAGACACCTCGACCGTTTCAGACTACTTATGATCACAGTTATGAATGTGTTTTCTTGCTGCTTTTTATTATAAAGCACATGATCCTCTTTGTAAAGAACAGTATATGCCAGAACTACAATATTATCTTGAACTAGAATTTAAATTAACTTGCGTGAAATGCAGCAACTTGAAAAAGTATTATATTAATTCTCAACTTTGAATTTTATGTATATCCCAGGGAGTTGCCTCCTTCCTCAAGATATATGACAAAAATCTTAATTTATCTTTGGCTTTTTTAGTTGTACAAAAATAAAATATACTATTTCTCACTTTTTTTTTCTTAGTAGCAAGTCATGAAATTAAATAAAACCACAGGGTGTGGTTGCTCTAGAAATGATTCATGCCCTGCCACAGAGGGGTACAGCTGACAGTTAGAAACCAGAAGATTTTAAAATCCTGGTGTATTTGTTCTCAGGGATAGTCAGTCTAACAAAATTAAACAGCAACAAAATATTTTGGATTGTCTTTTAAAATAATAACTTTGCACCAATTCACATAGGTTTGTGGATAAACTTTATGGACTCGTTGTTTCCCTTAAAATTTGAGAATAATTTTTTCACCTGTAGGGTTTTGGACTGACAAGGAGGAACTAAAGAAACTGAGGCAGAGTGAAATGGTTTTCAAGCCGCAGAAGAAATGGCAAGAATATGAAATGAGTATGGAAAACTGGGTCAAGGCCGTGAAACGCTCCATGAATTGGTATAACAAGACATAGCACTACACGGAAAGAATAAAACTGTGGATGGCTGGTTGTTGTGACACGCAGATGGGGCAAAGCTCAGGGATAACCAATACAATGATGACTGAGAGGAGAAGATTTAAAATGAGTTTTGCAACCTGAGAGAAAAAGCATTGCTTTTTTGAAACAAAACAAAACGAAAAAACCCTCATTTAAAAAAATCCAAACCTTGGTGAGATTGTAAGGCAACAATACCTCAAAACTTTTTATCTTCTGTTTTGTAGCAAATTCCAAAGGACATTAACCATTTCGAACCATATTTTGACAGTTATGGGTCCTTCTTTTTTACTGGGTCAGTGGTACATATGAAGATAATTGTTTACTCTCTTTGAGTTAATAGTTCTGGGTCAAGCACCATGCACATTTTGCTCCAAAATTATGTGAAAAGTATTCCTTTAATTCTTTAAAATTAAGTGGGCTACTCAAAGCCATACAGCTAAAAAGAAAGAATAACTGAGGAAATGTGGAATTTTGAAACATGAATATTTTATATTTAAAGCCATAATTGTTCAATGTTATATCTAAATATGCACTCGATATGTCCTTCTCAGGCTTATTTGTTAGTCAAGTCTTTCCTTTTTTGGGCTTAAAGACATTGCCTTAATTGTTCCTTGTTTAGCCAAAATCTGAGCATTCTTTATGTATCGAAAAACATTGAAAAAGTAATTCTGGTTAATGAAACTAAAAAGGGTATTCATTCATAAGGAACAAGAAGAGACTATATTTTTCCTTCTCAAATAGAGTTTCTTTCAAAAACTTCTGCTAAAGCATAACATCCCATTTTTTACTAAATGCAGGTAGTAAGTATAATTCTTGCCTTTCCTCTCCTGTTGTTTTTCTTTCTCAGTTGGCAAGATGCTTGCATAAATGTGTTTGTTTCTATTAGGTGCCTAACTGACAGAGCTTTATTTGAAGAAAGTACCCTAGTTTATTGGTGACTTAAGAATTGCCTTCATTGGGGTATTTCACTTGTCCAGGTATCTTTTTGTTTTTGTCCAGTCTGCTCCACTCTGAGATACGTGCAGTGGGTAGCTGACAGAGGTGGTGAGAGTCACTCATGTTAGTGGCTATCCTTTGGCCGCTGAGCCAGACATGCCCAGAGAGGAGCGGGGACAGTTCTGCGTCCTCAGACTTTCCTGATAGAAACATGAAGAGGAGTAAGAGTTGTGAGCAGCTTCAGGCCAGGTGTAAAATTGTCCTAACACAGTCGACCACCTTCCAGCCTGCTCTCCTGTTATTTGCCCGTCCCTCCATTTGGGCTAGGTTCCTTTTGATTTGCAGCAATAATGAATTTATTTCCTTCTTGGTCAGCTTTATCACATAACATCCTACTATTGTAGAGCTAGCTGTTAAATGATAACACAGTAAAGAAGTGACTGTTACAGAGAATGTTGTTGCTGTCGTATATGTCCACTTCAGAGACAGAGATGATAGCACTGGGGCTCAAGTTGCATTTCTGCAAATTCCATCTCGGTGAGCTTTGTTTTCTCAAATTATTAAAATGTTTTGAGGGAGTCACTATAGCAAATATATAGTATTAACTCTATTAATTAAGATTTGGAAATATTTTTGTTAACTGGAGGTGTTTGGTTTACTCTAACAAGTCAGATCCTATTATGTAGACATCTTCTCCTTTTCATTT
Organism: Equus quagga; assembly: GCF_021613505.1. Classification (NCBI taxonomy): domain Eukaryota; kingdom Metazoa; phylum Chordata; class Mammalia; order Perissodactyla; family Equidae; genus Equus; species Equus quagga. Next base: position 174,987,294 of record NC_060267.1, on the reverse strand, counting down.
TTTGTTTTTTACATCCTTTTTACAAAGCTTAGTGGCCAGTTTGTTTTTTTATCAAAATCATGAAAGCTGCTATGTTGTTTTACTATTTCTTATAGATCCTGCTTCTCAGCAGGTATGATTTCATAGGAAATAATTCTTTTTGTATTAAGATACACTGAAGTGTAATATTATTAATACCTAAAAGTTTGTTAGCTCATCTCTTTTCTATGTTGTTCTTTCTAATCATAAAACCACAAAATAAAGAAAAATATCTTTTAGATACTATGGGAAAATAACTTTAGATATCTCTCATGGAATTGAGCATCTCCCTCAAAAATTAGGGGCTAATTTTTTTTCTTTTGTTAGTCTAGAGGTTAATCTTTATTTTTAATATTTCTGGCTGTTTTTAGTGACACGATTTAGTAAATCTTTTGTCAGGTTTGACCTAAATCAGAAATGTGGCCACGTTTGCTTTTGTGGTTGTAGAAACAGTTGATGCTCAAAATCAATTGAGCAAAACCAATGTCCTTCCATCTTTCAAGTTCATTTTTCATTTGTATGCTAATATTTGAAGTTTAAAAAAATTTCTATGCTAATGTATTTTCCCATTATGGATCTATCAGATAGTTTTAGAGGTCTATAGCTATCTTATCAAGGAGGAGAACGTTCCTGTACAATCCTCCTTGAAGTGGTACTAATTGCTAATTACTGTAACTAATTACTGTAGACTTTACTGATTTTTAAATTTTTTATATCCAACCATGACATGGTTTCTCAACCAGAGTATTATTGACATTTTGGGACAGGTAATCCTTTTAGGGTGCTGTGCTGTGCTTTATAGGATGTTTAGCAGCATCCCTGACCTCTACTCACCAGCTCCCAGTGGCATCCCCCTAGTTGTGGTGGTCAAAAATATCTCTAAACCTTGCCAAATGTCCCCTGGGAGGCAAGATCGCCCCCAGTGGAGAAGCGCTGATACATGCAAACTGTTAGACGAAAACTGAAGACTCGGTGAACGTGGAGCATCTCTCGTACTCCTTTACTCGCTGCCTCATTTTTACTTTAGGAAATGATTGTTAGCAGAAAGAGGTTGTGGAATCTTAAAAAGGGTTTCTGCTTTGCTGGCTAATGAGGTTAAAAAAATCTCATGTTGTAACTGTCTTCTGCTCTTTTCTTTTTTTTTTTTAAAGACTGGCACCTGAGCTAACACCCGTTGCCAATCTTCTTTTATTTTTTCTTCTTCTTCTTCTCCCCAAAGCCCCCAGTACATAGTTATATATTCTAGTTGTAGGTCCTTCTGGCTCTGCTATGTGGGACGCCGCCTCAGCATGGCTTGATGAGCAGTGCTAGGTCCGTGCCCAGCATCTGAACTGGCGAAACCCTGGGCCGCTGAAGTGAGCATGCAAACTTAACTACTCGGCCATGGGGCCAGCCCCTCTTCTGCTGTTTTTAATCACCAGCCCCCATCCCCACCCCTGCATCCTCTGTGGATGAAGAAATGAGTGGGTTCCTGACTGCAATATAGGATTAATGTATTCTGTAGATCAACTTTGATTTGATCTGTTTCGTTGCTTCCTTTTCACCTCTGAGCAAAGGAGATGACCACCCTCTCTTATCTGCCAAGCCTCCACCCAACTAGAGGGTCTCTGAAGGCAGGAACCATGTCTCCTTCCACAGAACTCAACTCTGTGCCTTCCTATTTGTGGGATGAATTGTTACTGTATAAGGGCAACTTTTTTTGCATATACATTTTATCCTTGATGTTGCATACATTTGTTGATAGGGAGCAGCTTATATTTGTTGCAAGTAAAATACATTTTGTTGAGTTAGGAAGGACTACTGTGTTAGGGAAACTGGAATCTTCATACTGTTTATTTAAAAATTCTTCATATGTTTATGTATTTGTGTAGAGATACACATCCATGAATACACGTAGTTATATTAACTTTCTAGGGTGTAATTGAAGCCTTTCTCATCTCGGGTTTTATGTATTTGATGCAGATGACTAACAGGTTGAACTTAAGAACGCCAGGCACTCTGGTGTTAGAGGGAGGGAGCTTCAGAAGTAGCCCCTTCTGCAAGGGACTCATACTGGGGACCAGTCTATAATTAAAAATAATCTAGTCCAGGAGTTTAGCAAGAATTTTGTAATTCTTTGAGGAAAGACATAGCTGGACCCTGGGGTTCTTCAACTTTAAGTGATTCTGGAGTCATCCCAGAGAGAGCCTAGAAAGCTCAAATTTACCCCAAAGGATTTTGAATCCCTTTGGGAAATTTAGATCATGTTTCTCAATTAGAATTAAAAGCCCCAAACCTGGACCTGTCTGGTCCCAGAATCATCTTCTTGCACACCCGAAGCCAGGTCATCTGGGTTAAACCAGTCAAAATGGGTAACCCCAAAGAAATCAAAGAGGTGATCCAGAATCACATGGGTTTTTTAAGTTTTGAAGCTTCAAAGCCATAAATATTTTGGTACCAACGTCTATTCCAAGTCGGTGACTATATTTTCACCATATTCCCAAGATCCCCTTGCCCCTGGAGGAATGTAGGAATGAGCTTAGGAGTGAGGATGGACAGAGGCAGGAAACTGCAGAATCGTATTTCTGAAATTCTTTGTTGTTCTGTTTCTACTGTCTTCCCCCCTTTACTATAAATTTGTGTTATTAAAATAAAGTGGGACTGTAAGATGTCTGTACAGATATCTATATTATTTAAAAAATAAATGAGACAAGGTGTCCAATTTAAATGAGCCTATCTTCACAAGAAACTGCCAAACTGCTTTCCAGAGTAGCTGCACCGTTTTACATTCCGACCAGCACGGATGAGTGCTCAGTTTCTCCACATCCTCACCAGCATTTGATGTGGTCACAGTTTTTTATTTAGTGGCTGCAATAGGTGTGTGTTTTTCTCATTGAGGTTTTAATTTGCATTTCCCTGATTAATAATGATGTTGAACATCTTTTCATGTGTTTTTTTGCCATCTGTTTATCCTCTTCAGTGAAGTATCTGTTCATATCTTTTGCCCATTTGCTAATTGGGTTGTTTTCTAAATGAGCCATATCTTTAAATGAATATCTTTTTTTTAAACTTTTTAAAAATCAGTCCAGTGACTTGAGAAGTCATTAAGTAGCATTTTCAAATCCTAGGCAAAATGTATATAACATTTGAACATAATTTTATAATGTACTGAACAGAAGAGTTCTCATATTCCTTCTGTACTGATTATATGGTGTGGTACTAATACTGTATAATAGCCAAAATGTTTCAAAGATGCCTTTACTTAGATTGTAAAGTAGAGTTTACAAATATATGTTTTGTACATAGCCATCATAATGTTTCTAATCTTTTTAATTTAAAATAAGCTGATTTCTGTAAATGTTTCAGAGTGATTTTGTGGGAAATTAATTGGATATTTTCCTACTGGTGCAAAACAGTTAATATAAATTCTAATTCATATGCATCAATAAATTCATAATCTTATTTTTCTGATGTTCTTTACAAATTTCATAGTTTCATTAAATAGCCATTGAGAACCTCATAAACCATTGTTAAGATCTATAGGTAGAATCTCAGATGCACTGCAATAGAAATATTTTTCATATGTATGTGAATTTTTCCCTTGCCTCTTGTCTACTTTAACTTTTGGATTTGTTTTTACATTTTACCTGGAAATTCTTATTTAATACTGTTTCCTGTGTGGGTTTCTGCACATTAATAAGGTCACAGAGAAATAAGGCTATGTTAACTACAGTTGTGACTCAAGGTAAATTTGGGCTTAATATGGCTAGAGAAGAAAGTTTTCTATAACCCTACCTCTTTAGATCCTGTTTCGGCTTATTATGCTACATTCTACGTTCTTGCACAAGGGAACACTAGAGAACAAGGTTAATTCTTTGTGGTGGGAAAAAGATGATATAATCTGTTGTGAAAATACACTGTATTTTTAAATATTTAGAAAGATTTTAAGTAACTGGCGAAAAGATAATTTCAAACACTAATATGATGGAATTAACCTAGCAGCTGTTAAAAATCCCTTCTGAAAATTATTTAAAATTATTTTGGAAACTACACTGAAACAGTGAATAACTGATCTATACATATTGTATATTAAAGCCGTTTTTATTTAGTGTTCCTCTGTTCATTGCTTCAGGTTTGCACACGTATATGGTGACATCCATATGGTGGAGGACTCAGTTGGACAATCTAGATTCCATCCCCTGGCCACAGTGGAGCCTATTACTGCCTCTGAGCCTGTGGTGGTATTCCATAGTAGGAAATTTGAAGATGATAAATATTGAGTTATTAGAAGAAAAGATGGGGTTTGGTTTTAATTTTTAGTTCAAAGAATGTAATAGTCTAAATGAGAAGGACCAAGAAGAAGGGCACTCCAGCATCACTCCAGAGGGATTAAGGGCAAGGATTACTGCCCCCATTCCACAGAAGCGGGAACTCAGGTCTAGGGAGGGGCAGCAAGATGGCAAGTGTCACTCCAGCAAAGACAAAGCCAGGCCTGGAATCCAGGTCTTGACCCATGGGCAGCTTTTCCCTGTACTCAACTCCTCCTGACCTGTCTGTCTGCCCTAGTGCTGCTGCCTCAGGCGCCTTCAGCCTCAACGCCCACCTCTCACCAGACTCAGCGGCCCAGCCTCACCATGTGGAAACAGTGCCTCTTCTTGTATTTCATGTACTGGAGGTGGTACTCACAGAGCCAGAGCTTGGGCTGTTTCCCACAGTCTTCAGGGAACAGCAAGAAGTACAGGCATCGATTTCGCAGCTCCCCATGTGGATCTTGTCCACAGGCTTCACCTTGGTGATCTCTGGGCAAGGTGGGAGTGGAGGGCAGCAGATGGCTCAGCTGGGGCAAGCAAGGCAGAAGGGAAGGAGTACCTGCAGTCAGGACCCCTGCCCCGGCTGACCGCCTCATGTTTGTTCTCCAGGGCTGCTGTCATGGGGTCCATCTCTGGGCAAGGAAAGAGCAGTGGACAGAGGTGAACAGAAGTGGTGGTCAGGCCGTCCCTCCCCTGTCCCAGAACCAGTGCTTCCCTCCTGTCTTCCAGACCTCACCCCCCTACGAATATTTAACTTATTTTACCTGGTTTTGAAGCTGGCTGATCCAAGCTCCTCTCCTGTCTGCCCACCCACCCATATAGCCCAGATGTCTCTGATGCCCGATTTGGACCTCTTGCCACTAGGATCAGGAGGTGTGGATCCAGTCCAGTCCTGGGATTGATAAGAGCTTCTCCTGTGCAATGGGATTGATCCAGTTCTGCCAAAGTTGCTGTGAGACAGATGAAATAATGGATCTTGTCTTCCATGCCCATAACAGAAACTGGTGCCGACTCCCCAGTGTGCCTGGGCCTCCTTCCTGAGCACCAGATGCAAGGAGCTGCCTGCCCATGGGACTGCTCCCAGAGGTCCCTCCACAGGCACATCAGACTCTAGAGGTCCAGAAGGGAGTTCAACCTTTCCTCCCTGCAAACCTCTTCCTCCTGGTTTTTATTCCTTATACCTCACATAAGCCGTGTATTCCTTTCACCTCACATTCTATATTTTTAGGATGAATAAAGTATTTTATCATAAAAAGGACTTTAGATTTGATGTTAAGAAGAGGTTACTTTTATTAAGGATGCCCGTGAAATCCTTTTACTGCCCTAACCAAGTCATTCCAGAAATGGACTGAGAAGGTTGTGTCCCTCACTGAGGATACTCCAAGTCTTTGATTCTACTCCACCCTATTAATGTGATTAAACTGTACATAATAGGACTGTCTCTGGAAGACAAGGCTCTCACATTTTTCTCTTAAGAGTTTTTTCTTTTGTCAGTCACTGGATGGATTAGGGGCTGTGAGAACAGGATACTTAAGAAAAGAAAAATATCTGCAGTTGTCCAGACAGCTACAGATCTTTTTGTATGATAAAAAGATTTCACTAAGGACCTTGTCACTCAAAGTGTGGTGTTTGGGGAAGCAGCACCCGTTGGGAGCTTGTTGGAAACGCAAACTCGACACCTCACCTCAGACCTACTGAGTGTGAATTTTAATAAGATCTCCAAGGGATTCCTGTGCACATTACAGTTAGAGGCGCTGGTCCAGGAGTCCTACAGCTCCACCTACAGAAAGAGCATCCAGCTCCAGGAGAGGGGCAGCCCATGGAAATTCCTCAGGTTGAATGTATCAGATCTCTCTGTCATGGTCCTCTCTTTGTTGACCTGTATATTTACAAATGAGACGGCTATGCTTCTCTCCACTTGCCAACTGTGCGGGGCTGTGGCGCTCTCCTCCATTCAATAAAAACTTTCTGAGCTTCTCTTAAGCACTGAGGATGTGGTAATGAGTAGGATGACTGGCCTGAATCTCAAGGAGCTTACAGTCTGATGGGGTACAGATACCAAGTGACTAATCAGAAGTTTGATGAATGTTAGAAAGACAAGCAGAATTTTGTGGGGAAAAGAGCTGGAGAGGAGTCAGAGGAAGCTTTTCTGGAGAAAGTCTAAGCTCAGGTGAGAAGGCACATGTAGGTAAGGTGCGGGTGAACCGGGCGATTGCTCCGAGCACAAGGAATACCCATGAACGGAGCTCTTTGAACATTTATGTTTGTACTTCCAATGCCTCGCACTGTTCTTGGCATACAGTAAGTGCTTAATAACGGTTTGCTGAATCAGTAAGTGTTCCGTCATGTTTCAGACATCTACTCGCTGGCATTGGAGATGGTGGAAGCTTCATTTTCCTTTTCAAAGGAAATAAGATCCCTTAATGGGGAAATGAGAAGGAAGAGAGAAAGCTGAGTGTTGTGCAAATTGCTAAATTGGAACTGTGAGTGGGAATGAAAAATTGATTTACATGAATTTTCCTCCCTGAAGCAACTCGACAATTTATTCTGTTCTGGAGAATTTTCAGTTTTTGGCTGCAAAACCAAGCTGTTTCTTCTTCTGAATTTCTTGGCCTGCTGTGAAACTAGCATTTAGCGTCTTTTACAGCAAACCCTGATTAGGTCATGGAAATTCACAGCTAGATCAAACCAGTATATGGAAAATTTGAAACTTCACTGCTCACTTTACTTCGTGGTGTTGGAAGTTGTTACGAAAGACTGATTTTTAAATCATTTTTTTCAAAAATAGTGAATATTCGTGAGTGATAATAATTGCCATCATTTATTGAACACAACAGTGTGTGTTACATAGCAAAATCCTCATATTAACTACAAGAGAGTAAGTTGAGCCATATGAAAATTGCCAAATATTAGCAATTTCGTAGAATTCAACTTAATATTAACTTCAGATTCTCACCTTAGAAACATATAAATAGGTTAGAGAATCTCTGATACCCATAGCCTTACTCCAAAATTTAGTACTGAGTTTTCCTTGTAAAGAGATCCTGAGCGAGTTACGGTTCCTTAGTAACATCCACCCCTCTGACCTCCATTAGCCCAGCGCTCTGTGTCTACCTCTGTTATGGTGGTTTACACATCGTACTGAGGTGGTTTACCATCCATCTTCTCTGCTAGATGGAGTTCCTTAAGGGTGGAGGTTTTGTCTGTATTGCTCATTTTTTAAAGATTTTTTATTTTTCTTTCTTCTCCTCAAAGCCCCCCAGTACATAGTTGTGTATTCTGGTCGTGGGTCCTTCTAGTTGTGGCATGTGGGATGCCGCCTCAGCCTGCCTTTACGACTGGTGCCACGTCGGCGCCCAGGATTGGAACTGGCGAAATCCAGGGCCGCCCAAGCCGAGCGCGCGAACTTAACCACTTGGCCACAGGCTGGCCCCTGTATTGCTCGTTTTTGTATCTTTGTGCCTAGAGTGTGTGAAAAGCATTTGTTAAATTGAAACTTTAACAAAATTTCTTGGAAATTAAATAAATCCTATTGATTTATGACTGGAAAGTGTACTCACTTTTGCGTTTTTGAATCAGTCCGAGGAGTATTTGGCGTTCTTGAACTCCTAGGACTTTTACCTATGTACAACTATGCAGAAATTCTCTCTCCAGTCCCCTCCAGAGAAAGGTCCAAAGGTGCTCTCACTTCCTTTAGGTATTTACTTAAATGGCACCTTTTATGCCGCCTTCCCCGAGCACCCTATTTAAGGCAAGCCGTCCCTCAAACACCTTCTTTGCTTAAGGTTTTCCCCGTAGCATGTATCAGCACGTAACATAGTTTATATTTGGCTTATTTCTTTTTCATATTGTTTTTCCCACCCAACTAAAATGTAAGCGCGCATGATTTTTCACATAGGCAGAGAATTAATAGACAAAATGTTTTAATATTGAACTAAATGGACAGATATTTCGGGGTGTGGGCGCTGCGATTTTCTTTTCAAGTTTCCATGTGACATAGTGAGCTGGCCGGTTGGATCCCACTTGCCAAGGTAGTGAAGAACCCACATCCCCAGTGGTCTCTAACCAATTATCTGAATAATTACGGGGTGTCCCACACTTGGCCTCACACGTGGCCTCACAGTCAATCGTCCCCATGCCCCTCCTCGCGGCTCTCGGGGGCGACCCCTCTAAAGGCCTGGGGACCGAGACGTAACCGCCCTAGTTTCCCTCTTTCTAAGAGAGATGGGGTTTTCCTGCTTCGGCCTTGGGCGATGGAGGCGGATGAGAAAGTCAAGAGTCCCACTCAAGCTCGGGGGAGCGGGGGGAAGGGCGTGTCTACAAATTTTAGGCCTCAGGCCTGCAGATGGGTCGTCCGGGGAGCGAGGCGGCGGGGTCCCTTCGAGGGACCCATTAGGCATCCGGGGTGGGCCACCCGGGGCTGGGCAGAGCGCTGTGGCCCCGCCCCTCCACCTCAGCCCCCTCCTCTCCTCGGGAGGGGGCGGGGTTTGTTTACTCCTTGCACGCACCGCCGGCCCTGCCAATCCGCGGGGAGCGGCGCCTTACGACACTCGGCCCGAGGGCCAATGGGCGCTGCCCGTGCTGCTCCGCCGCCAAAGCTCGCGCGGGGGAAGCGGGGCCGCGGCTGGGCCGGGTGAGGGCGGACGAAGCTGCTGCGCGCTCGGCTGCAGCCGCCGCCGCAGCTCGGCACGCGGGCGCGCCCTGACCCTTCCTCCCTGGCCAGGCCCGCGGTGCGGACCGTTCGGCGTCCGGGGGCCGCGAACTCCACGGCCTCGACTGGGCAGGCCGCCGATCTCCCGCCCCTGGCCCGAGTGCGAGTCCGCCGGGACCCGGCCGCCGCCGAGCGCGGGCGCCACGGGAGCGGCGGCGCCGAGGACGCGCCCCGGGCTCGGAAGCACAGCCCTGCGCGGCCGCCTCGTCCTCTGCAGCCGAGCGGCGGTAAGGTCCGGGGCGGGGGCACGGGCCCGCGGGCCGGGGCCTCTGGACCGGCCCGGCGCGTTCCCGGGCAGTTTTCCCTCCCTGCGCCTCCGGGCCCCCGAGTCCCCCCAGTCCCATCTGTTTATTCCCACGGCTTCTCCCAGGCCTGGCCGACTAACCCGTGCGTGTCTGGAGGGAGTCGGACACGAGAGAGCCCCCCTGACCAACACACACACACACATACACACACACACACACACACACACACACACACACACACAGAGCATACTGGGGGGGAGGTGACGTCCCTGAGTCACGCCTCGTGTTAGAGAGGAAGGGCTGCTTTCTACTTTCTCTGTCTCTTCAGGGCAGAAGGATGGCTTCTGAGTCTGGTTTTCTGGCTTTTCCACCTTTCGTGACCCACACGCCTCCATCTGTCTCCCTCAGGATTCTTTTAGGGTTCCAGAGCTTCGTGCGCTTGTAAGAACCTCATATTCCCCATAAGGGAACTTCTCTCTGAAGTAGAGGATCACTCTCTGGGCCCACGCTCCTTTGAGAAATTCCAGAGAGCTAAGTGAAAAAAAAAAAACAAAAGTAAAAAGTATAAAGGTTTTTGCAGGATCTCGCAGAGAGACAGTTCAACAAAGTGGATGAGCGCTCGGCTCTGGTACCAGCTTGTGTCCCCTTGCTTTGTGTGGTCTCGGTTTCTTCGTCTGTAAAACTCCATCTACCGATTCGGGGTGTTGCAAGGAGTAGATGAGCTAATCTGTGGAACGCGTTTGGAACAAAGCTCACCACGTATTAAGTGCCCTGCATGAGTTAGGCATTTTCACTATTGACTGCCATGAATGCTGGTTCAGAAAAGTTCCCTGTATTGTTTCTCTTTTTCTCTTGAAACGGTTAACAGGCTCATCTCTTTCCATATTCAGTGCTGAAGCTCCCTTTGAATACTTTTCTCTTCCTCGTTCTATCTCAGAGGGCTCGGACTCCCTGTCCCACTTATTTGCTCTCTTTTTAGTAAGTCAGTAGCTCATTCTCTTCCTTCCCCTTTCGCCCCCAAATCTTAGTTTTGTGTTTTTTCATTTCACTTCTGTAGCCTAACTTTTTCTGGGCCACTTTTGTTTTCTCTTAATGGTTTGAAATCATCTTCACCTAATAAATATAGTGAAGTTATTCATCTGCCTTATATACAGTGTAATCATGACCCTGTCTCTGTTCAAAATTAAATATAAAATAATTTAGTTGTTCTGATATTGCACGTTCCTTTTCCATTTCACTGATATCCTATAATTTAGCCAAAGCTTTATCACTATCCTATATCTTTGATAGCAGTGTCCATTCTCAAGTAGCACCAGGAGAAAAATCAAATGCCTAGACCCCAGATTCTGTCACACTTGTGTACTGGCTCTGGATGCCTTTGTTATTTATTAGAACATCTTGTGCCTGGAACTAGAGTCTAGTCTCATGGCAGACATGGTGTCTGTGGCACTGTTCTGGCAGTACAGCTGCAGTTTCAGCAGTGTGGCACTTACATTTGTTAAAAAAGGTTCAAGACTTATTAAACTCTTACTTTTCAGTTCTCTTTATTTCTAGTTGTCTAATCAAGAGAGAAAATGGAGTTTTTCAAGTGTATAATAATTCATATTACCATTTTGTGGTCTTGTAACTTCACCCCCAACTCTTTTAAGTGTGTAGTCCAACTGGCACGGTCAAGTTTTTCCCTTGCAGCCAAAATTCTTGACTGTCTGAGCTGTGTCCTCGCAATAGAACTGGAAATTGGATGTAAAGATATGTTTATTCTTAATGTGGAAAGTATTTATGGATGAAAATTATACACTAAAACACATCCTAAAGGACTCAAAGATTGCTTTTTATAATTAGGAATGGAAATGAGAATATGCATTTGCTTTTTTTTTTTTTAACATGATAGAAAGACTGGCTTTGTTTTCTTGCTGTTGATGATTTGTTTATACATAATGCATGAGTTACTTATATTTACATAGCACTTCACCATTTTTAAAGTCCTTTTAGATGTATAAAAGTTTCTTAGCAAAGTAAGGAAACAGCCTGAGCCAAAATTAAATTCATGGCAAAGGTAGTGAATTAGAACCTAAGTATTCTGACATCCAGTCCATGGTTTCTTGGTCAATCTTAACAGGAGCGAGGATGGAGAGGAAGAGTTTAAGGTGAAGTTTTAAAAGCAGAGGGGGGATATTTCTAATTTGGGCATTAAATGTTAGGTATTGAGTAGTACATTAGCATCTTACTTTTTATTTTTAAACTTAGGTATGTTTCTTTTAGAAGTTAAATAATAAGCCATACTATCTATGAACTTACTCATAGTCAATTTACATTGTCCCTTGGCAAACTTTACTTTTTTTCTGACCTTGTCATTGTATTTTAAACTCTTATTGCAGTATGTATCATAATAGATCTCAGAAGAAACTAGAAAGCCTACAGTTGAGTGTTTTTTTAGGTCATAGAATTTTAAATTGTAATGAATTTTAAAGATTATTAAATATACTTGCCTCTTCATACTTGAATCCTTTCCAGTTTAATCTGGGATACATGACTCCAGGGGTGAAGCATGAAGAGATTTAAAAGTAGATTCGTGAACTCTTGGAGATTTTATGCAAAATTTTATGCATTTGTATATTTTTCTGGAGAGAAGATTCATAGTTTCATAGTTTCTGAGGGAAAGATACTTGGACAACTAACTTTTGTAAAATTATTTCTTTTACTGAACTAGAAGTTGTCTTCACTGGTTCTAGTTCTGTCTCTTCTATATGTCAGTTTTCAAATATTTGAAGATACTTATTATATTCCACTGATTCTTTTCTTCTCTATGCAAAATATTCTCAGTCTTTAACCTCTTCTAATGATTTTGTTGTTTTAATTTGAACCTCCTTACAATACTGATGGCTTATTTGTGGATTTCTTTCAGTTCATCCATATCTTTCTTCAAAGTGTAGTACCCCAAATTAGATGTGAACTAGTAGAGAAGACCATAAGTCACCTGTCTGCTCTTAACGCATGTGCTTTAAGATAGAGTAGATTTGCTCCTTGGGTAACCACATCACACTGTTAATTCATGATAATGTTCTGGTTAAAAAGGTGAACTCTGGGGCTAGCTTCCCTGGGTTTAAAACCTGGCCCCACAGTTTATTAGCTGGGTGACCTTGAGTAAATTATGTAAACACTTTTGGGCCTCAGTTTTCTCATCTGGAAAATGGAGTTTATAATAATACCTGTCTGGTAGGGTTGTGATAAGGAATAAATGAACCCATTATGTAAAGCATTTAGCGTGGTCCCTGGCATTAAAGTGCTATGTGTGTTACCTATTATTGATGTTGTAGTCACCCAAAATTCTTGAGTTGTTTTATCCATGCTCTCCCTCTTGTTTGTTAAGTCATGCTCTTCTGAGTCTTTAATAGAATTATTTTTTTTGTAGGACATTACATTTACCTGTACTAAATTTTGTCACATTGGTTGCAGTCTGTTGACTTTTAAGAAACCTGATTTGGGGGGCCGGCCCCATGGCCGAGTGGTTAAGTTCATGTGCACCGCTGCAGCAGCCCAGGGCTTCGCTGGTTCGGATCCTGGGCGTGGACACGGCACCACTTGTCAGGCACGCTGAGGCGGCATCCCACATGCCACAACTAGAAGGACCCACAACTAGAAAAAATATACAGCTATGTACTGGGGGGATTTGGAGAGAAAAAGCAGGGAAAAAAACTCCAAAGATTGGCAATAGTTGTTAGGTCAGGTGCCAATCTTAAAAGAAAAAAAAAAAGAAAGAAACCTGATTTGGTCATCCAATAAATAGACATTTATTTGCCCGTAGATTTGATGAACTCTAAGTTTGATAATGCTGACATTACCTTCATGCCGATCTTTCTAAAATGTTGACTAGGTAGGAGTAAGAGCAGAGCTCTTGCCCTGGTACAGCCTCTCTTAAGGGTGACAAAAACTCATTAATTCTTCCATTCAAGTTGTTAGGCCAATTAGAAATCCAGCTAACTTATCATTATTCACATAAAATATTTCCAAGTTTTCACAAGGAAAATGTAAGGAACTTTAACAGTCGCCTTTCTAAACCCCAGGTAATTTTATATAGTACTTCATTTTTTAAACCCTGTCTGTTCAGTAACTGTCAGGAAAAGAGCGTTAATCTGCCGTTACTTGTCCTTAATGAAACTATACTGTTTCTGGTAGCGTATGTTGGTTACTATTTTCTCTGTGTTCACAAACTTCTCTCAGGAATGATTCTAGAATCTTGTCGAGAGTTACATTTAACTTTTTACAGTAGAAGTTACTTTTAACTTCACTGAGCAGTAGTTGGCAGCCGCCTTTCTCTTTTCTTGAACAACAGTACTACATTTTTCTGTCTTGGGTCTCCAGGCACCCTCTCCTGTTCATCGTTCCGGAACAGCTGCCAACAGCTGCATGGAGATTTCCTCTAGAGGGATATACCTTGTTGAAGGTTTACTTAGAGCACTTAGGGATTTTCGTTAATCTTCTCATCCATGTTGAGCTTTGGTTTCCATTAATTCATTGATTAAATTTATTAAGTGCCCATTTGGGGGCAGGATACCAATGCGTGTTTCATCCCGTACAATCTGAAGAGCGTTTTTCTTGATGGAGCTGCCAAAGCAAAAGCAAAACACATCCCTTTCTCTCCGTTCCTACTGTTGTTGCCATAGGCTGGGCCTCCGTTCCTTCTGTGCTGGACTACAGTAAGCTTCCTGTTGACCTTGCTTCTTCCAGTCTTTTTCTCTCTCCAATCCTTAAGCATTGTAGCCAGAGTCATCTTTGTTTTAAAAATGCATGTATCTCAGGCTGGCCCTGTGGCTGAGTGCTTAAGTCTGCACTTTCTGCTTCGGTGGCCCAGGGTTTCACTAGTTCGGATCCTGGGCGCGGACATGGCACTGCTCATCAGGCCATGCTGAGGCGGCGTCCCACATAGCACAACCAGAGGCACTCACAGCTAGAATATACAGCTACGTACAGTGGCGCGGGGGGACTTTGGGGAGAAGAAGAAGAAAAAAAACAAGATCGGCAACAGTTGTTAGCTCAGGTGCCAATCTTTTAAAAAAAAAACAAAGACCCTGGAGGTCCATCCAATTAAAAAAAAAATACATGTATCTCTTTGAAGTCTTTTTCTTCCTCATTGGAATAATCTGTAAGGATCTAATTAGATTTTTATTTTTGAGTACTTTCCAGCTCCCTTATTCTGTTTTCTGTTTAGTATCCTTTCATTTTTTAAATTTTATTTTTTTCCTTTTAAAGATTGGCACCTGAGCTAACATCTGTTGCCAATCTTCTTCTTTTTTCTTCTTCTTCTCCCCAAAGCCCCCCAGTACATAGTTGTGTGTTCTAGCTGTAGGTCCTTCTGAAGGAGAACGTGCGAACTTAACCACTCGACCATGGGGTCAGCCCCTACTATCCTTTTAAATTCAAGCCTTTTTTTTTTTTCACTTTCGTTATTCGTAGGGATAATATAAACCATCAGCCAGATAGTAGGCACAGAGAAATGGTGACTCCCCAACAGCTGGTCTTTGTGTGGGTCACTCAGCAGACAGACATGCAGTACTTACTATGTATGGGGCACTGAGTTGACAAAGGGGCATGACATAGCCTCCCTCGGCCCTTCAAGAATTCTAAGTGCGGGGAAAGATAGAATAGGGGAAAGTAGTTTGGAGAAGCCAAAAATCTTTTTTTTAATACTCAAAAGCATAATAAGTTTATTTAACAGATTCTATTTTACTTTAAAAAGAGCCAAGTATGTTGTTATTGAAGAATAATTTGTTAAAGTGACCAGTTCAGTTCTATTTAAGTTAAATCAAATTGTAAAATAACAAGCCTATAAATGTAAAAAATAATATGTATTTAAAACTGCCAAAATAAGATGTTTCATCAAAACCGGAAGCATGGACTTCTCTTTTACAGTCCACTTGAGAGTGGACAATTGAAAAATCAGTCTGTAAGGTTTTCCTCCACAGCATCCTTGAAATTGTGGTGGGGATAAAAACTACCTGTAAAAGAGAAGGATTTATTAAATACTACTCAAAGGAGAGAGAGAGAGATTGATAAGCAGTTGCTATAAGAACATATACAACTAAAAAATGACAGTCAATGAAATGATTTCTAGATTAATAAAAGTTTTGGAAAACTGAAATAATTCTGCACTAATTGATACATTTTTAGTTGTAAAGTCTTTACAAGTAGGAAAATTTTGTGAGCATAGTGATGATGTATTTCTAAGTTGAACAAATCAGTATTCAAACGTAACAGAATACATTACCTGTATAAGAATTCTAAGAAACATAAACTGAAAATCTGTGTGAAAAATTCCATCATTATGTATGAAAAGTATAGGATACTTGGTGATGTTAACGTTCTGCCTGCAATTTTGCCATTAAGTTTATACTATCCAAGACATTATACTATATCACAGTTGATGTAAAAATAATTACTAAACATAGATCTTTAAAGAAAATAATTTGTGGAGGATTAACAATAGTGGTCAGAAAAACTGTTTTAGAAAGGTTTTCTAAGAATACTGAACTGTTTTTGATCTTGAAAGACTTATTTGAAAATCTTTTAAATAGGTAGTTTTTCGGATAGACTTTCATGGGTGGGAAAGGGAGGATAAGGGCAGCTTACATTCTTATCTAATAAAAACCAATTACAGTATAAATTCCTTGATTATTTTATGGAAAAAGAATCACAAGTCTTATTGATTTCTTGAAGTCTTTGTACTGTCATAATAAAAACTTCAGACAATTAAGATAACTTATTAAGCTTATTTCAGAATTGCAAAAATGAAAAAGCAAAAGGCAAAAGAGAATCATCTGATTTCAATCAAAGTACCAAAATGCTAATCATTATTCAGAGTTTTTTTTTTTTGATGAAGCATTTAGTAAAGCTCAGGGATAACTGGAGTAGAGGCAACTGTTTAAATTTCAGATATAAGAATTTCATGGTTCCCATTGAGATGTTTTGCTTCTTCGAGTTTTAGCTTTTCAAAACTGGAAGTCAGCAAAGCAGCTATGAATAAGCAGGATTACTGTGGATACAAGTAATGCAAAAACATTGTCTAAGAAAAATTCAGTACTGAAATTAATTCAGTACTGTCAATGAGTTATTTTAAACCTAGAAAATGCTGTAGCATACATTTCCATTCGGGGGTACCAGTATTTATTTAGGTGTTCGCAGATGTTGGAGTCTTTCCTAATTCATATCAGAAGGATTTAGGTCTATTAGAAGTAATAACTTCTTCCAGTGACCTTAGCAAATTTGAGCAAAGACTTGCTGACTTAATTAGTAAACTAGTTAATTGCAATGTAAAAGTGACTAAATGTTTTTTATTAATGAGCTCTCTCTGAAAGAACTAAAAAAAGTATTCCTTCTTCCCAAGCCACATTATTTTCTTTTATTGTTATTGTATCAGATCCATTACTATTCTTTGGATAATCTGGACTATCAGATACTACAACTCTAAAAAAGATCTGTTCTGCGTTATTAGTTTCCTAGTTGAAGTTATGCTCTGGGGAAAGAGTTCCAGGCAGTTGAATTTCCTCTCTTGACATTAAGTGAAATTTCAAGAAACTGAAATAGTAAGCAAAAGCATGTGAAACTAATGCTAAGGAAAAGACTTTTTTTTTTTTTAGTGAGGAAGATTGGCCTTGAGCTAACATCTGTACCAATCTTCCTCCACATTGCACATGGGATGCTGCCACAACATGGCTTGACAAGTGGTGTGTAGGTCCACGCCCAGGATCCAAACCTGTGAACTCCCGGCCACCCAAGGAGAGCACAGAAACTTAATCACTACGCCACTGGGCTGGCTCCAGGAAAAGACTTTTTAGAAAGGGGTCACTATGTAAAAACCCTTCTTCCCCATAACAGAAAAAAATTCCAAGAGAGATATCATAGTAGGTAAAGAAAATAAGAGGTTCTATTAATATAAGCAGCTCATTAACAAAAGCGAAATCCTGTTTACAATAAGGCTGTTCTTCCTGTAACCTGCGAAATGTAAAAGACCACAGCATATTTTCTAGGATTAAGTAAGAAAATAAAGATCCATAATCTGAGTACTTTGTATTCAGTCTGAATTTCTAATGGCTTACTTTACGCAATACCTGCTGTGTGATAAGGATCTTATTTAATCCTCCCCAAAAGTGTATAAGATAGGCTTTCTTTTCTTTCCTTTTATAGCTAAAGGACACAAGTAGCTTCAGTGGGATCAGAAAGACAGCAGTGGCAGAGCTGGGGCTCAGAAGTGAGTCTCTATGACTGTCGTGTTAGCCATTCTACCCTGGATCTTCAGCGTTCGTGCAAGAACCCAACAATCTTTACAGATGCTTCTTAGTTGGGTCTTTCCAGTATAATTTCTGCTTTTTCTAGAGGGTGGTGAATTCATTCAAATATAAGTGAGTGATTTGAAAATTAGCTATTGTTTATGTTTGATCATCCTTTCACCAGCGTCACTGTTTACTGTAATTTTAAAAATAGACTATTTTTGTGTAATGTATGTGGTATCTTAAATTCGAGTGTATTTCAGTTGACTGGTTAAATCATGACTATAAGACATGTGAATCTGTTATACTGACTTGTTTACTGTGAATAGAAACAAGCACATTCTGAGATGAGACGTTAACCTAACTTCTTTGTAATATAAATGTTTTAATTTTATTGTAAGGCCTATATTATGTGCTACATATCCTTTTGGCTTGTTCAAAAATTAAATATACGTAGGGTAAAGGAAAACATGGGTATAATGAAATGATGTAAAATCTTAAAGTTGGGATGACAAAAGAGAAAAAAGCTAAAAGTGTTCCAAAAAGTAAGAAGAATAAAGATATAGCAAATAATAGTGGCAGTGTTTACGGTCAAAGAGCAGGAGTACCATGTATTTCATAGGCAAAGATGCTGTGGCTCATGATGTGGTTATCAACAGCGGTCGGGGTGTGTCTGTTCAATTGAACATGCAACCAGAAAATAAGTGTATTTGAAAATAAGAATGATAGTACATGTCTTTTCATCTAAGTAGAAAATAAAGCACAAAAGGCTTTTCACTTTACCTTTAACTCTAGGTATAGATTGAAGTATTCTGAGAAACTACTGAAGAGAGCTCACACTGGCGCGCTCTCTCTTAGTGTCAGAAGCCTCTGACTTATTTCGTACTTCTTCCTGTTTGTGTAAAATTCACTCCAGTATTTCACTCTGGAAAGAAACAATTTGAGTCAGATTGGCTTTGAATGAAAACAGAGAACTATTACCTTAATTTGACTTACTAATTTTTGAAAACCTTTTTCTGATTGTTTTTTGTCATCTTAACTACCTCAGGGGTAGAGTAATTCTTAGCCCACCAGTTGTTATTTATTAGGCTTCCTGTAACAATAGGCAGAATATGAAGCAATTTTTCCCATTGTGTCTAATAGCAACTTTGTAGAATTTTGCATAATTAATCTACATCTATCTTAAGTAACCAATCTGTTTGGTGAAATTTTTATGCCCGGTATTGTAAGCTCGCACAGTGTACGTTTTCTAGTGCCTGCTGTGTGTGAATCTTACTGTGTCTGATTGTTCCTGGTGCCACTCCCTGTTTATCTCCTTTTGGTCTTATCTCTTGGCTGTCTTGCACAAATCCCACATTTCCTCAAGAGTGGTGTGGGAGATGAAGTGCTAAGGATGAGGAAGTAAAGTAGGCCAGTTGTGTTTTCTGGATTCTTCTGCGCCTGGGGTCTCAGGGTTGCCTTTTGACTTCTATTTTAGTATTCGGCTGCTATCAATTTTAAACTTTTCTAAAAGAAAGGTCTTCCTCATATTTTTAGTCTCACTTTCCATAGGTAAAATCATGTTTAAAAAAATGCCTTTTATTGAAAGATGATAGATTTTAAAAATTGTGCTTAGTTTTTACTAACTAAATAACATCTGTGTAACCACATCCTAGATCTAGAAACAGACCATTACCAGCACCCTGGTGTTCCTTTCCGGTCATGAACTCCTCTTCCCCAAGGGAACGATCCTGACTTCTAACAGCGTGAATTAGTAACACCACCTTTAACGATATATACTTTTAGTTCTTTTTTTTTTTTTTTGAGGAAGATTAGCCCTGAGCTAACCTCTGCCACCAATCCTTCTCTTTTTGCTGAGGAAGACTGGCCCTGAGCTAACATCCATGCCCATCTTCCTCTATTTTATATGTGGGATGCCTACCACAGCATGGTTTGCCAAACGGTGCCATGTCCGCACCCAGGATCCGAACCAGCGAACCCTGGGCCACTGAAGTGGAACATGTACACTTTACCGCTGTGCCACTGGGCCGGCCCCTCCTTTTAGTGTTTTTGATGGTTATCACTCTTATTGGTATAATTATTGCTTTAGTTCTTTGTTAAACACTTCTTATTTTGAACTAATTTAGACTTCTAGGAAAGTTGCAAAAGTTGTACAAAGAGTTGAATTATATCCTTCAGCCCATTTCCCCTAATGTTAACATTTTACATAACCATAGTATAATTATCAAGAGCACAAAATTAACATTGGTACAATATTATTAACTAAACTACAGACCTTATTTGAATTTCACCAATTTTTTCACTAATGACGCTTTTCTGTTCCGGGATCCTATCTAGGGTCCTACATTGCATTTAGTTGTTATTTCTCCTTAGTCATCTCGCTACTCTAACAGCCTTCAGTTTTTCTTTGTTGCGTGACCTTGATACTTTCGAAGAGTACTGATCGTATATTTTTCAGAACATCCCTCTATTTGGGTTTGTCCAGTGTTGTCTCATGAGTACAGAGCGGTTATGCATTTTTGGTAAAAATACCACAATGAAGGATGTTGTGTCTTTCTGTTTTTCACAGGGCATCATATTGAGGGGTTCATCGTGTTGTTATGTTTTATCATTGGTGATGTTTACCTTTTTCACTTGGTTAAGTTGATGCCTGCCTGGCTTCCTTTGTTACATACAGATCTTTAAGCCTTTTGGAGTTTGTTCTTGTGTATGGTATGAGATATGGGTCTGATTTTGCCTTGTTCAAAATGACTACCCAGCGCCATTTATTAAAAAGTCCATCTTTACAAGGAAGTGAAAGACCTATACAACGAAAACGACAAGGGTTTCCTGAAAGAAATTGATGACGACGTAAAGAGATGGAAAGACATTCCATGCACATGGATTGGAAGAATAAACATAGTTAAAATGTCTATACTACCTGAAGCAATCTACAGAGTCAGCGCTATCCCAATCAGAATCCCAATGACATTCTTTACAGAAATTGAACAAAGAATCCTAAAATTCATATGGGGCAACAAAAGACCCTGAATTGCTAAAGCTGTCCTGAGAAAGAACAACAAAGCTGGAGGCATCACAATCCCTGACTTCAAAGCATACTACAAAGCTACAATAATCAAAACAGCATGGTACTGGTACAAAAACAGTGCACAGATCAATGGAACAGAATTGAAAGCCCAGAAATAGAACCACACATCTATGGACAACTAATCTTTGACAAAGGAGCTGAGGGCCTACCATGGAGAAAAGAAAGTCTCTTCAACAAATGGTACTGGGAAAACTGGAAAGCCACATGTAAAAGAATGAAAACAGAACATTCTTTTTCACCATTCACTAAAATAAACTCAAAATGGATCAAAGATCTAAAGATTAGACCTAAAACAATAAGTCTTCTAGAAGAGAATATAGGCAGTACACTCTTTGACATCAGTATCAAAAGGGTCTTTTCGGACACCATAACTCCCCAGACGAGGGAAACAATAGAAAAAATTAACAAATGAGACTTCATCAGACTAAAGAGCTTCTTCAAGGCAAGGGAAGACAGGATTGAAACAAAAAAACAACCCACTAGTTGGGAAAAAATATTTACAAGTTATTTATCCGACAAAGGGTTAATCTCCATAATATATAAAGAACTCACACAGCTCAACAATAAAAAATCAAACAACCTGATCAAAAAATGGGCAGGGGACATGAACAGACATTTCTCCAAAGAAGATATACAGATGGCCAATAGACACATGAAAAGATGCTCATCATCACTAATCATCAGGGAAATGCAAATCAAAACTACACTAAGATATCACCTTATACCTGTTAGAATGGCAAAAATAACCAAAACAAAAAGTGACAAATGTTGGAGAGGTCCTGGAGAAAAAGGAACACTCATACACTGTTGGTGGGAATGCAAACTAGTGCAGCCACTATGGAAAACAGTATGGAGATTTCTCAAAAAATTAAAAATAGAAATACCATATGACCCAGCCATCCCACTACTGGGTATCTATCCAAAGAACCTGAAATCAGCAATCCCAAAAGTCCCATGCACCCCTATGTTCATTGCAGCATTATTTACAATAGCCAAGACGTGGAAGCGACTAAGTGCCCATCAACTGATGATTGGATAAAGAAGACATGGTATGTATACACAATGGAGTACTACTCAGACATAAAAAAAAACAAAATCGTCCCATTCACAACAACATGGATGGACCTTGAGGGTATTATGTTAAGTGAAATAAGCCAGACAGAGAAAGACGAACTCTGTATGACTCCACTCATAGGTGGAAGTTAAACATACACACACACACACACACAATCCATCTTTTCAGGGCCAGCCCCACGGCCTAGTGGTTGAGTTCGGCGTGCTCCACTTTGGCAGACCGGGTTCCTGGGTTTGGATCCCAGGTGCAGACCTACACCACTCGACAGCCATGCTGTGGTGGCATTCCACATATAAAGTAGAAGAGGATTGGCACAGATGTTAGCTCAGGGCTAATCTTCCTCAAGCAGAAAAAAAAAAGTCCATCTTTTCAATTGATACAGAAAAGCTTTTGACAAAATTCAATACCTCTTCATGATAAAAATACTAAACAAACTAGGAGTAGGAGGAAACTACCTTAACATGATAAAGACCATTTATGAAAAGTCCACAGCTAAAATCTTACTCAATGGTGAGTGACTGAAAGCTTTTCTTCCAAGTTCAGAAACAAGACAAGGACATCTGCATTCACCACTCCTGTTTAACGTAGTACTGGAAGTCCTGGTTGGAGCAATCAGGCAAGAAAAATAAAAGGCCCCTATGTTAGAAAGAAAGGAACAAAATTATCTCTGTTTACAGACAGTGTGATCTCGTATGTAAAAATCTTGAAGATTCTACACACACAAACCTATTTAAACTAATAAACAGGGCAGCCCTGTGGCTGAGAGGTTACGTCCACGCACTCTGCTTCAGCAGCCCAGGGTTTTGCCATTTCCAACCCTGGGCAGGGACCTAGCACCGCTCATCAAGCCTTGCTGAGGTAGCATCCCACATGCCACAACTAGAAGGACCTGCAACTAGAATATACAACTATGTACTGTGGGGCTTTGAGGAGAAGAAGAAGAAGAAGAAAAAAACTTGGCAACAGATGTTAGCTCAGGGCCAGTCTTAAAGAAAAAAGCAACTAATAAACAAATTCAATGAAGTTGCAGGAAAAAAAAGTCAACACACAAAAATCAGTTGCATTTCTATTCACTAACATAATGAACAATCCAAAAAAGAAATTAAGAAAACAGTTCCTTTTAGGATTGCATGAAAAAGAATAAAATACTTGGGAATAAAGTTAACCAAGGTACTCTGGTACACACGAAGCCCTGGTACACTGAAAACTATAAAACATTACTGAGAGAAATTAAAGCAGGGACACAAATAAATGGACAAACTGTGTTAATGGATTGGAAAATTTAGCAGTGTGAAATGTCAGTACTACATAAAGTGATGTACAGATTCAGTGCAATCCTTATCAAAATCCCAATGATTGTTTTTTCAGAAATAGAAAAATCTGTCCTAAAATTCATATAGAATCTCAAGGGACCCTGAAAAGCCAAAACAATCTTGAAAGAGAAGAACAAAGGTGGAGGACTCATGCTTCCCGATTTCAGTGCTTATTACAAAGCTACAGTAGTCAAACCGGTGGTATTAGAATAAAGACAGACATATAACTCAGTAGAATACAATAACCCAGAATAAACCTTTGCATATATGGGCAAATGATTTTTGACAAGGGTGCCAAGACCATTTGATGGGGAAAGGACAGGCTTTTCAGCAAATGATGTTGGGGAAGAAACTTCATGATGTTGGGTTTGAAGTGCTGTCTTTTTTTTCTTTTGTTGCTTGTACCTTTGGTGTCATTCTCTGCCTGTTCTTAAGATCTCTTTACTTTCAGTGTTTTGCTGTATCTGGGTGAAGTTTCTTCCTTTTCTTTTTTTAATTGGAGGTCATTGTGTATCTGAATCTGAGAATTTTTGGGAGGTCCTTTTTCCCCTAGTTTCCGGAGTCTGCAGCTAGAGACATTTTCTTGTCTTTTCTTTACTGGTGGTTGATTTTCCCCTCCCGAGTCCATCCTTTCATTGAGAATGTTTTAAAGGGAGTGGAAGCCTGAGTTCCAACTCTTTACCTCATGTGGTTCCTGAGGCTTTGTCTCTTGTCACTTTAAGGCCATCAAAAGCCAAAAGTTTTGGTTATTTATATTGACATGACAGCTGAAAATTTTGTTTTCTTGTGAGCTCAGCATTTGAAAGATTATTTTTTTTAATTTACCCAACATTTCTAGATGTTTAGTTAAGGTGAAGTTTACAGATCATTTAGTTTACTATGTTGCCAGAAACAAGTGTCATTCTTTTGGTATAATTGCTTTCCTTTTTTTCCTCTTTTCCTTTTCTGGGATTCCTGTTTAGTTGGACATTCTGGATTGGTGTTCTGATCTTTTTCATTTTTTAGAAAACTTTTTGTTCTACTTTGTGGGAGATTTCCTCCTCTTCCTTTGCTTGCTTTCTCTCTCCCCCTTCCTTCTTTCTTTCCTTTGTTCTGTTTATTAATTTTGTCTACTGCTTTGTTAATTTGGTTTCTTCATTTCCTGATAGAGGCTTTCCTCAGTGGTCCAGTGATCTTTGGCCATCTGTTCATCTGTTCATATTAAAGAGTGAGGCAGCAAAAAGCTGAGTAAAAACTCTGTCCACCGGGAGTTGTTAGCTGCAGATCTCAACAGAGCGTGATTGAATGATCGTAGGTCTTGTTTCTCGGGTCAGCTTCCCCATGGAGGAGTCTCCTAGTCTGCTGCCTGATCAGCCTGTGTTCTGGAAGGCTGACTGGGGAAAAAGGGCTGGGGTCACTGTTCAGCTTGTGAATCTTCGTTGAATCTCTTGGTGGTATGATGTGACACACAACCCTTGTGGGTACCTGGTTTCTACATCCTGTCTGGTTTAGTGTCTTGAGAAGGTAAACCACTTGTCTCTTGCTGGGGTGCAGGAGAGGCAGTTTCTTGACTACATGGTAAGGCTTCTGGGTGAAAACTGTTCCTTATTCAGACTTTCAACCAGTATTCCTGTTTTCAGTCCCAACCCAGACCCCATCTTCAGATTCTTAAGCCTTTCTGTTGTGCTTGCTTCTTAGTGTTTTGTACCCTCACCCACCCTTACACACATAGGTTTGGCTTGTTCTGTTTTACCAAGCCGATTACTGTTCAGCAATCCTCTATCCAGCTTCAAAAAACTATTAATGTCTCTCATCAGCTGTTGTCTCCTTTCATGTTATATATGTATGTATATGTTTTTTGATGGGTTTATCCTTTTTTAGTCCTTTAGCATAATTTTAGTGTAGTTTCAGGAGATTTATATCCATAAATCTGTGTGATTGTATATAACAAAAAGAGCCTTGTAATACATTTTGATTATGTTATAGTCACTTAAAAATGGTATTGTTATAAATTCAAGAGTTTCTGTCTTACTTTTCCACTAATATATTTATTTCAGTTTCATAGCATAGGTGAAGAGTAGAAGGATAGGTGAACATAGGAGGGGATGCAGGAGGGCGACAAGAGCGAGATGTGAAGAAGAAGAGAAACAAGTTTGTTAATAAGAGGGATGAGGGGCTTCCAGATCGGTACCAGAGAGACTTTAATGAAGTAATATCGCCATCTTCTGGCTTTTTAATGATTTATTTATTTATTTTAAAGATTTTTTAAATTTTCCTTTTTCTTCCCAAAGCCCTTCGGTACATAGTTGTGTATTTTCAGTTGTGGGTCCTTCTAGTTGTGGCATGTGGGACGCCGCCTCAGTGTGGCTTGATGAGCGGTGCTGTGTCCGTTCCCAGGATTCGAACCGATGAAACCCTGGGCCGCTGAAGCAGAGTGGGCAAACATAACCACTGGGCCACGGGGCCGGCCCCTCTTCTGGCTTTTTAAAGTGGTTTTTGTAATTTTACCTGGGAATCTCATATGTAGCTAACTTGCATTATGTGTCGGATTTACTAAGCAAGTTCTCTATCCTATTGTAGAGAAAGACTTTCCTTTTCTTTTTGTGAGGAAGATTAGCCCTGAGCTAACATCTCTGCCAATCCTCCTCTTTTTTGCTGAGGAAGGCTGGCCCTGAGCTAACATCCGTGCCCATCTTCCTCTACTTTATATGTGGGGTGCCTGCCACAGCATGGGCTGCCAAGCAGTGCCATGTCAGCACCCAGGATCCGAACCTGTGAACCCCTGGACAGCCAAAGCGGAACGTGCTCGCTTAACCACTGCACCACCGGCTGGCCTTGCTTCTTTTTTTTTTTTTTTAAAGATTGGCACCTGAGCTAACAACTGTTGCCAATTTCTTTTTTTTTTTTTGCTGCTCTTTCTCCCCAGATTCCCCCAGTACATAGTTGTATATCTTAGTTGCAGGTCCTTCTAGTTGTGGCGAGAAAGATTTTTCTTTACACAGGGTTTGATTACAATGTAATAATTATGTCTTTTCAAGCTCCCTAGGAGAGGAGTCTGTCTAAGATATTACAAAAACCACACCTTGTCTCTCTAGCTCAGATGATTATTTCTTATATGTATTGCAAAAACAGAAGTATTGTTTCTGTGTAAAAGAAAATACAGAATTAAAAAAATTGTTGGTGTGTAATATAGGTAGTTTGAGTTCCTCGTATAAAATACAAAATGTACAGAGGGTTTAAGTAGTTCATCCTACTGTTTCATTAAAATTAATCAAAGAAAAGAAAAGAAACGTGATCTTTCCACTCTTTGCTGTATATCCAGCCAGTTCCTTTGCCTCGAAGTTAGTCGTCTTACACAAGTGCTAGTATGCTACGCACACTTCTCTATAACTTGCTGCTTTTCACGGGACAGTTTATATTGGAGGTCATTCCGTATCAGTACACAATGAGCTCTCTCATTTCATTTCTTTTTTTAGGCCATGGTTTATTTAACCAGCCTACTATTGGTAAACAGTTAGAGTTTTTCTTATCTTTTGCTGTAAAAATGAAACCATAGTGAGTATCCTCATATATATCTGGTTTCACGTGACTCTATAGAAAAAACTCATAGGATATGTGCATTTATAATTTTCATAGATATGGTGAGGTTACCCTCTATAAAGAGTGTACCTATGTATTCTACCACCAGCAAAGTGTGAGAAAGTCTGTTTTCCCTTCTCCTTCTCAATGCAGTGTACCGATATCGGTACTTTTGATCTTGTATATTACAACTTTATTGTGTATTTCTCTTATGAGAGTGGTTGAACATACTTTTTTATGTTTAAAAGCCGTTTTTGTTTTCTGTTATATATCCTTTCCCCATTTTTCTTTAGACTCTTGGTGTTCTTTTTATTTATAGGAGCTTTCATAGGCTAGAAATGAAGTCTTTTTCTGTAGTGTGAATTGCAAATACTTCTTTCCAGTAGGTTTTTCCTATGACTTGCATTGTGGTGGTTTCCTTAAATGCTATCTATACATATAGACATGTTTTGTACGCATATCAGTTTTTTCCTTTGATGTCTTCTGGATTTGGGTTCATATTTAGAAAAGGTTTTCACACACAGAGATTAAAAAATCTAACTCCCATGTTTTCTTATAGTACCTAGAAAATTGCATTGAATTCTTTGATCCATCTGGAATTTATTTTGAATGAGGTGTAAATTATGGCTCCAGTTAACTTTTTTTCAGATGGGTACTGAGTTGTCACTTATCCCAATGTGACTTATTGAATAATCCACCTAAACCATTGATACCCCACTGATTTGAAGCGTCAGCTTTGATGCATAGTACTGAATTTCTCTGTAGACTTGGGTCTGGTCTTGGAGTATTGTTTCTGGTCCGTCAATCTGTATGCTTTTTCATTTACAGTGTGTAGTATTTTAATTATTGTAACTTTATAGCTTGTTTTAATAATTGGTTGGGGCTAATCCTTACTCTATATTTCTAGTATTTGTATAAATATTCTTGCTTTTATTTTTCCTTAGAAACATTTTTTTGCTTATCCTTTATTTTCTGTCCATTAAAGAAAAAAAATTTTTATTGTGGTAAAATACACATAACAGAATTTACCACTTTAGCCATTTTTTTTTAAGATTTAATTTTTCCTTTTTCTCCCAAAGGCCCCCAGTACATAGTTGTGTGTTTTTAGTTGTGGGTCCTTCTAGTTGTGGCATGTGGGACGCTGCCTCAGTGTGGTTTGATGAGCAGTGCTGTGTCCACGCCCAGGATTTGAACCCACGAGACCCTGGGGCGCTGAAGCGGAGCGTGGAATTTAACCACTCAGCCACGAGGCCAGCCCCTCACTTTAACCATTTTTAAATGTACAGTTCTTCGGTGGCATTAAGTACATGCATAGTATTGTGCAACCACCACCACCCATATCCATAACTCTTTTCCTCTTGTAAAACTGAAACTGTATACTCATTAAACAATGACCCCCCCCAGTCCTGCCCCCTACCTGCCCCAGGCCCTGACAGCCATTCTGCTTTCTGTCTCTATGATTTTGACTACTCTAAGTGCCTCAAATAAGTAGAATCATACTCGGGGCTGGCCTGGTGGCCTAGTGGTTAAGCATGCAGGCTCCGCTTTGGCGGCCTAGGATTCACAAGTTTGGATCCCAGGCACAGACCTGTGCACTGCTCGTCAAGCTATGCTGTGGCGGCATCCTACATAAAATAGTGGAAGACGGGTCTGGCCTGGTGGTGCATCGGGTAAGTTCGCATGTTCTGCTTTGGCGGCCTGGGGTTCACTGGTTTGGATCCTGGGTGCAGACCTACGCAGTACTTGTCAAGCCATGCTGTGGCAGGTATCCCACATATAAAATAGAGGAAGATGGGCACTGATGTTAGCTCAGGGCCAGTCTTCCTCAACAAAAGGAGGAAGATTGGTGGCAGATGTTAGCTCAGGGCTAATCTTCCTCAAAAAAAAAGAAAATAGAGGAAGTTTGGTGCAGATGTTCACTCAGGGCCAATCTTCCTCAAGCAAAAAAAAGAAGATTAGCAACAGATGTTCGCTCAGGGCCAATCTTCCTCACACACACACACACACACACACACAAAGTAGAATCATATACTGTTTGTCTTTTTGTGAGTGGCTTATTTCACTTAGCTTGATGTCTTCAAAGTGCATCCATGTTGTAGCATGCGTCAGAATTTCCTTCCTTTTTAAGGCTGAATACTATTTCATTATATGTTTACACCACATTTTGCTTAGCCATTCATCTGTTGATGGACACATGGGTTGCTTCCATGTTTTAGCTGCTGTGCATAATGCTGCTATGAGCATGGGTGTACAAACATGTCTTCGAGACTCTGCTTTCGGTTCTTTTGGGTCTATACCCAGAAGTGGAATTGCTGGATCATATAGTAATTCTCTTTTCAATTTTTAGACGAACTGCCATGCTGTTTTCCACAGCAACGATACCGTTTTACATTCCCGCCAACAATGCACAAGGGTTCCAGTTTCTCCGCATCCTCTCCAACATTTATTGTTTTCTGTTTTTTGGTAGTAGCTATCCTAATGGATCTGAGGTGGTATCTCATTGTAGTTTTGATTTGCATTTCCCTAGTGATTGGTGATTTTGAGTATCTTTTCTTGTGCTTATTGGCTATTTGTATATCTTTTTTTGAAATGTCTATTCAAGTCCTTTGCCCATGTTTGAATTGGGTTGTTTATTTGTTGTTGAGGGTTTTTTTTTGGTGAGGGACATTCACCCTGAGCAACATCCATTGCTGATCTTCCTCAAGCAAAAAAAAAAGAGGAAGATTGGCAACCGCCAATCTGTTCTCTGTTTCTATGGGTTCAGTGTTTTTAAATTCCACATATAAGTGAGAGCATACAGTATTTGTCTTTCTTTGATTTATTTCGCTTAGCGAAATGCCCTCAGGGGCCATTCATGTTGTTGCAAATGGCAGGATTTCCTTATTTTTGGTGGCTGAATAATATTCCGTTATATATATTGCATTTTCTTTGTCCATTCATCTGTTGGTGGACACTTAGGTGTTTCCGTATCTTGGCTGTTGTAAACAATGTTGCAGTGAACATGAGGGTGCAGATAGCTCTTTGAGATAGTGATTTCATTTCCTTCGGATATATACTCGGAAGTGGGATTGCTGGATCATATGGTTGTTCTATTTTTAGTTTTTTGAGGAACCACCATACTGTTTTCTGTCGTGGCTGCACCAATTTACATTCCCCCAACAGTGCACAAGAGTTCCCTTTTTTCCACATCCTCACTAACACTTACTATCTCTTGTCTTTTTGACAACTATTCTAATAGGTGTGATGTGGTATTTTATTGTGGTTTTGATTCGCGTTTCCCTAATGATTAGTGATGTTGAGCCCCTTTTCATGTACCTGTTGGCCATTTGTATGTCTTCTTTGAAAAAAATGTCTATTCAGTCCCTCTGCCTGTTTGTGTGTGTGTGTGTGTGTGTGTGTGTGTGTGTATGAGGAAGACTGGCCCTGAGCCAACATCCATTGCCATTCTTCTTTTTGCTTGATGAAGATTGTTGCTGAGCTAACATCTGTGGCCATTCTTCCTCTAGTTTGTATGAGGGACACCACCACAGCATGGCTTGATGAGTAGTGTATAGGTCCGCACCTGGGATCTGAACCTGTAAACCCTAGGCCACCAAAGCAGAGCATGCAAACTTATGCCACCAGGCCGGCCCCTTGTTTGAGGATATTTAATTCAGAGTGAGGTGCATGTGACAGTTTTTTCCAAGTTCATGTTGGTTTTTGGGGAGAAAACCATCAACAGAAAAGCTTTCATTTGTATTTTTCTGACTTTTTGCAGTACTTTTGTATGCACATAGCCTACTTTTATTGTTGTTACTGAACCAGGTTAGTTTTATCCGCCGCATGATTATGCCAATCACTGAGGCAGCAAGTTTGCAAAGAGAAAGGATTCAATCACAAGGCAGCCAAGTGAGGAGGTGGGAAAAGCACTCTCAGATCTGCCTCCCTGAAAATGGGGACTCCGGGATATTTATGGGGTAGGGGGGAAGGTGGTGTGAAGTGTGGAGATAGATGGTTGGAGGTGAGGAGAGGTGAGGTAATTGATGACCTGCACAAGCGTAGTCAAGCTTCATGCCTCTTCATAGGATGCATGTTCAGAAAACGGTGGCCTTCCAGGATCTGAGGATGGGATTTTTAGCTCCTTGACATCAAAAAAGTTTACTTGTTGAGCACTTGCACAGGCCCAGTAGGTGATCTCAGCTGCCCCGAGCTGGACAAGGGGTCTCAGTTCCTGAAAAACCACCCTTAATGACTCTGTTGATAAAATGGGCTTAGTTGAACTGGTCCTGGCGGGCCCGTGGTTACTTTGTTGTTGTTCTGTCTGTTCATTTTGTGGACAGAGTTCCTAGTTTGAGAGTTCTGTCAATCTTCTACTTCTGTTCAGTTTCTTTTATGAATTTGTGTATTGATGGTGAGGGAGGGGGTAGAGGAGGGGTTGGTATGTCTTGTTTCTATTTCATTTCCACAGGATCCTTAACGTCCCCCTCTTGTTGCCTTTATTCCATTCGTTGCCTCGTGTCCAAGAGTACCATTTCTTTGTATCTGTATACCTGATTCTCCACCAGAAGCACTGTTTCTTGGAGGCTACCACTGCTGGCCCAGCAGTTTCTCAGTGTTCTCACATCACTCGGGCTATGAACGATTAAGACCTTATGTTCCGTATCCTTGCATTTATTGTTTTACTCTTTCTCTGGGGGTGATTTCGTCTTCCTCTGAGTCCCATGGATCCCTCTGCTCTTTTTCGTGGGGTCCTTTTAGCCTCCCCTCACTCACTCTCTGCATCCACAGGCCTGTAGAAACTAGGCAGGGGATTTCTTGTGGAATTTCTTTCTTTTTTCCCTGTCCTTATAGGTAATCTGAAGGTTGCTCTGATCTCTGTCTCCTGGTAATAATGGTGTTGAAGGCAAGTTCAGTGTGTGTTTTATTTGTTCTTTTGCTCATTTTATGTAAGTTTGGAAGGGCCGAGGCAGGGATTTGTACTGAGGCTGCCTCCATCGCTCTACAAACATGCAAGGTTCAACAATCCCTATTCTCGTATAATTTCATACTTGAAAAACCCAAAAGAATCAATTGAAAAACTAGTACAGACAGTAAGAGAATTCAGTTGTGTAGTGAGGTAGAAAATTACTTAATAGAAATTAATAACTTTCTTATATACAAACAGCTTAGAAGATATGATGGAGAATTTCATGTGTAATAGAACAACAACCAGCTAAAAAGAAAAAAACCAAAAGCCGAAACAACAAAATACCTAGGAATAACTATAACAAGAAATGTGTAAACCCTATTGGTTTCCTAGGGCCACCGTAATAAAGTACCACGCACTAGTTGGCTTAACGCAAGAGAAATTTATTCTCTTACTCTCTGTCGGCCGGAAGTCTGAAATGGAGGTGTTGGCAGGAGCATCCTTTCTCTGGAGTCTTCAGGGGAGGATCCTTTGCCTCGCTGAGCTCTTGATAGCCCCAGGCGTTTCACAATTCGTCTCTGCCTCCACCTTTCTGTGTGTGTCTGTGTGTGTATCTCTTCTCCTCTTTGAATGAGAACACTGGTCTTATTGGGTTAGGGCTCACCCTCATTCCAGTATGACCTCCTCTTAATGTGATTACATCTGCACAGACCCTATTTCCAGGGAAGTCTCACCGTCACAGGTACCACGGCTTAGAACTGGAAGGTGCTTTTTTTGGGGGGACATAATTCAACCCATAACTCCTGGATAAGGAAAAATTTTAAATACCCCTGAAGGACATAGAAGTAAATTTGAATAAATGGAAGTATATACTATGTTCTTAGATAAGAAGATCCAACATTTTGAGAATGTATAACTTATAAACAACTCTAGGGAGGATTGACATGTTCTCATAAAAACCCTGATAGGTGGGTTTTTTTTGTTTTTTGTTTTCTTCTGGACCTGGAGATGCATATTGCAAATTTCACATGGAAAAGTATACAAGTAATGATAGTCAAACTCTGAAAAAGAAGAATGAAATAAAATTGCAAGCAAATGCTGTTTTTAAAACCTATTGAATAAACACACTGTATTGATGGGCTCTGGAGAAACAAGTACTTTTATATGCTACTGGGTGGAGTGCAAATTTCCACAACACCTCTGGAGGACAATTTAGCAATATCTCTAAAAATGCATATATCATTAGATCAAAGAATTCCACGTGCAGAATTACCTATGTATAAGGTTATTCATTGAACCATTGTTTGTAATAGCCAAAGATTGGAAACCCAAATTGCAACAAGAAGGAAATGGTTAAATAATGTTATATTCATATAACAGAATACTAGGCAGTTGTAAAAGGGAATGAAGATATTCTCTTTGTGCTGTTTTGGCAAGATCTCAATGCTATGTTGTGTATAAGTGTAAAAAAGCAAGATACAGAACTAAATATTCAGCTTTTTAAAAAATGAGAAAACTAGAATGTTTTCATATTTCTTGTGTATGCTTAAGGAAACCCGGGGCAGATACATAAGAAATATAAGTACTGTGATTGTCCATGCTGAGGTGTAATGGAGGAGGTGGGAAGCAGGCAGATGGGGAACAGTGTTGGGAGAATGACATTTCACTGTGCACCCTTTGTACTTTCTGGCTTTCCTCTCTCTCTCTTTTTTTTAATTAATTAAATTTTTTTTTTACCAATGTTAATGTATTAACAAATCAAATCAAAAATAAAAGTAATAGCTCTTTTTAAGTGGTAAGGGGTTCATGCAGATAAAACAAATGTTCTTATACTCTGCCGTTTTTCCAGAAGTCTCTTTTAGATCATTTTAAACTATATAATACTTAGTTTATATTCTTCAGCATTTATAAGTAACACAAACTTTTAAAAATATGATGTTTTAAAAATCTTTACTTTAAAATGAAGTAATTTCATGCTTGGAAGGTCTTTTCATGATATCATGGAACATGTATTTAGTAACATCTCAGTTATCTAAATGTTATTGTGACTTTTGGTTGTGTATGACCATGGGCAAGTTATTTAAGCTCTCTGACTCAGTTTTCCCTCCTGTAAAATGGAGATAATAACTATTCTGTAGGGTTATTTTGAAGTTTTGAGGAATTACATAGTAAACAGCTCTTATGATGACATTGATTATAAAATTGTTTCATTTTCATTTGAATATAGATTAGGTATTTATATAAGCACAATGGTATTCTCAATGAGAATTAGAAATTTTGCTATTTTCTTCACAGACTGCTTTTTTTTAATTAAGGTTATGAAAGTTAACATCCTTGTGAAATTACAGTTGTGCATCATTATTAGTCATGTTGTAGGTACACCACTTCACCCCTAGTGCCCTCCCCCCACCCCCCTTTCCCCTGGTAACCACCGATCAGTTCTCTTTGTCCATATGTAAACTACCACCTATGAGTGGAGTCATCCAGCGTTCGTCTTTCTCTGTCTGGCTTATTTCACTCAACATAATACTCTCAAGGTCTGTCCATGTTGTTGTGAATGGGATGACTTTGTCCGTTTTTATGGCTGAGTAGTATTCCATTGTATATATATATCACATCTTCTTTATCCAATCATCAGTTGATGGGCACTTAGGTTGGTTCCATAACTTGGCTATTGTGAATAATGCTGTGATGAACATAGGGGTGCATGGAACTTTTGGAATTGCTGATTTCAGGTTCTTAGGGTAGATACCCAGTAGTGGGATGGCTGGGTCATAAGGTATTTCTATTCTTAACTTTTTGAGGAATCTCCATACTGTTTTCCATAGTGGCTGCACCAGTTTGCATTCCCACCAGCAGTGTATGAAGCTTCCCTTTTCTCCACAGCCTCTCCAACATTTGTCACTCTTGGTTTTGGATATTTTTGCCATTCTAACAGGTGTAAGGTGATATCTTAGTGTAGTTTTGATTTGCATTTCCCTGATGATTAGTGATGATGAACATCTTTTCATGTGTCTATTGGCCATCCGTATATCTTCTTTGGAGAAATGTCTGTTCATGTCCCCTGCCCATTTTGTAATTGGGTTGTTTGATTTTTTATTGTTGAGTTGTGTGAATTCTTTGTATATTATGGAGATTAACCCTTTGTCGGATAAATAACTTGTGAATATTTTTTCCCAATTAGTAGGCTGTTTTTTTGTTTCAATCCTGTTTTCCCTTGCCTTGAAGAAGCTCTTTAGTCTGATGAAGTCCCATTTGTTTATTCTTTCTATTGTTTCCCTCATGTGAGGGGTTATGGTGTCCGAAAAGATTCTTTTGAAGCTGATGTCAAAGAGTGTACTGCCTGTATTCTCTTCTAGAGGACTTATTGTTTCAGGCCTAATCTTTAGGTCTTTGATCCATTTTGAGTTTATTTTAGTGAATGGTGAAAAAGAATGGTTGATTTTCGTTCTTCTACATGTGGCTGTCCAGTTTTCCCAGCACGATTTGTTGAAGAGACTTTCTTTCCTCCATTGTAGGCCCTCAGCTCCTTTGTCAAAGATTAGCTGTCCATAGATGTGTGGTTTTATTTCTGGGCTTTCAATTGTGTTCCATTGATCTGTGCATCTGTTTTTGTACCAGTACCATGCTGTTTTGATTACTGTAGCTTTGTAGTATGTTTTGAAGTCAGGGATTGTGATGCCTCCAGCTTTGTTCTTCTTTCTCAGGACAGCTTTAGCAATTCGAAGTCTTCTGTTGCCCTGTATGAATTTTAGGATTCTTTGTTCAATTTCTGTAAAGAATGACATTGGAATTCTGATTGGGATAGCATTGAATCTGTAGGTTGCTTTAGGTAGTATGGACATTTTTTTTTTTTAAAGATTTTATTTTTTCCTTTTTTCTCCCCGAAGCCCCCCGGTACATAGTTGTATATTCTTCGTTGTGGGTCCTTCTAGTTGTGGCATGTGGGACGCTGCCTCAGCGTGGTTTGATGAGCAGTGCCATGTCCGCGCCCAGGATTCGAACCAACGAAACACTGGGCCGCCGGCAGTGGAGCGCGCGGACTAAACCACTTGGCCACGGGGCCAGCCCCGGTAGTATGGACATTTTAACTATATTTATTCTTCCGATCCATGTGCATGGAATGTCTTTCCATCTCTTTATGTCGTCGTCGATTTCTTTCAAGAAGGTCTTGTAGTTTTCGTTGTATAGATCTTTCACTTCCTTGGTTAAATTTATCCCAAGGTATTTTATTCTTTTTGTTGCGATCGTGAATGGGATTGAGTTCTTGAGATCTTTTTCTGTTAGTTCATTGTTAGCATATAGAAATGCTACTGATTTATGTATGTTGATTTTATACCCTGCAACTTTGCTGTAGTTGTTGATTGTTTCTAATAGTTTTTCTATGGATTCTTTGGGGTTTTCTGTATATAAGATCATGTCGTCTGCAAACAGCGAGAGTTTTACTTCTTCGTTGCCTATTTTTATTCCTTTTATTTCTTTTTCCTGCCGAATTGCTCTGGCCAAAACCTCCAGTACTATGTTGAATAAGAGTGGTGAAAGTGGGCACCCTTGTCTTGTTCCTGTTCTGAGAGGGATGGGTTTCAGTTTTTGTCCATTGAGTATGATGTTGGCTGTGGGTTTGTCATATATGGCCTTTATTATGTTGAGGTACTTTTCTTCTATACCTATTTTATTGAGGGTTTTTATCATAAATGGATGTCGGATCTTGTCGAATGCTTTTCTATTGAGATGATCATGTGGTTTTTGTTTCTTGTTTTGTTAGTGTAGTGAATCACGTTGATTGACTTGCGGAAGTTGAACCATCCCTGTGTCCCTGGTATAAATCCCACTTGATCATGGTGTATAATCTTTTTGATGTATTGCTGTATTCGGTTTGCCAAAATTTTGTTGAGGATTTTTGCATCTATGTTCATCAGTTTCACAGACTGCTTCTTTTTGATTGCCCTATTTTTGTCTTCTTCTTGGTGTTTTAGGTAAATTGAACATTTTATGCTTATATAGTTCTTTGTACAGTGCTCTGTAAATTCATATTAATACTCAAATGATATTTTAAAACTCATCTTGCCTGTTGTGATACATCAAATCAGGATAAGTCTTAACCTGTGTAATACTAATCTAAAGCTACATTGATCTAGAAATGAACCTTTGCTAATGAGCATATGTGCAGCCGTTGATCTAATCCGTGTAGTCATTGTGCATAAGTGAATTAATAGTTTAAAATTTGGCTCATACTGCCTGATGAAAGAACCGTTCTGTTAAGTTCTTGGCAGGATCTTGAAATGTGATTTTGTTCTAATTTGGGTGATCTCTTCTAATGTTGCGTCTTTGGACAAGGCAGAAATAAGTTTTTGCTCGACTTTTGTTTTCAACAATTAAGAATAAGTAATAAATGTTATGATCTATGAAGATGTTTGAAACAAAAGTATCCCTTAGGTTTTATTGTAGAAACGTGTATAGGAACATGTCATTAATCCAGTTTTGCCAAGGATTGAGGGAGGAATTCTACTTAAGTGAATTTACTTGGTGTAATATAACTCTACGTCTAGTCTTTCTTTAGTGTTAAGCTGCCAGTTGTCAGTTACTTTGTCAGTGTCCTCATCTGTAGCATTACCTAACCCCTTTGTTCCCTATTACCACATCTTCTCTGAGTACAGTTGGCTTCATGCCAATCAAGATAAGCAAATTTACTAAGAATTTTATGTTAAATAAAATTACTAAGATGAGGGAAAGCTTAAGGACTTCAGTTACTGACTAGTGCATGGGTTTTGTGAAAGCTGATTTGAGAGCTGGGGACTTTTTTGTTTTTTCTTATTTCTGAGTTTTGAGTTTTGTTCCAATGGGTTAAGGTCGTTTGTTAGACAAATGGATTATAGCTGCTGAATATAAACTTATCCGATGTAGTCCAGAAATGAGTGAGCATTTCAGTTACTAAAAAATTATAGAATATAGCTGATATTGCTGGTTTTTAAAGAATTAGAATGCAAAGAATTTTTACTTAATCTTTGGTGAACTTAATTTAGTATTACTGGTTCAGATGTTCGTTTCTCTACTTAAAAACTATGAGGCTTCCCACTAATCTGATTAAAGAAAAAAACGTTTGTCCTGCATACTCTGGCTTCCAGCCTCATCTCTTAGCAGCCCTCCCTCTGGCCTTTTGTTTTCAGGTACATGGATCTCCCTTCGTTCCCGGAACCTCCCATATACTTTTCTTCCTCTGCGCAGCCCCCTGCGCCCCTTGCTCCCTCTGGCTGTGTTGTATCCCTCTCTCTTGGCCAATGGTTTACTCAGTTTGTTTGTCTCTTGAGCTCAGCTTCACCTTCACTTCTTCAGAGAAATCTTTTCTAGAACCACCAGAGTCCCAGGCCTTTATTTCACATGCTTCCTTTGCATCTTTTTTGTCTCTGTAGCAGCGCTTAGAGTAATTGTCATTAAGGAGTTAATTGTGAAATGCATAGTTTAATGCCTGCCTTCATAGTGGAAGTGCAGGCTCCGTGAAGGCAGGGACTCTGTCATTGTTTCTTATAGAATCTTTAATGCTCAGCCTAGTGTTTGCTGTGCAGCAGGCTGGCGATAAGTATTTATCCATTAACGAATAAGTAGTGCTCAGACAGCATTATTCTTTCTTTCACTGCACGTATGTAGAAGACTGTTAAAAGTTGTTATTGGTTGCTTGTGGTATTGACCAGTTTTTACCACTGTAGAGAGTTCTGGTTTAAAAGCATATGTAAATCTGGAAAAAAAATTTTTAATTTAAAAAAGTGAGCAATGAAGATAAAAGCAATTATCTTTTTCTTTTTTTTAAGTGTAAAATGTCGATGATTCCATGCAAGAGCAGCTTTTAGTAAATAAAAGTGTTTTTAAAATTTTGCTCTTTTTTTTTTTTAAGGTATGCTTTTTTGGCGAGAAAGATTGGCCCTGAGTTACCATCTGTTGTCAATCTTCCTCTTTTTTTCCCTCCCCAAAGCCCCAGTACATAGTTGTATATCCTAATTGTAAGTCATTCTATTTCTGCATGGGATGCCGCTGCCACAGCATGGCTTGATGAGCAGTGTGTAGGTCTGGGCCCAGGAACTGAACTGGCGAACCCCAGGCTTCAAAACAGAGCACGTGAACTTAACCACTTGGCCACAAGGCCAGCCCCTAAAATTTTACTCTTGTCACTCTTCTTTTCAGCTAGCCCTGGTGGTCTGGTGGTTAAGATTCAGTGCCCTCACCACTGAGGGCTGAGTTTGTTTCCCGGTCAGGGAACCACACCACCTGTCTGTCAGTTCTCATACGGTGGTGGCCATGTGTTGCTGTGGTGCTGAAAGCTATACCACTGGTATTTCAAATACCAGCAGGGTCGCCCATGGTGGACAGGTTTCAGTGTAGCTTCTATACTATACAGACTAAGAAGAAACCTGGCCTTCCTGTTCTGAAAGACCTGGCCACCCACTTCCGAAAAAATTGGCCGTGAAAACCCTGTGCATAGTGTGGAGCGTTGTTTGATCGAGCATGGCGCAAAGACCCGGCAGGTTCCGCTCTGCTCTGCGTGGGGTCACTAGGAGTCGGAATCGACTCCATGGCATAACAACAAAATTGTTCGTTTCACCTTAAACATTAGTGAAATTAAATATACTCTATTATAAATTTCTTCCATAAACTTTTTTTTTTTAATTAATGAACACTGGTATAATGCCGGCTTCAAAACACTTTTTGTTCACGATAGGAAAGCGACACTCAAAATTCTGCTGAAGAGCTTAGTGACATTCCAGATGTGTGAATGTGTTCAGTGTTTATGTATCATTTCGTTTTCTTCTGCTAACTCATATTAAATGGGATTATCATACATTATTAAAGGATGAAAATAAATAAAATATTGAGTATATAATTCATTTAATAAATATTTCTTAAAAAACAAATATTGCTTGAGTTCCAACCATGTGCTGGATACTGGATATATGACAGTGAACAAAATAGACGGGGTCCCTGCCCCCAGGGAGCTTCCATGTTAGTTGGCAGAGACAGACCACATTCTGATAATCACACAAATAAATGGGTAATGACAACCTGATGGATACTATAAAAGCAGAAAGTAGGAGAGCATTAAGTAGAGACCCCTGGCCTAGTCTGGGTAGTGGGAGAGGGACAGTTTTCCCAGAGGAAGTGACATCTGAGAAGAGATCTGGAGGAAGAGGATTTAACCATTGGTCAAAGTTCTAGGCAGAGGGAACAGTGTGTGCAGAGGCCCCGAGGCAAGAGGAGCATTTTTTTGAGAAACTGACAGAAGGCCAGTGGCACCAGATCAGAGAAGGGTATGGGAAAGTGGTTCAACACAGAGCTGGAGAGGTAGTGAGAGACCAGATCAGACAGTAAGGACTGAATCATGAAGATGTGATTACTGCCACCAGTTTAGAAATTCGGGAAATAAACGTCCATCAGTAGGGGATTAGTGAAATAAATTATTGTATAACATGTAAAGGAATACTATGTAGCTGTAAAAAAAAATGAAGTTTGCTACCTACTCAAAAAAATAAGATTTCAATTTAATATTGAAATTTAAAAAAAGAAAGAACTAAAAAGGGTTTAAAACCTGACCCAATGGTATATGACTTGTCCTATATGGAATTTTGAAAGATTCTTTTCGTATAGTAAGTTATCCTTTTATATGGATTTATTGTAGTAGTAATTATATATTTTGTTATATTTTGAGGATATATTTAATATATCTCATGTCAGATATGTTTTGTAAATTAGCATAGTAGTTAAGAATAGGTCTGTGGGTCTGAGATCCTGGGTTGGTATTCTGGCATTGCCATTTACAAAGTGGGTTAACTGGGCAAATACTTCAGCTCGCTAAAGCTCAGTTTTGTCGTCTGTAAAGTGCAAACAGTAATAGTGTTTACCTGATAGAGTTGTGGTTGAAGTGTATGAGATCATACATGTGAAGCACTTAGGAGAGTGCCTAGATGTGCTCATCACCTAAGAAAAGTTACAGACTGTCCCTTTCTAGGAAAAAAACCTTCTGATTAGTACCACTTATCGAAAGTAGAGTGCAGGAAGAGAATACTGAACAAAGTTATGCCAAAAACTTACTGTAGTTGTCTCTGAAAAGTGGGATTATGGCTGATATGTGTTTCTTACTTTATTGTTTTGTGTATTTTCCAAACTTTGAAACATAAGCATGTATTTAAAATAGTAATGTCTTATATTAAATATGCTACCATTGCTGAAATTTAATTTTTAGTAGCATCTTTTTCAGCAGTGTTAGAAAGTCTTTGCAAACCCTGATCAAGTGATGCTAATCCTACAAATTTATTCATAATTATTTTTGCTTTGTTCCCTGTATTTTGATTAATGTTGTAGCGTTTTAAAAGGCTTTGTGGCCAGAGCTGTTAAATTGTGACTGGAAAGGAAAGGGGCTTGCATTTTGAGACCATCTGTGGGAGTTGCATTGTCTGAAACTGACAAGAGATCATGGCAGATGGTGAGGTCACAAAGATTGACTTTTTGAGCTTGACATAATGTGTCCATGAAGCTGGAAGGAGAAATCCGGCTTATTTTTTTAACCAGCAGAAGAGCTTGGTTCTTTAACCAACAGAAGAGCTTGGTGACAGGAAGAAGCGTAGAAGTGTTGAGTCTGGATAAAACATAATGCATCAGTGCACATGACTGGTTTATCTTTGAGGATCAGCAGTGCTGCCAGAGATGGCGACTTCTCGAAACATCCGGGGCCACATTTGTTTGCTTTCTAGACACTTGGTTTAAGTCATATATTCCACATAATTTTTAGATTAAAGACAACGTAAAACAAAGAAAAAAACTTTAAAAATCTTGGAAATGTATATTTTTAAATTAAAACGTTGTAAGCTGTTGTTCAAAGCCAGTAAAGTATTTTTTCTGGCCAGTATTTAACTTTTAATTGAATGAAGTGGATATTTATCACAATCCCATTTCTTTTTATAAGATTTATTTAATGTACTTTTATATAATTTACATTACACTTGAAGTTTTATGCTTATTGTTTCTCTCATCTACTAGGATGTCTCCAGGGCATGGAGAAATCCCTTGCACATAGTGGGCATTAAATGTTTGCTAGATGAATAAATAAATTAATGAAAGGTGTTATTGCCTACTCTTGTTAATTTAAAAAAAAGAGTTTTTCTTAACCACAATTAAACACTTTTTTTCTGTTTTAAATTGGATTTATGTTGTAGTATTTTTCACTAGTACATGTGAATTATGTATTATTTATTTTGGAGGAAGAAGCCTTATTTGTCATGAGAAATCAGTAAACTGCTTTTTTCCCTAACGTTGATTGAGTGCTTACCTTATGCTAGTAAGTGACCTAATAATTTTCCATGTCTTGCCTCATTTAATTAAGTAGATATACAATTACTATTTTGCTGATGAATAAGTTGAGGCACAGAGACCTCAGGGTAAATTTGCTCAAGAAATCCATGCACCTTGGCTCTATTTCAAACATTTATCATTTAGGTAACGTTTAGAGGTTCCAATTGTAGCTCTGGTGAGAAGGTACAAAGGGAATACTAAACAAAATGACTTTTTGTTTTGTCAAGCTCATTAGTGTGGCTAAGCAGTATTTTTGTTGGTAGTCTCTTGCTGTAGTGTGCTGAAATAGTAACATGCTGTTCATTTCTTTTATTTGTGTGAATGACACAGTGCCACTCAATGGCCCAGCCCTTAGGAAATGTAATACTGTATTGAATACTGAATATAGTAATGAAGCAGATGCATGGAGCTCTAGCCATTACAACCATGCTCTGGAATTGAAGAAATGGGTTGAAGGGAAAAAGGACATTTACTAGCCGAATCTGGTAGTCCAGCCCAAAAATGTCTGCTTATTTTTCATTGGCTGGAATTATGGCATATGGTCAACCCATCTGAGGTGGAGACTGAGAGTGTAGTGTTTCTATTTGGGCACATTTCCACCTTCACCGTCTCCTAAGGAAGAAGAAATGACATTAGGTAGGCAACAGTATCTGCCTTAGACAGATGTATCGCAGATTTCTAAAATTTAATAGGTACTTTGAATGGAAAAGACTTCGTTGTTTTTTGTTATAACTACATTTTAGTAGGTCATAAGGTAATCTTAAAAATATTGAAAATTGAATTTTTTGTGTGGTGAGGAGTGTTCAGTGTTCATGTGAACTGGAGGGCATTTGGCACATTGACCTGGGGGATCTAATGGTTTTCACTTAGACAGGTTGTATCTAATTTACTCCTGACATAACTCTGAAGACCTCAGTATACCTATTTTTCAGACGAGGACACTGAAGCTCAAAGAGGTTAAATCACTCGTTCAAGGTCCCATAACTAATAAGTGTCAGAGCTGAGACTGAGGCTAAATTCAAGAAAAATCCCTGCTCTTTCCACTCTGCTGACACTGCTGCTTTGCTTGTTGGTTACCTTCTTCAAGCAGGACACTTAGAACCAGTTGTTATTTATTTATTTATCTTTTATTAATGTTATGATAGATTACAACCTTGTGAGATTTCAGTTGTACATTTTTGTTAGTCATGTTGTGGGTACACCACTTCCCCCTTTGTGCCCTCCCCCCACCCCCCCTTTTCCCTGGTAACCACCGATCAGATCTCCTTATCAATATACTAACTTCCACCTATAAGTGGAGTCATATAGAGTTCGTCTTTCTCTGACTGGCTTATTTCGCTTAACATAATACCCTCGAGGTCCATCCACATTGCTGTGAATGGGCCAATTTTGTCTTTTTTTATGGCTGAGTAGTATTCCATTGTGCATATATACCACATCTTCTTTATCCAATCATCAGTTTCTGGGCATGTAGGTTGGTTCCACGTCTTGGCTATTGTAAATAATGCTGCGATGAACATAGGGGTGCAAGGGACTCTTGGGATTTCTGATTTCAGGTTCTTAGGATAGATACCCAGTAATGGGATGGCTGGGTCATAGGGTATTTCTATTTTTAACTTTTTGAGAAATCTCCATACTGTTTTCCATAGTGGCTGTACCAGTTTGCATTCCCACCAACAGTGTATGAGGGTTCCTTTTTCTCCACAACCTCTCCAACATTTGTCGCTCTTGGTTTTGGATGTTTTTGCCAATCTAACGGGTGTAAGGTGATATCTTAGTGTAGTTTTGATTTGCATTTCCCTGATGATTAGCGATGATGAACATCTTTTCATGTGTCTATTGGCCATATTCATATCTTCTTTTGAGAAATGTCTGTTCATGTCCTCTGCCCATTTTTTGATTGGGTTGTTTGTTTTTTTGTTGTTAAGCAGTGTGAGTTCTTTGTATATTATGGACATTAACCCTTTGTCGGATAAGTGGCTTGTAAATATTTTTTCCCAATTAGTGAGCTGTTTTTTTGTTTCAGTCCTGTTTTCCCTTGCCTTGAAGAAAGAAGCTCTTTAGTCTGATGAAGTCCCATTTGTTTATTCTTTCTATTGTTTCCCTCAACTGAGGAGTTATAGTGTCCGAAAAGATTCTTTTGAAACTGATGTCAAAGAGTGTACTGCCTATATTCTCTTCCAGAAGACTTATTGTTTCAGGCCTAATCTTTAGGTCTTTGATCCATTTTGAGTTTATTTTGGTGTGTGGTGAAAAAGAATGGTCAATTTTCAATCTTTTGCATGTGGCTGTCCAGTTTTCCCAGCACCATTTGTTGAAGAGACTTTCTTTTCTCCATTGCATTGACTTTTTTTCTATTTCATTAATTCTTGCTCTTTCTTTTCTTCTTTCTCTGAGTTCCCACTGATCTTTTTAAGCTTTTAAGTTGGTTGCTTAATGAATGAAAAGAAATATAAATTTACCTCTACGTATTATTCCAGCTGTACTTTACAAGTTTTATTGTTGTTTTTGTTGTCATTTAGTTCTAAATATTTTGGTTTTTTTAATGCCTATTTTCCTTGTCATTCAGTTCTAAATATTTCAAATTTCTTTCTTTAATTCATGGGTGGTTTGTACAATAATATAGTTTTATTTTCTAAATCCATGACTTTTAACTGCTTTCTTAAAATGGCTGTTTCCTCATTTAATTGCATTGTGGAATTGCCTCTTGGAAATTTGTTGCTACTTCTTTGGTGATTTTGTACGTGGACAAATTTTGTAAATATGTC
Organism: Equus quagga; assembly: GCF_021613505.1. Classification (NCBI taxonomy): domain Eukaryota; kingdom Metazoa; phylum Chordata; class Mammalia; order Perissodactyla; family Equidae; genus Equus; species Equus quagga. The sequence goes on along the minus strand of NC_060267.1, from coordinate 174,942,745 downwards.
CTTTCTTTACGCATCTCTTTGATGTTTCGTATCTATTAGGTGCAGAGTTCTGTCTAGATCTGTTAGGTCAAGCTTGGTTAAAGCATTAATCCTCAAAGTGAAATACTTAAATTTTAGCCTTAAATCCTTAGTTTTAATGTGTCAGGTAGTTTGGTGAATGGAATATCAGGAACTTGTGCTTTATTATTTATCTCCTATTTATAATACTGAAGAGGAAATAAATAATTGATAAATTTAAAACAGTTGTAGTGTAGGAACTTGATTTTTTTTTTTTTAAAGATTTTTTATTTTTTCCTTTTTCTCCCCAAAGCCCCCTGGTACATAGTTGTATATTCTTCGTTGTGGGTTCTTCTAGTTGTGGTATGTGGGACGCTGCCTCAGTGTGGTTTGATGAGCAGTGCCATGTCCGCGTCCAGGATTCGAACCAACGAAACACTGGGCTGCCTGCAGCGGAGCGCGCGAACTTAACCACTCGGCCACGGGGCCAGCCCCATGTAGGAACTTGATTTTCATATTAGGTCATGATAGACATTGTGAACAAATCTGAAGCTACAGTGGGAAAGCAAAAATCATAGGTATAGTTCAGATCTTACTTGAATTTTTTAAATTTATTTTTTAATTGCGATAACACTGGTTTATAGCATTAGATACATTTCAGGTGTACATCATTATATGTCAACTTCTGTATAAACTACATTGTATTGATCACCAAAAGTCTGGTTGCCGTCTGTTACGGTGCAAATGTGCCCCTTTACCCCTCCCCGCTTCCCCTCTGGTAACCATCAGTCTATTCTCTGTGTCTGTATGTTTGTTTGTTGTTGTATCTTCCACATATCAATGAAATCAATGGTGTTTGACTTTCTCCCTCTAACATACTTTCCTTAGTATAGTAGCCTCAAGATCTATTCATGTTTCTATTTTCTCTATCACTGAAAAATTGCAAACTCAGTGTTTTATTGAAAAGCAAATACATCTTTTTTTTCTACAAGTTTTCACTTAAGGATTCACATTCTAGCCTATAAGGCAGACATTTGGAGGCTCCATTTCTTTAAGCCCTCATTATTTATGTTCTTTTCAAGATTAAATTTTATTTTATCGTTCCCCTTGAATGTCTTATTAAAGTTTTAATTTTGAAATAATTTTAAAATAAAAGTTGCAAAAGTAGAGCAAAGAATCTGTGAATACCCTTTGCCGAGATTCACCAGTTGTCAACATTTTGCCACATCTACTTTATCATTCCTACTTTCTCTCTATATATAGATTATATATTTTTTTCTTCATTTGAAAGTAAGTGGCTATCATACCCCTACACTCCTAAAGATCTTGATGTATTCTTTCTAAGAACAAGGACATTCACTTAAAAAAACCCCACGATACTCTGATCAAAAGCAGGAAATTGTAACACTGAAGCAATACTATTATCTAGTCTGTGGACCATATTTCGATTTCTCCAATTCCTCCAATAATACTCTTCATAGCAGTTATTTCTTCTGGTCCAGAATCCAGTCTGGGATCATGTGTTGAATTTAATTTTCATGTGACTTTAGTCTTTTTTAATCTGGGATATTTGTCAGGAATCTTTTGTCTTTCATGATACTAACATTTTTGAAGAGTTTAGACCATTATTTTATAGAATGTCCCTCAATTTGAATTTGTCTGATATTTCCTTATGATTAGATTTAGATTATGCACTTTGGGCGGAAATACCTTGAAGTGATTTAATACTCCTCTCAGTGTACTTGAAGAGATCCAGGTGTTGGTTTGTCCTGTTGGTGGTGGTCATATGGTAGCTTTGATCACGTTGGCTAAAATGGTGTGTGCCGGGTTTGTTCCCTGTAAAATCTGAATTAATAGGTATTTTGTGGGGAGATATTTCAAGACTATGGAAATATCCTTTTTCTCACCAACTTTCATCCACTAGTTTTAGCATCTATTCATGATTCTTCCCTAATCAGTTCTTATTATGATGTTTACAGATGGCTTTCTAACTGCATCATTCCTTATATTTATTGGTTGACATTGTATTGCAAAGAATAGCTTTCCCTTCTTCCTTACCTTTTGTTTCTATCAGTATGGACTCCTGCGTTTTTATTTTATTCAGTGGGTTTATAGTCTGTTATAATCTGTTACTATCAGTATATACTTTGGTGCTCACTTGTCCCAAATTGTCCAGTTGTAGGCCCTTTAAGTTGGCTCCTGCCTATCTTTGAGAGGTCTCCATCGTTTGAGCCCTTCCTTACTTTAGGTACAATAAAATGTTCTAGGCTTGTCTTGTACATTTCCTGCCCCAGACCTGGAATTGGCTATTTCTCCAAGAAGCCTTCATGTTTCTTTCAGTGGATTATCTAAAACAACATGGTATAATATTTCAAAGCCCAGGCTCTGTTACTTGTTAGCTGAGTTGATTTGGTCAAATTATTTATATCTAAACTCCAGTTTTGGGGCCGGCCCTGTGACCGAGTGGTTAAGTTCGAGCACTCTGCTTCAGTGGCCCAGGGTTTCGCCGGTTCGGATCCTGGGCACAGACATGGCACCGCTCATCAAGCCATGCTGAGGCGGCATCCCACATGCCACAACTAGATGGACCCACAACTAAAAATATGCAACTATGTACCGGAGGGCTTTGGGGAGAAAAAGGAAAAAATAAAATAAAATTTTTAAACTCCAATTTTTATCTGGGAAATGAGGATTAAAATGATACACATCTCGTAGTATTGTTGTGAGGATTAATTTAGACCATTCACTTAAAGAACAGTGCATGTCACATAGTAAATAGGACATAAATGTTGCCTATTATTATTTTTATTACATTACTATTCCCTCTTTTTTTCCCCTTTTAACAGGATGATCTTTTAAAGAATTATTGAAGAGGAAATTTTTTTATTTTTGTGTTTTGTTTGTTTTTTAATGGCTTTTCAGAATTTTAAAACGAATACAATTTGACATGACGGCAAAAAATGTAAGTATTTGTAAATTTTTAAATGTAAGTATTTTAAAAGTGAGTTGTGCTTTTTCCTATGCATATTTTCTTCTCTATTCTGATTAATCAATTTAATTTACTGGCATTAATTTATAATTGTTTTGTTTATGTGAAGAATGACACAGTAAACCTTAATGCTATTGAATATTGTACCTCAGTGGGCGGGGTGGCATTCTTGTATGTTGCTCCTTCTCAACAGCTGCAAAATTGCTGTCTCCAGAGAGTTCCCACCCCCCTCCTTTTTTGGTAATGTAATAAATTTGTTTTGGTACTTGCTGGAGAGTTACTTGGCCTTACTGAGAAAGTCATTGTTTTCTTTGGCTCATTTTTTCCCTTGGATTTACTCAGGGAAAGGTGTGAACTCAAACGTTCAGAAGAAGCCTGCTGTCCTCAATGAGATGATTACCGAGGGGACCTTAGACCTCAGATGTTTTAGAGAAGTTATTCCATTTTTTTCCTCTGCTTGAGACTATTGTTTATGAATCTGCTTTCTTTCAAGTTACATTCTAATTATCACTCTATGTCAGTGGGTTTGTTTCCAGTTATGGTGAAGGATTATGCCAGAAAATAAGTAGTACAACATACAAGGAAATAACTTATTCTAATTGCTCTAATGTTCCTAGATTATTATGTTGGAATCTTTGATTTCAGGTAACAGAAACCAGTTGAGGCTACCTTAAACAAAAAGGGAATTTATTATAAAGATAGAGGGATGTCTCAAGGAATTCAAGAGTAGGAATTTAGTGGGCCCTCAGAAAGATCTGAGTCCAGGAACTTGAAATCTACTGGGAATTGAAGCCGTATTTGGTTTTCCTTTGTCATCTCTGCTTGTCTCTGTGCATCTGCTTCATTACTCTGTCTTTCTGCAAATCATCTTCCTCAGTTCTCCAGTCAGCATCTTGGTGTACATCTTACAGAACCAGCCTGTTCAGAGAAAGAGGAGAGTGAAGGAAGGGAGGGAGGCAGCCTGACACATCCTGTCTGCCTATGTCAGCTGCAATTTCAGTCTCCTTGGGAGGACCTCTGGCACTGCTTGAGTCTGATATCCACTCTTGGTTTGGTTAGTTGTAACCAGGAGACACAAGCATTGTGTTGCATCAGAGGGTCTCCTTGTGTGCCAGACAAATAGTTCCAAATACTACTCATTGTACATCTAAAGAATAGCATTAAAAGAGTCCCATTACTTATCTGTATTTTCCAGCTATTACCCTTGCTTTTAACATGCATTAGTAGCTGTAAGCAGATAGAGATTTTGCTTCATTGTCATCTAATTAATTTTCTTGGGATAAATTATCAGGAGTAGTCTGTTTTGATCTAAGGTTCTTGTATATGTTTGTTAAAGTACTGTTTGGGGAAAAGAAGAACCAAAGTTTTAGTCCATGTATTAGGAGTTTTCTTGCAGGATATTATCGTGATTTTCTCTCCTTTGGAAAAAAGGTGATGTAAAAGTTATCCCGAGCAACAAGATATTTTGGCTTAAAATATACCTTGAATCTATATAATCTTCCTAGCTGTGTGTACCATTTGCTATGTTAAAAATTGTTTCCATAAAGTAACATAAAGCATTTGAACCAGTGGTAATTATACTCTAGTTATTAGTTATTTTATTTTGTTTGTATGTTTGGAAGAAATCAGACAGCGGGCAATGCGTTTCTCCTTCTGCTATAGCAGCCTAGAGGGGGACGGACAGTGATGAGCCGACTTTCTTCTGATACCCTGGAGTGACGGACATGGAGAGATCAAGCCTCAGAAGGTGCTGAGGCTTGCGGGAAAGAATTGAAATAGACTGTCTCAAAATACCCAATCAAGTTCACTAGCCATTCTGCAATAGATAAGAACATTTTTGTGACTTTTAATATGTTTTGTCAAGATACATACTGAAAGGATTATACCAGTTTACACCACCAAGGGCAATTTATTCTCCTCTCTGCCCTCCCTCCTTTCTCCAACAAATATACGTGCCTGGCACTGCTCTAGGCTCCTGCCTTTTTGGGGCTTAGAGTAGTGTAGTGAGAGAAGACAATAAATAAATATATAATGTCAGGTGATGTTATGTGTTTTGAAGAAAAATAAAACAGGGTGAGAGGAGAAAGAGTGATGGGGATGAGGGAAAGCTCTTTCAGCTAGGTGTTCAGAACAGTCCTCTTTAAGAAAATCACCTTTAGACAGAGAAATGCGCTAGAGTCTTGATCCAAGAAGGAGCCAGCCGTGTGACTATCTGGAGAAAGAGCACTCCAGATAGAGGCGGGTGAAAGTGTGGTTGTTCAAGGACCAGCAAGATGAGCAGTTTATAGATGGAAGAGAGTAAACAATGCAGAGTGATAGGAGATGAAGTTGGAAAGCAAGCAGGAGCCAGATCACGTGGAGCCTCGAAGACTGGGGTGAGGGGTGTGGATTTTAAATGTCAGTGAGGAGGTTTTGAGGATAGTTGCATGGCCTGACTTAACATCTTTAAGTTTGTTCTGGCTACTGAGTGAATAGACTGAAGAGGGACATAGCAGAAGCGAGGGACTCATTTGGTACTTATCCCAGTAGTTCAGACAGCGGAGTTTGGTGATTCAGGTTGAGGTAATGATATTGGAGACGGGGAAAAGTGGCTGGGTCTAGGATGTATTTGAAAGGACAGCCATCAGGAATTAGGATACAGGGGAGAGGTTAAAGAAGTCTTCTCAGTATTTGGCCTCTGGAACTGGGTAAATGGCTGTGCTATTTAATGTGGAGAGAAACTCTTGGGGAAGTGCAGGATTTTGTGGCAAACTCAGAAATTGTTTTGAACATATTGAAGTTGAGGGACCAAAAAACATCCAGATGGGGATATTGGCTAGGCAGTTTGATAAGTGACTCTTGAGCTCAGGGGAAGGCTTGGGGCTGGATATAGAAATTTTGGAGTCATTTTATATTAAATTATTTTAACGCGGTGGGACTACATGAGATTATGTAGTATGTACGTGGATGGAGAATACATGAGGACCAAGGTCTGAGCACAGGGATCCTCCAACAGCTGGGGAGGAGTTGAAGTACAAAGGAGACTCAAGGAATGGCCAGAAAGGAAGGAAGCAGTGTTGTCCTGATGATCTGAAAGTCAAGGGAAGAAAGTGTTTCAAGAAGGAGGGAGCGAGTGATCAATGTGTCACATGCCACTGAGAAGTGACTCAGATATGGAAGAGATGGCCCAGGTCTTATGGAGGTGTCATTAAACATATGTTCAGATATTTACATCTTTATTTTCTGTTTCTCATTTTGCATTTCTCTTATGAGAACAGTTTTTTATGAAGAATTACTTTGCCTTATCCTTGCTATACTAGGTCTCTTATGGTTGCAAGTGATAGAGAGCTTATTCAAAATAGCTTAAGGCAAAAAGTGGAATGTATTGATTCACATAACCGAAAAGTCTAGAGTGCTCTGGCTTCAAACACATCTGGATTCAGGGGATCAATGTAGATATAAGCCTACATTGGCTTTATAATGCTTACCTCAGAAGAAGAGAAGGAACTTTTCTTTTTTGGCATTTATATTTCAAATTCCATTGAGAAGCTTTGGGTGACCCTGTTTGGCCCACATGCTCAGACAAGCCAGTGTGGAGAAAGAAGTGGGGTACCATAAATGGCCAGGTCTGGGTCTTGGGTCCACTTCTGCTGCTATGGCACAACTGAGGCTCCTACCAGGACTACGTGGACTGTGAGATGGATTTTTGCAAAAGGAGTTCTGCAGAGCTGGCAATATATTCATCGTATCTGGGATAAAATTGTTACCAAACAGTATCTAGTATCCAATGATACTCTTCTAGACTGAAAATACAGGTGTGTTCTAACCTAGTTTCACCCAATACACAATAAAGAATTTGAAAGATAATTTGAGGTGTAATTTTTGCCCTGTGAAAGAATCTTTAAAAAAATATATAAGCCATAGTACTCATTACAGAAAAATTAGAAAATACAGATAAAGAAAAGAAACTAGCCTAGAGATTATCAGCAAAATTTTGCCTGGAATGACATCTGGTATATAAAAAATGTGTATGTGTATATATATATAAACCAAAATGTATGTATATTATATGCTTTTTAACAAAAATGAGGTCATACTGTTTTTGTAGCCCACTATTTAACTTAATCTCTATGATGGTCTTTCTTGTTATCACTACATCATTTTAAATGGCTGTTTTATCTATTGTATAGACATTACACCAGTTTCTTAATATTGGCCATTAAGTTATTTCCATTTTTTTAAACTTTTCATTTATTTTTGCTTACTTTTTGGATTATTTCCCTGAGGCAAAGTCTTACGAAATTGCTGGCCCAAAGGATGTTTGCTTTTTTGGGGCTTTTGGTTCATATTGCTAAATTGCATTTCAGAAAGATTGCACCAATTTTCATACGCACTGGTGGTGTATGAGAGTTCCATTTCCATTTATTTTCTTTTTAGTCTTTGCCAATCTACTCAGCAAAAAAATAGTATGTGATTTTTTTTACATTTCTCTGATTACTACTTAGGTCAAACTGGTCTTCTGTATGTTTATTGGTCATTTGCATTTCTCTTTAATAAGTTCTCTGTGTCAGTGTTGAAGTGTTAAAAGCCGTTGCCATATGAATAACAACCCCCGCTTGAATATTGCTTTGCCATTAACACCATGTTCACCTAATTATTCAATTGATCCGAGGAGCTCTTGGAGTTTGTCACACACATATGTGTTGTCACCCTCATTTTGCAGTGACTGCTTCAAGATCACCTTTCTTGTGAATGATAGAGCTGAACCTTGAGCACAGATCATCTCAGTGTGAATCCTCTTTTCTTTCAGTTATGTCAATCTAGAATGTTAAATATAAGTGAAATTGTAATGCTGTTATTGGGGAATATGGTTTGATTCTTAAAAATTGTGCTTGGATGTTTTTTATTCAGTAGACATTTATTGACTACTTAGAGCATGCAACACAGTGTTCGAATATCCAGATAGAAAACTCTTCTCAGTAACTTATTAGATGAAAAATTTTACATAAAATGAGTTCTCTTTTCTCTCTTGCTCTGTGATACATCATAGAAAGATCCTTTTTAAATAGAATAAGGAAAGAATAACTAATCTTTTTAAATTCCTTTCCTAGCCAACTTTTTCTTCTCTCAAGTAATCTACTTTTTCTTTGAGTCTTTAAAGTGTTTATGGAAGCTGAAATTGATACATTTTTGGAGTTTTAATTAAATAGATTTTAGTAGTATTTAGATAAGCTCTAAATGCTAACACCTCCATCTATAAGACCAAAATTGGCATACAATATTAACTGACAATTTACCTTTGTCTTGTTAGAGTATAATTTGTTGGATATTAAGGTGCAGGTGTACAACGGCTTAAAAAGTTTCGTTTGCTTAAAAATTCGTTTGCTGCTTTACACTGCAAAAGTTGAACATTAAGAGCAGGTGTTTAAACATAACAGTAACCCGGTAACTGTGAACTCTCGACTGTGACTGTGTGGTTTTAGTTGAGGTTTTTGCCGTTATCTTTGTATAATAACAAAAAGATGTAAGCTGATGGTTTTGAAGCTATTGTAATACATGTATTAAACGGTCACATTGTGTTAAGCATGGAATATATTAAAGGACTTCTTTGCCTTCTTTGCTTTCTTTTTACAGTAGAACACCAAGAAAAGTTTTGTCTTCCTCTTTTTTTTTTAATAGCAGAAGAGTTTTAAAAGGGGAGGCCTGTTAGTGATCCCACACTAAACTCTTGGCATTTACAGATTGAGCACTTTATATTTGTGAGCCGCTCTGGAGATCCATGTGGGGGTAATCTGTTGCAAGGGGTTTATTTCTGACAGAATACTTAGAAGAAAGTAGACAGAATTAAGAATCTACACCGTTATGTACATAGAGTTAAGAAGCTGTATTTTAGCTATATTGTAGTCTTCGTCTCAGCTGCTGTCATAAAAATTTAGTATTAGATGCTAGAGATAGTTTTGCATCAGAATTTCTTTTTCATGATGTGAATGATATGTAGAAATATTTCTGGTAACATAAAACAAAAAGAAACAGCTATTAGTAGAGCATTGAATTACCAAATAATGAAATAATTTGCTCTTACATTATGAAATTGTAAAGTATCAAATGAGTGCTTATGAAGAATAATGTTACAGCAGTGGGTAGTTTAGAAACCTAAGTCCAGTGTACAGATAGAAAGTGGTAGAGCTTTGTGTGCTGTACAGTCCTTTTGGTGTGGTAGTACTTTGAAAGGACGTTTGAGGTCCTAAATTAGCATTGATGTTTCAACATCACAAAACTACAAGGATTAAAACAACAATATAATAGTAATAGTAGAACCATTTATTGGATGCTTGCTTTGTGTTGAGTTTTCAAAGATGAAGAGTTTTTTTTTCTCCTGGCTCTATAATAAATTTTTAGAACTCTGATGACACTACCATATTTAGCTCTATAATTTCAAGTAGTCTAGTGGACGTCACATTAAATGAAATATATTGTCTAAAGCTGAATTTATGAACACACCTGCTCTCGGTAGTCCCTCCAGTATCATACTGATAGCAATAAATGTTAGCGTGGGTTGAGCACTTTGTGTCAAGCACTGTCCTCTATGCTTTACATGAATGATCTTACTTAATCTTTCTAACAACCTGAATTGGTAAGTACTTCTAGCACCCTCCGATCTTCAGATAAGAAGACTGAGACAGAGAGCGTATATGACCATGGCCACACGCGTGGTCAGCTTGACGAGCCAGCGTATGAACCTGAGCAGTTGGACTTGAGGCCTGTGGGCCTCAAGTCTGCCTTGTGGTATTAATGGTCTTTATTTGATCCATTACATGTCCTAATGTTGAAAAGCATTATAGGCAGTGATTATTAAGGGAAGCAATGAGGGTGGAATTTTGGGATGTCTGTTGGCAACTTCACAGCTGCCACATTACTTGCTTTCAAAAAAGCATTAGTAAAAATCTGTAGATCTCAGTTCTGCTCATAAGTCATTTAATTTTTATCTTAATCTGGAAATCGTATTTTTCCCATTTCAAGCAATATGGCAACATTGTTAAAAAATCCTACTCCTATAGTTGATATAATTAATTCATTTTTATGTGACTATATGTAATAATTGATATGGATGTCTGGTGGTAGGTATAAAATAGCTTATTAAGTGATCACGTAATACCTAAGATCCTATTTTTTTAATTTTTTAAACTATTTTATTTAGGTTGGTTTGAGTTCCACAAATGCAGAACTAAGAGGATTTATAGATCAGAATCTCAGTCCAACAAAAGGTAAGGACAGTTGAATAAAAATTTTCTACATTGAGCTAGTTTTATTGCATTTGTTTTATAAAATATGCAACTACATGAATTACTTTATGTATAATAATAATTATATAATATTACTGTGTTGTGTTATCATATACCAGATAACTTGTATCCTGTGGAGTCATTCGCCTCTGAGGGGTGGGGGAGAGTGAGAGGGTGACTCTTCTCCGCCTTTTCCTGAGTGGTGTCTAAGTGCATCCTTGATCAGTGGTCCTGTCACAGTTGGAACAAACTATTCAAGCCATTTTCTTCTTCATTTTATTGTTTGAGAGCCCTACTTTTAAGTGATTTAACTTGTAAGGAAGTATAGTAGAATGAATTAATATATGTAAAATTCCTGTGACTAATATATGGTTTACTGTGGGAATGCTTATGTCGGAAATCTGACCCACCAGTACAAGAATTTATGCAGGACATTGGCAGTATCTTTCAATATGTGTCTTTCAATAGTGTCTTTTAGTCTGTAGAGATTACATATTGAAATAGTTATGGTTGAAACAATATAATGTCTGGGATTGTCTTCAAAATAATCCACTGGGGGAAGAAGAGTAAAGTGGGTGGAATTATAGATAAAACAAAATTGTCTATGAGTTGGTTAATTGTTTAAACTGGGTGATAGCTATGTGAAGTTTCATCATTCCTTTCTTCTTTTGTATATGTTTGCAATTTTCCATTTTAAAAGGTAGGAACAAAATTTATGCCATTACAATACAAATAGCTATGAGAGAAAGAAACATCAGCTTCCTCAAAGGGTGTATGTCTAAGGTAGGCTATGTACTCTGGAGAGAAGGCTAGAGAAGTCTGTGTTTCAGTACAGTGGTCCCCCTCAGCCAAGGTTTCTCTTTCCACGGTTTCAGTTACCCATAGTCAACTGCTGTCCGAAAATATTAGATGGAAAGTGTGAGAAATAAACTGTTCATAAGTTTTAAATTGCGTGCTATTCTGAGTAGCATGATGAAATCACATGCTGTCCCGCTCCCTCCCACCTGGGACATGAATCATCCCTTTGTCCAGTATATATGCTACCTGCCCCTTAGTCACTTAGTAGCATCTCCGTTCTCAGATTGACTGTCACAGTATTGCAGTGCTTGTGTTCAAGTAACCCTTCTTTTACTTAATAATGGCCCCAAAATGCAAGAGTAGTGATACTGGCAATTCACATATGCCAAAGAGAAGACAGAAATTGCTTCCTTTAAGTTAAAAGGTGAAAGTTCTCGATTTAATAAGGAAAGGAAAAAAATTGTATGCTGAGGTTTTTAAAATCTATGGTAACTTTTATAACGGTGTATTGTTAAAATTGTTCTATTTTATTATTAGTTGTTGTTAATCTCTTACTGTGTCTAATTTATAAATTAAACTTTATCATAGGTATGTATGTATAGGAAAAAACATAGTGTATATAGAATTTGGTACTATCTGCAGTTGCAGGCATCCACTGGGGGTCTTGGAACATATCCCTCACTGCTAGGGGGAACTGCTGTGTAAAAATGTCTAGCTTAATAATAAAAATAGTCTGTAGAATTATTCTAAGAATTTAAATATGTATTGTGAAGCAATGAAAGAGATACTTCAAGCCTTGGTGCTTCTCAATTTTTTTCTAATTTTTATTGTGGTAGAATACACATAACATAAAAGTTATCACTTTAACCTTATTTATTTATTTTTTTTTTGGTGAGGAAGGTTGGCCCTGAGCTAACATCTGTTGCCAGTCTTCCTCTTTTTGCCTGAGGAGGATTGTCGCCAAGCTAACATCTGTCCCAGTCCTCCTCTATTTTCTGTGTGGGGCACCACCATAGCATGGCTAGATGAGTGGTGTGTAGGTCCGTGCCTGGCATCCAAACCCATGAACCCTGGGCTATCGAAGTGGAGCACATGAACTTAACTACTACGCCACTGGGCTGGCCCCCACTTTAACCAGTTTTAATTGTGTAGTTCAGTGGGATTAAGTACATTCATATTGTGCAACCATCACCACCATCCATTTCCGTAACTCTTTTCATCTTACAAAACTAAAGCTCTACACCCATTAAACAGTAACTCCCCATTGCCTCCTCCTCTAAGCCCCTGGCAGCACCATTCTACTCTCAGTCTCTATGATTTTGACGACTCTAGATACCTCATGTAAGTAGAATCATACAGTATTTGTCTTTTGTGACTGGCTTATTTCACTTGGCATAATGACCTTAAGGTTCATCTATGTTGTAGCATGGGTCAGAATTTCCTTCCTTTTTGGGGCTAAACACTATTCCATTGTATGTATCTACCACACTTTGCTTATCTGTTCATCTGTTGGTGTACCCATGGGTTGCTTCCCTGTTTTAGCTATTGTCAATAATGTTGCTGTGAACATGGGAGTACAAATACCTTTTCAAGACCCTGCTTTCAATTCTTTGGGGTATATACCAGAAGTGGAATTGCTGGGTCATGTGGGAATCCTATTTTTAATTTTTTGAGGAATTGCCATTATGATTTCCACAGTAGAATGTACTATTTGACATTCCCACCAACAGTGCCCAGGGTTTCCAGTTTCTCCACATCCTTGCCAACACTGGTTATTTTCTGTTTTCTTTTTAATAGTCTTCATCCTAATGAGTGTGCAGTGGTATCTCATTGTGGTTTTTATTTGCATTTCCCTACTGATTAGTAATGTTGAGCGTCTTTTCATGTGCATATGGCTATTTGTATATCTTCTTTGGAGAAATGACTGCTAAAGTCCTTTATGCTTCTCATTTTTTTTTTTTTTTTCACATGATGGCATACATAGAAGATGATAACATTTATTGGGTGCACTAGGGCTAAACAGAGGAGGCTTAAGGTCAGAAGTAAGCTAGCTAGGAGCTCCACCCGCCCCAGGCCACTCCTGGCTGCCCCAAAGATCTGAGGAGATCAGTGTCTTAGGACATCCACAGCCTACTCACAGCACACAGTTGGGGATCTCTGCTCTAATCTAATGTAATAGTCAGGTCAGGAGAAGGAACTGGGAACCACAAGCTTGGCAGATATGGAGAACTATCATATTTAGTAGGGAATAATGGTGATGCAATGATCTTGAAAATAAGAAGGGAGAGGATACCAAGTCATAAAGTGGAGGAGTGACATAGAAAAAAAGCCTTCAAAAGACAGAAAATGAAGCAAGAGAATGAGGGTTTAGGTGAGAGAGGTTGTCTTTGATGGTAGGCGAGGCATCTGAAGGGTAGGAAAGATAGTCATGAAAGTCAGCCCTGAGTGTATGTTAATAATACAAGTAAAGGGGGCCGGCCCTGTGGCCAAGTGGTTGGGTTTGTGCGCTCTGCTTTGGCGGCCCAGGGTTTTGCTGGTTCGAGTCCTGGGCATGGACATGGCACTGCTCATTAAGCCATGCTGAGGCGGCGTCCCACATGCCACAACTAGAGGGACCCACAACTAGAAATGCACAACTATGTACTCGGGGTCTTTGGGAGAAAAAGGAAAAATAAAATCTTTAAAAAAATATATGAGTAAAGTTTAGTTATAGAGTACAACCTTCTCAATTTGTTTAACTTTATGGAACAAATGGAGAAGAGGGAGACAGAGAATCGTTTAAGAGGCAAGAACTAGAGAAGTTGGTTTAGAAGCATCTTTTGTGTAAAAAGAAAATTGTTACTCTTCTTTGAGCTGTTGGCTGGTGGCAGCAGAAGGAACCAAGATTAAGAGAACCAACAGGATTTGGAAAAGAGATTTCTTTTAATTATTTTTTAAATTGATGAAAATCAGTTAATATTTATTATAGGCCCAATATGGGAATTGTATTGGAAGTAAGATGTAGAAAAGTATTTTACTTAATTGAAATGATGATGTAGCAATGATACTGTAAGGATTTTGAAAATTAGAAAAAAAATTTCTACCACCCTAACATAACCTTTTTGTTTTTGTATATTATTTTTTATTAATTGTTCATACACTTATGTTTTATAGTTACAAAGCTAGTACACATATAATTTTCTTTTCTGCTTTTTTGACCAAATGCAAAGTACACTTTGCATATTTTGACAGTCTTCATAAATACTATTCTTAGAGCTTCATACTATTTCATTGCATTTCTGAATCATAATTTATTAAACATTTCCCCATTTTCTTATTGCTGGATATGTAAGTCTTTTTTTTGTTGGTGGTTTTATATATGTGATGTGTGTATGTTTATATACATGATATATATAAATACACATACATAGGCATATCTGTATCTATACAGTTATGATGTTGGACATCCAATGAATTTCTTTAGTCAGCTAAGTTTTTGTTTCTTTAGATTTACTTTCTTAAGATAAATACTCTGAAGTATAGTAACTGGGTCTTTTCCTGGCTTAAAACCTGTTAAACAACTTCTATTTATATTAGAATAAAGTCCCAAACTCCTTACCTACTTTACGTCCCTGCATATGTTTTTGTTCTTATTTCTGTCACTCTTATTTGTACCCACTGTGCTTCAGCCACACTAATATTTTTGAGGGGAAGCTGTTTGGCAGTATCTATGAGGAAATTTTAAAATGTTGATTTCTTTTGGCCATGTTATTAGGCTTTTAGGAGTCTGTGTTAAGAAGTAATCTTAAATATAAAAAGACAAACCGTAATTCTTTTATCTTGGTTTTTAGCATTTGACTATGATGTGCCTAGATGTGGTTTTCTTTCTATTTATTCTGCTTGTGGTTCACTGAACTTCTAAAGTTACGTCTTTCACCAAATTTGTGAAAGTTTTGGCTTTTGTATCTGCAAGTTTTTTTCTCTCTCTTGTTTTGCTCTCCTTTTGGAATTCCAATTGCATGTATGTTAGATCTTTTGATATTGCTATATGAGTCCTGAGGTTTTAAAAATTTTTTTCCCTACCCTTTTTCCTCTGTATTCTTCATGTTGGAAATTTTCTATTAATCTAACTTAAAGTTGACGTTTTTCTGTTATTACCATTCTGCTGTTTATCTTATCCAATGAATTTTTAATTTCAGATATTGCATTTTTCAGTTCTAGAATTTCCATTTGGTTCTCTTTCTTTACTGAAAATTTCTGTCTTTTTGTTCATTGTCAGACTATTTTCCTTTACATCCTAAGTGTAGTTATAGTAGCTGCTTTAAAATTCTTCTCTGTTGGTTCCAACATCTGAGTCATCTCAGGGTCAAATTCATTGATTGCCTTTTACCTAGAGAATGGGTCATGTTCTTCTATTTTTTCTTATGTCAAGTAATTTTGAACATATCCTGGACATTGCAAATATGTTGTAAAGACTCTGGACTTGTTTATATTCTCCCAAAGAGTGTTGTTCTTTTTGTGTTAGTAGGCACTTAACTTCATTGGATTCTAACTGCAAACTATGTCTTCGTCTTCCTTGTGATGGAGTGGCAACTCGAACCTCAATTTAGTAAAAAATTTTTTAGCCTTAGCTGGGATTCTTAAAATCTGCCCCGTGTATGTGTGGTTCAGGAGTCAGTCAAAGATTTAGACACAGTTTATGCACAGAATCTGGGGTTTCCCCTGTCTGAGTCTCTCCTTCTTCCAGTTTCCCCCCTTTATAGCAATCATGTTTATCCCAAACTCTGTTATTTAGTTCTTCAAGCCAGTAAGACTGTGTTTTCTGTGGGAGTTTTAGCGCCTTGCATAGCATAGACTGGTGCCTCCCTTCTGGCTAAATGCCATAGAAAATGGGAAACTCACCTGGCTAAACAAGTACAACTCTGTTGGTATCTTTCTTTTGCTTTGAGATAGTTATTTTTTATGTTTTATCCAGAATTTAGAGTTGTTATCCGCTAGAGTGTTGGTTCAGTAGGAGCTAAATGGTTATACTAGAAGCAGAACTAGAAAGTGCTTTTAAAAAGACATTCATTGTGGAACCATTTATTGCTGGTCCTAAAGGGTAGATGGAAATGTAAGGGTCCCAGAATAGCCAAAATGATCTTGAAAAAGGAGAAAAAAGTTAGAGGACACGTTTTCTGATTTCAAAACTTGCTATAAAGCGAGTTAAAAAGACTGTCACTGCCATAAGGACAAGTACACAGATCAACAGCGTAGTATTCAAGGTCCAGAAATAAACCCACATTTATGGTCAACTGATTTTTGACAAGGGTACCAAGACAATTCATTGGAATAAGAATAGTCTTCTCAAAAAATGGTACTGGGACAGCAGATATCCACATGTAAAACAGTAAGTTGGACTCCTGTCTCTCACTATATACAAAAATTAACTCAAACCAATCAAAGACCAAAATGTAAGAGCTAAAACTATAAAACTCTTAAAAGAAAACATAGGCACAAATCTTCAATGGTTTTCTTAGATAAGACACCAAAAGTAAAAGAGCAAAATAAAAAATGAATAAATTGGACTTAAAATTTAAAACGTTTGTGCTTTAAAGGACACTATATTAGTTCGGATTGCCATAACAAAATGCCATAGACTGGGTGGCTTAAGGAACAGAAATTTATTTCTTACAGTTCTGGAGGCTGGGAAGTCCAATTTAAAGTGCTGGCCCATTCGGTTCCTGGTGAGAGCTCTTTTCCAGACTACTGCCTCCTTCTTGTGTCTTCACATGAAAGAAAGAGAGGGAGCAAGCTCTCTGGTGTCTCTTCTTGTAAGGGCATGAATCCCATCAGGATGGCCCCACCCTCATGGCCGCATCTAGCCCTAATTACTTCTCAAAGGCCCCCTCTTGAAGTATCTTCAACATACGAAGTTTGAGAGGACACATTCAGTCCATAACAGACACTGTCAAGAAAGTGAAAAAAAACCCCACAGAATGGGAGAAAATATTTGCAAATTATATATCTGATAAAGGACAAGCATCCAGAATATATAAAGAACTCTTGCAATTCCATAATTTAAAAAGGTAAATACTCAATTTAAAATAAGGCTAAGGATTTGAAGAAGATATTCAATTGGATAATATATGCGTGAAAACATGCTCAACATCATTAGTAATCAAGGAAATGCAAATCAAAACCACAATGGGATATCACTTCGCCCCATTAGCCTGGCTAGAATAAAAAAGACAGATAATAATAAGTAATGGGGAGAATATGAAGAAATAAAAACCTGCATATATTGCTAATGGAAATGTATAATGATGCAGCTGCTTTAGTAAACATTCTGGCTGTTCCTCCAACAGTTAAACATAAGAGTTACCATATGACCCAGCAGTTCCACTCCTAGGACTGTACCCGGGAGAACTGAAAACATATATCCTTACAAAAACTTCTACATAAATGTTTCTAGCAGCAGTATTCATAATAGCCAAAAAGTGGAAACAGCCCAAATGTCCATCAGTGGATGAATGGATAAACGAAAGGTGATCTAGTCTATACAACAAACTGTTTACATCAGTGTGAAATGGCTGCACCATTTTATGTTCCTACCAACAGTGCACAGAGTTACAATTTCTCCACATCCTCGCCAACACTTTTTTTATAGCCATCGTAGTAGGTATGAAGTGATGTCTCATTGTGGTTTTGATTTGCATTTCCCTAATGACTAATGATGTTGAACATATTGTCATATACTTATTTGCCGTTTATTATCTTTTTTGAAGAAATCTATGCAAGTCCTTTGCCCATTTTTGAATTGGATTGTTTGTTTTTTGGAGTTGAGTTTTAGGAATTCTTTATGTATTCTGGATAGTAATCCCTTATGAATAAATGGTTTGCAAATATTTTCTCCCATACAGTAGGTTGTCGTTTCACTTTCTTATTGGTATCCTTTAATGTGCAAAAGTTCTTTATTTTGATGAAATCCAATTCTTTTGTGGCCTATGCTTTTGGTGTCATATCCATTAAATGGTTGCTAGATCTAGTGTCATGAAGATTTTTCCCAATGTTTTCTTCTAAGAATTTTATAGTTTTAGCTTTTAAGCTTAAGTCTTTTATCCATTTTGAGTTAATTTTTTTTTTTCCTTTTTCTCCCCAAAGCCCCCCAGTACATAGTTGTATATTCTTCGTTGTGGGTCCTTCTAGTTGTAGCATGTGGGATGCTGCCTCAGCGTGGTCTGATGAGCAGTGCCATGTCTGTGCCCAGGATTCGAACCAACGAAACACTGGGCCGCCTGCAGCGGAGCACACAGACTTAACCACTCGGCCACGGGGCCAGCCCCCATTTTGAGTTAATTTTTGTATATGATGTAAGATAAAGGTCGAACTGGCATATGGATATCTAGTTTTCCCAACACCATTTGTTGAAAAGACTGTCCTTTTCCCATTGAGTGGTCTTGGCACCCTTGTCCAAAATCAATTGGCCATATGTGTGAAGGTTTAATTCTGGGCTTTTTATTCTATTCCATTGGTATATATGTCTCTCCATATGTCAGTATCATAATGTTTTGATTAGTGTTGTTTTGTACTAAGTTTCAAAGTTGAGAAGTGTAAGTCCTCCAACTTTATTCTTCTTTTTCAAGATTATTTTGGCTGTTTGGGACCCATGCAATTCTGCATGAATTTGAGGATCAGCTTTTCCATTTCTGTGAAAAAGTCTTAGAATTTTGATAGAGATTGGATTGAGTCTGTAGGTCACTTTGGTTTTATTGACATCTTAACAATGCTAAGTCTTCCTATTCATGAACATATTCCATTTATTTAGATCTTCTTTACTTTCACCATTTCTTTTTGAAATAATGAAAATCTTTTAAAAATAGGTAGTGGTGATGGCTATATACCTTTGTGACTATACTGGAAATCACTGAATTGTACACTTTAAAGATGAATTTTGGGGTATGTGAATTATACCTTGATTTAAAAAAAGAAAAAGACCAACCACTTTCTTCAACTTGATGTCTACATCCAGTGCTGATTTCTTTTCCCCCCATTACTAGATTTCTTGAAAGAAACTCTGCACTTACAATCCCATTCTCAACTTTCATTCACTCCTCTGCCCAATAATCTGGCTTTAGACTCACTAGTCCACTGAAACTGTCCTTGGTCTCTGTCTTCTTTTTGTTTTTTGTTTATCAGCATTTGGCACCATTAACCTGCCCTTTTTTTAAAAATAAACTTTTAATTTTAGAGCAATTTTAGGTTTACAGAAAAATTATAAATATTGTATAGTGTTCTCATAAACCCCTCACTCAGTTTCCTCTACTGTTAACATCGTACATTAGTCTTGTAAAGTTTTTACAATTAATGAGCCAATATTGATACATTATAACTAACAGAAGTCCATACTTTATTCACATTTCCTTAGTTTTTAGCTAATATCCTCTTTATTGTCCAGGAAGGCATTCAGGATACCACATTACATTTTATCATCGTGCATCCTTAGTCTCCTTTTGACTGTGATAATGTGACAGACTTGCTGTGTTTTTTGATAACTTGACAGTTTTGAGGCGTCCTGGTCAGGTATTTTGTAGAATGTCCCTCAATTGGGATTTTTCTGATGTTTTTTTCATGATCGAGGTTATGTGTTTTTGAGAGAAGGACCACAGAGACAAAGTGCCATTTTCATCGCAGCATATCTAGGGTGCATACTACACCTTGACTCATCATTGTTGATGTGAGCCTTGATCGCTCGGCTGAGGTAGTGCTTGTCACATTTGCCTACTGTAAAGCGACTCTTTACCCGCTCCCTCTTTCCATACCATAGTCTTTGGAAGGAAGTCAGTATGTGGAGCCCACATTGAAGAAGTGGAGAGTTTGCTCTGCCTCCTTAAGAGGGCCAGTATCTATATAATTTACTTGGGATTCTTTTGCACCCTAGATTTGTCTCTCCTCTCCTATTTACTTATTTATTTATTTAGATAGTCAGTCCTTATATCAGTATGGACTCATGGATATTTAGTTTATACTCTGGGTTATAGTTCAATACTACTTTGTTTTTTGGCTCAAATTGTTAGAACTGTGGTCATTGGGAGCTTTCAGTTGATTGTCTGTGTCCCTTTGACACATCCCCCTCATTGTGGGGTGTTTTTTTTTGAGCCTCTCCTTACTTTGTAGCATTACAAGATGTCTGGGCTCATTTTATGTATTTCCTGCTCACTCCTCAGATCAGAAATTTTTTGAAAGGGTCCTGATTCCTTTTAATGGGGAAAGTTATTAGAAACCAAGATCTCGGTGCTGGGTGAGCTCATTGCTACTGGGTGGTGTCTTTCTTTTTGAACCACTGTTTTCCTTTGTGTCTGTGATACCAGACTTTTTAGGTCTTTCACAGAAGGCAGTACAGTGTAGCAGTTATGAACAAGAGCCCTGGAGGACCAGGGTGTGATCTTCCTTGCACTTCTTACACCCGACTAAATGTGTAAACCTGAGCAAGTTGATTTCTCTAAGCCAAAATATCTACATCTGTAGTGATGCAGATAATAATAGTAAGTTGCTCGTAGAGTGTGTAAAAATTAAATAAGGTAGTGCACATAAAATCACTGAGACAGCATCTCGCATGTAGTGAGCATTCGTTAAGTGCCTACTTCTTTTCTTCCTGTTAATATTTTCATCTTCCTTTTTCGCTGTTTACTTTCAGTCTATTCTCCTAGTTTTTCCTCTCTTTGTCTTCTTAATGTTAGTGTTCCATGGGGTTTTATCTTTGTTATGTTTTCTTTTCACCTTGTACATTCTCCCCAGGCAATTTCATCTATTCTCACTGCTTTAGTTATCATCTGCTTTGTATATGGATGATTCTCAAATCTGTACCTTTGGCCCAAACCTTTGGCTTGAGTTTTTGAATATCCAACTGCTTATTGGACACCTTCATTTAAATAACTTATATGCATCTCAGACTCAATCTGTCCAGAATTAAAGTGATTATTTCACCATCTCAAAACCTGCTCTCCCCTTTTCCTTATCTTACTGAATGGTGGTACCATCCACCCTTTGCCCAAACTAGAAAGTGAGGCATCATCTTTGACTCCTTTCTCTTTCTCTTTCTATTCTCAATCAAATCACTTATAAGACTTGTTGATTCCACCTCCTAAATCTCTCAGTCTCCCTACCCATTTCCTTTGTCTCCATTGCTGCCATCTTAGTTCAGACTGCTGTGAACCATTTCCTGGATTCCTGCAGCTGTTCTACTTCCAGATTTCTTTCTTTCTGCTTCATTCACTGTACTGTAGCTACATACTTTTTCTCAAACACAAATCTGAACAGTCTTTCCATGTTAAAAAAACATTTTAATAGTTCCTTATTGCCCTCAAGATAAAGTCCAAACTCCAATTTAAAAGATCCTTCATGATACGGTTCTTGCTTTCATCTTTAGCCTTATCTCAGACACCTATGCTTCTGCCTTCTCTCTCTCTCTCTCTGCCTTTCTGTATGCTTTTCTCTGTACCTGGAATGCCGTGCCTTCCTAACACTGTCTTCTACTCCACTCCTCATATGTGTACATTTCATCTGGCTAATTTCTGATCCTTACATCTAAGTTTAGGTCTTATTTCCACTTGGCCCATAATCCCCTAGTGCTCTCTCCTTATCCCTATTGTAGCATTTATCACACTGTACTTTAATTACTGGTTTACTTATTGGTCCCCTCCTGACTCCATGAAGTCAGAGACTTTGTCTTATTCATCATTGTATCTCCAGGACAGGTATTTCAACGTATCTATCCCATAGTATCTGTCCCAAACTGGGAACTTTGTTGAAAGAATGTGTGCCCTGTCTTCTATCTATAGTTCCTTTGGCCACTGGGCAAATTCCTATTTACTGTTTAAAATCTAGCTGAGCACGAATTCCTCTGTACCTCCTCATTACTGTGCCTCCTCATGTTAACCTTTGGACCCTGTACATACTTTATTATTGTCCTTATCACATTATATCGTATTTCTTTATATGATTGTCCTTTTACCAGACTATGAGCCACTTGAGGGCAGGGTCCTTTTTAATTTTGTCGTCAGAGTCTAGTGTGGTGTCTAGCACAGTTCTCTGCACTCAGTAAATGCTGAACTGCGAGAGCTTGTGTTGCCGTAGCATTCCCAGACTCTAAGAGTTGGAGGTTTAAAAGTTACGTAATTAATTAAAATAAAAACAAGGCTGAAGGTAATTATATTCAGTCATAACAAGGGGAGTAGTAGAGGGTTTAAAAGCATTTGAATATTTGTATATCCTTGTCATAAATTCTTGTAATTATGCATTAAGAAAAATAAAAGATAAGAATACTGTAACTGAGGGCTTCATTATCTATGGTGTTGAAAGCCCAGCAGAACCTTTGGTGAAAGTCAGGGATTCCTCACTTATCTGAGAGGCACAAGCTGTTGGGTGGGCTGTACTTTTGGGTATTTCTGGCATGTGGAAAGAGGCCATACTTGCCTGCAAGCTACATGCAGCCCTCTGGGAGCCTGCCTCCTCAGCAGCTGGGGGAGAGTTTTACTTAACGGGATGTGGTGTTCACGTCCTTGCAGGTAGATGGGGTCTGCCATGTGTCCTCCACTTGTTCCTTTATATCCTCAGCAGAGCAGTTCCACTTTATCAGCCCATTCTTTGCTTGCACGCCAAATTTAAAGTATGCCTAAGTTATACTGACTACTGCTTCTCCACAGTCCAAGATACTGCAATAGCCTTTGGCTGTTAAAGTTACAATTCAGTAACTCAGAAGACCGAATATCACTGAATAGTCAAACAGACTCCTATGAAGGCAGAACTATTGGAAATGATGTGAGAAAGCTGTGATGGGAAGAAAAGGGAATGAAGACTCTTAAGAGGATATAGTTGCAACACAGAAAAAGTTATTTTGGAAGTGAAAATGTATTCAAAATTATTAAGTCTAAGAAAGATTGAAAATAAGAAAAGGCCGAAGATGTAGTGTGAGCAGTGTAACAATATTGATATCAAATAAAATATACTAAAAGCCTGAAAGCATTAAAAGGACAAAGGAGAATATTGAATAGTGAAAAAAGGAACAATAAAACCAACAATCCAATTTTTAGAAAATGGGCAAAACTTATGAATAAACAGCTCACAGAAGAAAATATTAATGGTTCTTACACAGATGAAAAGATACTCTACCTCATTCATAAAAGATGTAATTTAAAATTACACTGAGTAGGGGCTGGCCTGGTGTCATAGTGGTTAACTTCACGTGCTGTGCTTCAGCAGCCTGGGGTTCGTGGGTCCAGATCCTGGATGCAGACCTACACAACGCTCCTCAAGCCATGCTGTGGCGAGGGTCCCACGTAAAAAATAGAGGAAGATGGGCACAGATGTTAGCTCAGAGCCAATCTTCCTCACCAAAAAAAGAAAGAAAAAGAAAGAAAAAGAAAATTTACATGAGTAGCGTTGTTCACTTTATAAGACTGGCAAGTAATAATAAGTTTGATAAAACACTGTTGTCAAGGGTGTGGGGTAGCATGTGCTTTCTTATACTGCTGATAGGAGCATAAGTTAGTACAACCTTTATGGGAAGCAATTTCACAATATCTATTAACATTCACTTTTCCTATGGCCTAGCAGTCCCAATTTTAGGAATTTATTGTACTGATACGCTTGTAAATTTAGAAAATAAAGCTTAGCTTTGCAGTATTGTATGTGATAACAAAATATTTGACAGAGTGTAAATCCATCAGTAAGATCTGGTTAAATTATGTTCAATACTTAGAATACTATGCAGATGTAAAATTGGGAGTGAGAAAGCTATCTACAAAGACACGTTCTTAAGTTTACAAAAGAAAAGTGCAGAACAACATGCTGAGAATATAACCATTTTTTTAAAAGGAAGTGAGCAATAACAACATACATACACATACTTATTCACGTGTTTTTTGTAAGGATATGCAAAGACTCTGGACATTAGTTACCTGGTAGTAGAGAAAAAACAGTATCTTTCACAGAGAAGTTTTTAATTTTAATAAAGTCTAATTATCAATTTTTTCTTTCATGCATCACGCTTTTGGTGTTGTATCTAAAACGTCATTGCCAAACCCAAGGTCACTTAGATTTTCTCCTAGGAGTTTTGTGGTTTACATTTAGGTCTGCAGCCCATTTTGAGTTAATTTTTTGAGAGGTGTAAGGTATGTGTCTAGATTCATTTTTATTTTTGCATGTGGATGTCTAGTTGTTCCAGCTTCTTTTGTTCAAAAGACTATCCTTTCTCCATTGAATAACCTTTGCTCCTTTGTTAAAGGTGAATCGAATATATTTGTGTAGGTGCATTTCTGGGCTCTTTATTCTGTTCCATTGATCTGTGTTCCTATTCTTTTGCTGATACCACACTGTCTTAATTAATGTAGACATACGGTAAGTCTTGAAGTTGGGCAGTGCCGGCCCTCCAACCCTTCTTCAATATTGTGTTGGCTGTTCTGAGTCTTTTACCTTTCCATGTAAATTTTAGAATCAGTTTGTTGATATCCACCAAATAACTTACTAGGATTTTGATTGAGATTTCATTGAATCTGTACGTAAAGTTGGGAATAACTGACATCTTAACAATATTGATTCTTCCTACCCACAAACATAGAATGGCTCTCCATTAATTAGATCTTTGATTTCTTTCGTCCGAGTTTTATCGTCTTCCACATAGAGATCTTATACATATTTACTGGATATACTTAAGTGTTTCATTTTTTTTGACGCTAATGTAAGTAGCTTTGTGTTTTTAGTTTCAAATGCCAATTATTCGTTGCTAGTTTATAAGAAAGCAGTTGACTTTTATGTTTTAACCTTGTATCCTGCAACTTTGCTATAATTATGCTTATTAGTTCCAGGAGTTTTTTTATTGTAAATGGTATTTTTAATTTCAATTTCCAGTTGTTCTTTGCTAGTATGTAGACATACAATTGGGTTTTGTACTTTGGTCTTGTAGCTGGTAACTTTCTGAACTCTTTCCTAGATTCCTTAGGAGTTTTTACAAATACCGTCACATCATCTGTGAATAAAGACAGTTTTACTTATTCCTTTCCAATTTATATTTCTTTTCCTTTCCTGTTGTCACTGATTAGGACTTCCAGTTCAAGTTTAAAGAGAAATGGTGAGAGCAGACATCCTTGCCTTGTTCCTGATCTTAGGAGGGAAGCATCAAGTCTTTTACTATTAGGCGTGATGTTAGCGGTAGAGTTTTCACAGCAGCCCTTTGTCTGGTTGAGTAAGTTTCCCTTCTATTCTTGGTTTTCTGAGAGTTTTGATCATAAATGGTTGTTGGATTTTGTTAAATGTTTTTTCTTTACCTATTGCAATGATTATATGTTGGAGTATTTTTAGCCCATGAATATGGTGAATTACATTGATTGATTTTTACATGCCAAACCAACTTTTATTCCCTGGATAAACAGCACCTAATTATGAGAGAAGCTCATAAATTCTCCATTTAGACAGTATTGTTGGTTAGAGCGTGTTTTGTACTATTTTGAATCCTTTATAATCTAGAGATGATTCTGGGACCCCTAAGTAGCAGCAGGGAACCAGCTGAGGTTGGATTACATACGTTTATGTGGAACCAGTTGTTTCAGATTTTGTAACGTTTTTCAACAGATCTTCACAGCCTGGGAACAGGAATGAAGGAAGCATTTTGTGGGCAAGGAGGTAGGAACAGAAGGAATTTAGAGTTCTACCAAAAGTGTTGCTGGAATGGCTCCTTGTAGGGACTATAAGAATTTCTGCCAAGAAGGGGATGTGAGAACTTTACTTTCTTGATGAGAAATTTAAGAGGAGTTGGAAAGGTGAAAGGGTAGGGAATTGGTGTTAGAGATTTTCAGGTTTTGAAATCTTAAAAAATAGAGTAGTCTATATATTTTAGAGTTGTACCTTTAATTAAAAAGGCTACTAACATTTGCCCGTATTATTTTCTTTGGATTTTACTTCACAAATTTAAGCCCTGAAATACATAGTAAGTTTTTGTTTTGTTTTATGTTACTTTGAACAGTAGGTATAAGTGACAGTTGGTTGCTATTTCTATAAAAATTCTTTGGCAGCCTTCTAAATCTGAGGTCATATTAGGGTGAGTTTGGCTTCTCTTACTGTGCTAGGCTTAGTAAGAGATTGTATTTTAATTAACACCGTGAATGGTTCTGGCTTTGCCTTTTGAATCTGGGTTTGGTTTCAGGATATTTAAAAATATCTTAATGCTCTGAAAGTAGACAACTATCCCATTCTACAAATAGTTGTATTAACCTGTTCGTTCCAGCAGCTTGCTTTTCCTGAAGGACCTGCGCCATCTGCTCTTTTTTCTCTTTTGTATTTTTCCTGTGTTTACCTACAAGATGTTTTATTTAAGTATGAGTGTTTGGTCTACCATATTAAATAGTTAAATATTAGAATTAAATAATTACCTTTTATGAATAAAATTTAAGGAGTTCCTGATTTAAAACAAAAAATAAAGGAAAAATTAAAATGTTTTTAAATAGACTTTGGTTACCACGTCTTTTATCTTCCTGTTAACTGCTTTCACAATGTATTTGTGGTTAGGCAGAATTACATAACTTTGCTCTGTGTTTTGATTGTGTGTTGTAGATTTAGAAATAGTTTTTTGTTTTGTTTTTTTGTTTTTTTTGCTCGAGGAAGATTGTCACTGAGCTAACATCTGTGCCAAGCTTCCTCTATTTTATGTGGGACGCCACCACAGCGTGGCTTGATGAGCAGTGATAGGTCTGCACCCGGGATTTGAACCTACGAACCCTGGGCGGCCAAAGCGGAGTGTGCAAACTTAACCACTACACCACCAGGCCGGCTCATGGAAATAATTTTGATTATGTAGTATGTTATACCTGAGCCACAATAAAATGGCTTTTTTTCGTTTTTTTAATGTAAATTGTTATTCTCTATTCTGATAGTTCATCTAAATTACTTTATTATAAAGAGTATGATATGATGATACCTATTTTTTATAGTTGTTGAAATAACCAGTTACTGTTTCATATGAAAGGGGATAAACTGATCTTCTTTTTGGAGGAAAGGATACTGCAGTCTTGTTTCTGTATTATTACAAAATTAATTCTCAGTGAATCAGTTTGTAACTCAGTTGGCAGGAGTAGAATACTCTTGAGATGAAAAGGTCTTTATTTATGTGATTTCTTATGTGCTTAGTCTTTTGAAAATGGAGTTGATCTAATTGTCTGTTTTTATTTCCTATTCCCATATGGCCCATTGTCTCCTCCTGGAAGAAAACCTTTTCACACCTTTACCTTTGGCCGTCTTGCTTACTCTTGGTAACAGCTATTGGTGCTGGTTAATTTCAAACCCACTGTGTGAAGGGAAGAAGATAATTTTGATTGCCGGTTAGAATTTCGTTCTAAGATAAACCTCTTAAATGTTTTCTCTTTTGAATTTCCTTATTTAAATTTGTCTTGTTTATGACCATTATGCAATAAAATTTGCATGCGTTGCCAAACCGAAAAGCCAAATATCCAAAAACATGCTAGAAAGCTGGTTAACAGCTTTATTGCCAACACAATGTTTTTAAAATTAAATCTACCAATTTCAATTGCAGATGTTTTTATTCAGAAGAGATTAAATTGCCCATTGTGACATTTAACCTGCTTTCTTCTCCTCTTTTTTATAAATCACATAGTGAATAAAAATGGTAGCTGAAATATTCTTTTTTAAAACTGTATTTGTCTTTAAAAAATAATAGGAAAACTATTAAAAGTTGCTAAAATTTTGCTAACTCTATCTTTTTCTTGAGGACTTTTTTATTTACTCTGATGAAAATGCACTGTGTTTTGCTTGATGTTGTAAAGTAAGTTTGATATATTTGAAAAGGGACAGGTTTTGGAACCATAGAAGCACAGCTTCAAATTTCAGCTTTGCCATTTTTATTTACTAGGACTACAGTCGGTAACATAGAAATTTACTAAATCTCTGTCAGATTTTCACATTCATGTTATGGGAGTAATGATACCTGCCTCATAAAGATTGTATTTTCTCATTTAACCCTATTCTGTAAAGCTTTATGCCTAATACTTAGCATGTAGTAGGTGCTCAAAAAAATACTCTCCTCCCCTTTACTTTCTTCATTGTTTCTTTGATATTCAGGCCTTTCTTTATCATTGATTAAACTTGCGTGTCTGCAAGTTGCTGATTAAATTATTGAAAAGACCAGCCCGAATACATTTAACTGTAAGCTGTACTTTGAAGTAAAAGGAAATTGCTACCGGGATTTACTTGTAATACAAATTACTTCTTTCATTATCTGTCTGTGAAACTAATTAAATCAAATATTTTATGTGTGTCACAGAATAAGCTAGGAACTCTCTTATCATCCTTTATTCAGTGACATCCTGTGCGTCCCCTTTAGTGAGTCCATTTGGAATCCATTAAAGTATGAAAAATAGCATGGCTGACATTGCAGACATGTAAATCATAAACATAACGGAAGTGGAGCAGAAGATGAAAACGTTTATCTACCAGTAAGGTCCTCCATCTCCCAGATGAGCAAGGTAGCAATTAGAATAATAGTTTGAAAAAAATTATTTTTTTCCACTTTCTGATTAATAAAGGTGATGTTTTCTTACTATGCCTGGAGGTTTATAATGCTCTAGGCGAGGAGTTCTTAAATTTCAGCGAGCATCAGAACTGCCTGGAGGGCATGTTCTAAAGATTGCCTCCAAGAGTTCTGACTCAGTAGGTCTGGAGTAGGGTCTGAGAATTTGTATTTCTGACAAGTTTCCAGGTGAACTGATCTTATTGCCCTGGACCACACTTTGAGAACTACTGCTCCAAGGGTATATAGAAGAAGTGGGGATGAAGCAACAGGTAGAATCAGACTGATTTTTCTGCCTAAGAGTTTTCCCTCAATTCATAAAACTTTTTTTCCCCCGTACCTTCTATGTGTCTCATACTGAGGTGTCATCAAGCTTCACATGTCTTAGACTTTCAGACCATAGATTTTTTGGTTTACTGAGAGACTCTACTGGCTAAGGAGCTCTTTCTAAAAAAAACGTCTAGTGAAGAAAGGAGGAAAGGTCGTCAATTTTGTTGTCTTTCCAAACCTCTGTCTTCATGTCATAGCAATATTTTATCTTTTACTAATTTTAATGCAAAAGCATTGGCTCCTGTAATTCTGCCTTAGGTATCTATCCTAAGGAAGTAAATTTTGAAGTATGATTAATAAAGACAAAGCGAAATTTATCATAGCATTATTTCTAAGTAGGGAAAATGTAGCTCCTACACAGAATTGTATTACGAGGTGATTTTAAAGTAAATTGCATATGTATGTATGTGATAGCTAATTTTATAGTCAAATTTTGCTTATGGAGAGAAATATTTTAAAGGTAGAAAATGCTTGATATGCAATAATTACTTTATGTAGGGATGTTGCTCAAATTTAAGTAAAACTGTATGTGTTACATATTCTTAACTATGTGAAGTTTATAGAAAAATGAGGAAATACGTCAAATTACATGTATCTTTAGAAGATGAGATTATGATTGATTGGTGTTCTTTTCTGTATTTTGTAATGTATCCATGAAGGGGTATTAGTCTTATAATGAAAATCTTCATGTTATATATTTATTTGTGTATATATATTTCAAGTTTTAGTCAAAATATGGAGAGAAGAATATATATACAAGTGTATAGCTCAGTGGAGTTGTACAAACCAGCACTCATATCTAGAAGCAGAATGTTACGAGCGCTCCTGAAGCCTGCCTTGTGTCCCCTTCCGAGGGTAATTGCTATCTTGACTTCTAACAGCATAGATTATTTTTATCTGTTTTTATGCTTTATTTATGGAATCATGCAGTACTCGTTCATGACTAGCTTCTCATCCTCAACTTTGTTTGTGAGATTCATCTGTATCTGGTTGTAGTTGATCCTTTCTCATTGCTGTATAATATTCCATTTTATGAATGAACCATAATTTGTTTATTCATTCTAATGTTATTGGGCATTTGGGTAGTTTTCAGTTTTGGGATATTACAATTAGTGATCTCATGAACATTCTAGTCCATGTCCTTTGGTGAGCACATGCATGCATTCCTGAAGGGCATTTACCTAGGATTGGAGTGGTTTGGTTAGAGAATACATGTGCTCAGCTTTAGTAAATACTTCCAGATGACTTTTTCCAAAGTGATAATACCAATTTACACTGCCACCATCAGTATATGAAGATTCCCTGTTGCTCACATCCTTGCCAGCACAGTCTTGTGTCGCTTCATGATGGAGATAACATTGTGAAAAATGAGTCATTAGGCAATTTCGTTGTTGTATGAACAGCATAGAGTATACTTAACACAAACCTAGATGGTTTAGCCCACTATACACCCAGGCTCTATGGTGCTAATCTCACAGGACCACTGTTGTATGGGCAGTCCATCATTGATGGAAAGGTTACGCGGCATGACTGCAATGTCCTGTCTAATGAGATTTGCTGTGAGTTTCTCAAGTGCACTTTTGTAATTGAATTTTATTTTCATATTGACTTCAGTTATAAATTTGAAGATATGTTCTCATGTGAAAATCCTTCCGGACACATTTAAATTTTTTGGCAAAACAAGTAAGTTAATAGAGTCTGTTGGCTGTTGTAATCAAGAACATTGCTAGACTCAAATAAAATAATATTTATAAAGCACTACACTGATTTTTGCGTTACTTTTAGAGCTTTAATAATTTTGAAATGTTCTTAACATCTTGGTTTTCTTTCTGTTTTATCCGCGGATACCTTTATCCCTGACTCTGCATGTGTAGTTCTCAGAATCTATTCCATTCTTCCTGTTGCCTGAGTCCTTAGAACAAGGCGGAAAGCACAAAACAATTCAAAAACTCTCCACAAAAAACCAATTGTGTATATATATAAATTTATAAATATATAATTTTTATATATATATAAAATTTTATTAGCCTCGGTGTTTTAAGACAAAGTAGGAGTTGTATCTAGCACAACGCTCAATTTGTTGAGTGGATGGAACAATGACAAAATTCTGCTGTCAAGCTTTTTTCTTTTCAGGTTTTCGTACAGCTTCCACTTGTTGTCCCCTCCCCTCCAATTTTGGAACTTTAGTTTAAAAGGGAGTATTTGAGATGAATAAGAGAAAATTGTTGAAGTTTTTCAAAGTGAAACTTTCTTTCAAGATAACCCCATAAGGACAAGTCAGAAAGGAGAAAAGTAAATCATGAAATCACTGGAAATATTACACATTTTAGAGTTTTTTTTTTTGTAGTTCTAATTTGGGGAGAATCTATTCAACTTCTCATTAAAATAAAAAAAAGCATTTTCTTTATATTAATTAAGATGTATCAGTGAAATAAGAAATTCTACAATATATATTTGTTACTTATGAACAAAGAGGAGGAAAATAAAAGAACTTCCAAAAAATGAGGAAAGAAAGCTGGAGGCCAAGAGATTAGGAACAGTGAAACTGTGTTTGAGTAGCATCTGTTATCCCAGATGATATTAAAGAGTTTTGTGTTGAATGTTTTTTTCTCAACTCTCTTCTACTCTGGATCATAAAATTTTATAGAGTATTGTTTAGTTAGAAAAGACAGCTAATCCTCTAGAAATTGTTGATTATTTTGCTGGCCAGTTTTTAAAGCTTTCCTTGGTTTTTGGTTCCAGATCTTTAAACCTCACCACGAAGCAAGCCAGTTGTTAAGAAATGTTGGATACAGTTGTTGGAAAATCTTGAACATGTGTGTTAGAGTGGCTACAGAGAAAATGCATGGGCCTTAGGCCCGAAACTTCAGAGCTTTGTTTAATGTGTGTATCAGTTTTATGTAATTGGTCAAAGCATATATGTAAAACTGCTCCCTAATTCTATGGACAAATAGCTGAATAACTGTACCTTTATTCTGTAAAATCAGCTCAAATTTGAAGATATTCTAGATTTTATTTTTTTGATCACTATGTTCTCTCTTTTAATATCTAAGATTGGTATACCAAGGTAATTTTTAAATGAATTGGATATTTAAAAAATAGAATACTTTAAAATATTAATTTACATAGAAAATTCTAAAAAGTATGGGTTAGATTAGTGAATTATACTATCCGGGAGATGTAATCCTTTTAAGGCAATGTCCTTATCTCAGTTTCTATGAAATTTGAATTGGAAATCTGGTAAGAGAATTGTGACTCTTTTGCAGGCTATGGGGAGAAGTGACATCTGATATACCTGGAACACAGACCTTGAAGGATTCCGACTATAGACACATCTCAGCTCAGTTAGTATTGAACTGACCTGAAAAATATGTCATAATAGCATGACCTCTGAGATGGTTTGGATGGAAAACTTTGTTATAAAGCCAAGGGGGTGAGTCTGGGAGCTGTAGTCAAAGAAAATTTCTAGCATCTCCCTGCAGCCATATTTAGTTCACAGTTATTAACCCCTTCCCTTCCAACTTATCCTGTATTTTTGGAAAAGAAGGGAAATGTCTTTCTCTGAGATTTTTATTTATTTATTTATTTTTTGAGGAAGATTAGCCCTGAGCTAACATCTGCTGCCAATCCTCCTCTTTTTGCTGAGGAAGACTGGCCCTGAGCTAACATCCGTGCCCATCTTCCTCTACTTTATATGTGGGATGCCTGCCACAGCATGGCTTGCCAAGCAGTGCCATGTCTGCACTGGGGATCTGAATCAGTGAACCCTGGGCTGCTGAATCGGAACGTGCGCACTTAACTGCTGCACCATTGGGCCGGCCCCTCTGAGATTTTTCTATTCATATTAGATAGTTGGAATGTAATCACTTTAACTCAGACTTAATCTATTGGAATAAAATAATTTCTGGAATTGACAGCACAACTTCTTTCATGAAAGTACTCTTAGAAATTCTGGATTAGTTGATTAACCACAGTTCACAGCTCTTCAGTTGCACATTATCCTTAAATTTCAGAAATTCCTTTCTGAATGGGAGAGTCAAAACAAACCACCCAGCAACAAATGATTTTCTTTTTTTTATTTTATTTTTTTGAGGAAGATTAGCCCTGAGCTAACTACTGCCAGTCCTCCTCTTTTTGCTGAGGAAGCCTGGCCCTGAGCTAACATCGTGCCCATCTTCCTCTGCTTTATATGTGGGACGCCTACCACAGCATGGCGTGTCAAGAGGCGCCATGTCCGCACCCGGGATCCGAACCGGCGAACCCCAGGCCGCCGAGAAGCGGAACGTGCGAACTTAACCGCTGCGCCACCGGGCCGGCCCCACAAATGATTTTGTTGGTTGAAAAAGCCATATCAGTTCTTAGCACACGTGAGATCAAGCTGAAAGCCATGGCTAATCCAAGATTGGTGTTTTCATAGCTTTGCTAATTTTCTCTATTATTTTGCTTGTATTTCTGTTTTCACACAGTTCTCTCAAATGATTAAGCTGAACTCAGAGAAGTATTTTTTATTTTGCTGTTTTAAAAAGGTCTTATTTTGTTTCAGAAAGGATGCGCTGTCATTAGTAAGCTTTTTGTTATCCTGTGGCGGCCATGGAAATACACCATTCAGATCTCCTTCCGGTGGGAGGCATAATTGACTGACAGTCACAGCTGTGGCCATTCTCGCTGTGAGGCCGCCCACGCTAGTTGCGGCTGCTCTCAGCAATGAGTGGGCGTGATGGGGTACTAGTGTAGGCCCGGTCGGGCGACCGCAGCACTCCGCTAATGGGCAGAGCATTACTTATCTATTGCTGCCTAACAGGTTACCCTAAAACCTAGCAGCCTAAAACAACAAACGTTATTATCTCACACAGTTTCTGAGGGTCAGGAGTGGCCTCGCCAGGTGACCCTGCCTGAAGGTCTCTCATGTATTGTAGTCAAGCTGTCAGCCAGGACTCTGTCGTCTGAGGGCTGGACTGTGGCTGGAGGATCTACTTCCAAAATGGCTTACTTACATGGCTCTGGGCAGCAGCCCTCAGTTCCTTACTGGCTGCTGTCAGGAGCTTTCAGATCCTTGCAACATGGGTGTCTCCATAAGCCAGCCACTAAGACACATTTTCAACTGATATAAATTTGTTGGGGACAAGTAATAATTCAGTTGTCATCTTAGGTATCATTTCCTCTGAGATACTTTTCTAAACATCGTTCCCACCTAGGGTTGCCAGATGTAGCAAATGAAAATACAGGACAATATTTGGGACATTCTTGTACTAAAAAAGTATTCACTGTTTATTTGAAATTCAAATGTAACTGGATGTCCTGTAGCTCTCTTTCCACCCTCTCTGGGTTTATTTTGTCCTGGCTATGCTCCTGCGGCACCCTGTGCTATCCCATTTCTGCGTTCCTGGACTATATCTTGTCTATTTAGTTGTCAGTATCTTCTCACTAGGGTGAAACTTCCCTGTGGGCAGGAACTGTGTCTTGTTTATTTTCTTCATGCTAGAGCCCCAGTGCTGAGCACTGTGCCTGACCTTGTGGGTACTCAATAAAAATGTGTGGGCTGTTCAAAAAATGAAAACACTCAGTCGTATAATTGCATGTATTTCTTCTCTCCTCCATCTTTTCTTCCTGTTCATCATCATTATCAGGATGAATGTCAGGGGAATGCTACTGCAGATAAAGGGCTTGGAATTCCAGCATTCAGAAATTTACTTTATCACTTTACATGTAAGCTTTAGTTTCCCTATTAATTGCTGGAGGTGATTCCTGTTTCCTACCTACCTTAGATGATGTCTGCCTCCTAACTACCTTGAAAGAAAACCAAAAATTATGGAGCCTCCTATTTTCTAGGAACTGTGCTAGCTCAACAATCAGATGCTGAGCTTTTAATATAGTGGTAATAGGTTTTAAGTAGCAGTAAAGACGTGGAGTAAAATAGCTCTGAGTATGAATCTTAACCTTGTCACATACTAATGGTGATTACTTGGGCAGATTACTTAATTGTGTTTCAGAATGTCAGTTTACTCAGCTGTAAAACAAGAATAATCTTGTCTCTAAAACAGCTACCTCATAAAGGCTATTGTGAGGATTCACTGATAAAACATGTGCTCTTGCCCAGCAGGATGCCTGTTTTTGGTACATGGTAGGTACCTAGCGAGGCCCTGATGAAGCTTCTTGGTCCTGCCATGATGTAATTCCTTGTTATTCTGCCTTTTGATTTTTGGGCCTTCATAATTCTGCCAATTGTAGATTCTCAGTCAAGCACATATACCAAGTATCTAAACCTGTGATTTCTCTCTTACTGAGATGGATTACTATGGCAACACCACATCAGAAGAGTAAAACTAACCTGCTTTATATTAGTCTAAAATAGCTAATTTTCTCCATATGTAATGCCTATTGAATCCTGTTCCCAGTGATAAGAGACTACACTGAAGGATCAAAAATGAATGTTTCTCTGCTTGGTTATCTGCCACAAACCGGTTATCCCTGTGGTAACTTTTCTGATATCTCCTGCTTAAAACCCGAAAGATAAGAAGGCTCTTGAGATCCCGTTTTCTCAGTCTGTGGTTCTTCTGAGAAATCAAGTTCAAGTCTAACGTTTGGCCATTTGCTCCCCAGGAGGTTTCTGTTCTTACTGGCCTCATATGTGTTAGAGTTGCTGGTTGTACCACCTCAATGTCCCCGACACTCTCTTTCCTCACTTTACCCAGAGCTTTTCAGTTTAATGGATAAGGAAAGTGAGTCTCATATAGATTAGACTTACCACAGGTCACCCACGTAGGCCTCTGGGGTTTGAACCCAGGTGTCCTGACTCCATTGCATTGTGTGTTCAGCATTCCAGTTGTTTTTCAGACTGGATGAGCGTTATGGAGCCTGTGCACTGATGTACAAATGAGGGGCATTGTTATTAGTATTGTGAAGTGCTACACAGATACACGATAACCCCTATGGCAGAAGGGTTTGTAGTTGATTTAAAGAGACTAGACACATAAGTTAAATAATGAAAGATAGTAAGTGGCAGTGATTTACATAACCCAAAAAAGCTGCTGAAAATAAGAATTTTTTTAGCCATGTTGAATATTTTTGGCTATTTTATTAATATCATTTGTGTTTGGATTCATGTACTTAGAATGATGCTTTTGAGGTTTATTCATGTTGTTTTGTGTATCAGTAGTTCTTCTTTATTACTGTCTAGTATTCCATTGTGTGGATGTACCACAATTTGTTTATCCATCCATGAGTTAATGAACATTTATGTTGTTTCCAGTTGTGGAGTATTACAAATAAAGCTGCTATGAACATTCAAATACAAGCTTATGTGTTGATAGAAGTTTTCGTTTCTCTAAAGTAAATCTCTAGGGGTGGAATTGCTGGATCATAGGGTAAGTGTATGTTCAGTTTTATAAGAAATCACCAAACATGTTTCCCAAAGTGTCTGTACAAATTGGTGTTTCCATCAGCACTGTGTAAGGGTTCTAGTTGCCCTCTGTCCTTGCCAGCACTTGATATG
The DNA here is from genome assembly GCF_021613505.1 of Equus quagga. Classification (NCBI taxonomy): domain Eukaryota; kingdom Metazoa; phylum Chordata; class Mammalia; order Perissodactyla; family Equidae; genus Equus; species Equus quagga. The sequence continues at coordinate 174,906,344 of NC_060267.1, read as the reverse complement.
GTCATTTTATTTTAGTTATTCAAGTGGGTTTGTGTGGTATCTCAGTGTGGTTTTAACTTGCATTTCTCTAATGGCTAATCATGTTGTACATTTTTTCACGTGCTTATTTGCCATCTGCATATCTTTGATGAAGTAACTTTAATTTTTTCCCCATTTTTTAATTCAGTTGTTTGTCTTATTATTATCTTATTCTGGATACAAGTCCTTTATCAGATATATATTTTACAAATATCTTCTCTCAGCCTGTAGCTTGCCTTTTTATTTTCTTAACAGTAACTTTTGAAGAGCAAACCTGTTTTATACTTCAAAGTGCAGTTTATCAATTAAAAAAATAGTTTTTGTTTCTTTATGTCCTGTTTTGAGAGATCTTTGCCTAAGCCAAGATTACTAAGGTTTTCTCCCATATTTTTTTTCTCAGAGTTTTATAGTTTTTGCTCTTAAATTTATGTCTGTGATAAGTTTTGAATTAATTTTTGTGTGTGGAGTGTGGTGAGGGATGAGATTTATTTTTCTTGCGTATGAGTAACCAGTCATTACAGTGTCATTTATTGGAAAGATTACCCTTTCCCTTAGAGTTGCTTTGTACCTTGGTCAAATATCAATTGCCTGTAAGTTAAGGGCCGGTTTCTAGATTCTGTTCTGTTCCATTGATGTAAATGTTTATCTTCATGTCAGTAACACACTACTTAATGTAGTTCAGTTTTTCTTAAGGGCAGTTTTCCCCCCCCCCCCCCCCCCCCCCCAGGATATTTGGCAGTGTCTGGAGACATTTTTGATTGTTACAACTTGGGGGGGGGAGGATCCACTGCTGGTAGGGGTGGAGGCCAGGGATGCTGCTAAACATCCCACAGTGACAGGACAGTTCCCCATAACAGTTATCAATCCGAAATGTCAGAAGTACCAAGGTTGAGAAGCTCTGCTATTGCTCTATATTAAGTCTTGAAATCAAGTAGTGTGAGTCCTCCAATTTTGTTCTTTTTCAGAGTTGTTTTGTGTATACTAGGTCTTTTACATTTTTATATAAATTTTAGAATCATCTTACAAATTTCTACAAAAGTTCCTGTTGAGATTTTGATTGGGATTGCATTGAATCTGTAGATGAATTTTGGAGGAATTGACATCTTAACGATATTGAGTCTTCCATTTATAAGCATGGTTTATCTGTCTGTTAATTTAAATCTTCTGTAGTTTGTCTCAGCAAAATGTAGTTTTCATTGTATAGACCTTGCATATATTTTGTTATATTTGTCCCTAAGTGTTTCATATTTTTATTATTATAAATTATATCTTTTTATTTCAATCTCTGATTTCTTTAATTGCTAGAATATAGAAGTACAGTTGATTTTTGTATATTTACTTTATAGCCTGTGACCTTGCTGATAAACCCACTACTAGTAAATTGTTATAGATCCAATAGGATTTTCCACATAAACCAACATTTCATCTGTTTTACTTATTCCTTATTTTTATGCCTTTTTCCTTTTTCTTGACTTATTGCACTGGCTAAGACTCCTGTTCACTGTTGAAGTAGTGAAAGTGGACATCATTGTCTTGTTCCTGATCTTAGGGGGAAAGTATTCACTTTTTTACCATGACGTGTGAGTTTTAGCTATAGGTTTTTTGTAGTTGCCTCTGAGCACATTGAGAGGGTTTCCATCTGTTCATAGTCTGCTTAGTTATTATCATGAAAGATTGTTGAATTTTGTCAAATACCTCATCAATATCTGTCATAATGATAGTGTAGTTTTTCTTTTTATTCTGTTGATACATGGTGAATTATATTGATTGATTTTCTGATGTTAAACCAACATTGCAACATTCCTGGATAAACCCCACTTAGGCATGATGTATTATCCTTTTTCTGTATTCTTGGATTCAGTTTGTTGAAATTTTATTTAGAATTTTTGAGGGATATTGGTCTGTAGTTTACATATTATATTTTTGTTTGTTTTTTTGTTTCCTTTTGTTTGTTTTGATTCTTTTTCTGAAGTGCCTTTTGACCTTATTTGCCACCTTGTTTTATCTCAGCATTTCCAGGGAATTAACACTCTGAAAGGAGAGGTCAGTTTACTTTTTATAAAATGTCTATTGTGTTTTGAGTGCTATTTGCCAGGAACTGTGTGCTGTGCTCTTTACATTAATTATTTCATATAATCCTCACAACCTCCTTGCAAGATAAGTGCTATTATTACACCTATTTTAGAAATGAGAAAACTGAGGCTCAGCAGTTAACTAACTTTCCCAAGTGGTTGAGGCGGTTCAAATCGCGTCTTTCAGATCAGAGTCAGTCTTCTAAACACATGCTCTACGTTCATATCTTTCCCAGGAAATCTTTGATTTACATGGAACATTATTGACAGGACAAAAGGAGTTTAAAGAACTATACCTCTAAGTAATCTCAGTCCACCTCGTTATGCTAATTGGTTTTAATATTATTTGGGTGCTAACTTATTTTTCAGTTTATTTTGAGAGTGTCTCTGGTAATTGGTATGTTAATTCACCAGTTTATAAGTATTATCAGGTGCACTTTATTGTGGAGGAACTTGAATATTTCTCATTGGTTGCTACAGTGCTTTGGTTTAAACCTCACATCTGTTGACAGTTTCTTGACATTGTTAATCTGAATTAGAGCTTCCTTGAGAGAAAATAACACTTTCTTTTTTACTGTGCTCCATTCTATATGCTCAGTAATATCAATAAGCATATTTTTGTTTATGTAAAGTTGTGATGTGGTTGAGAGTTAAGGGAGGCAAGAGTAGATCAGAAGCTATTTCTTCTACTTATCTGCTGTTCCCAGGTTGAACATGAGCCAGATTATTGCAGGACCTTTTAGCTTCAAGAATTCAACTGGAAAGCCTGGGTTTGCTGGTAGCCAGCTAGTGGGAGCCAACTTAATCTCTTCTGTTATCCCATGGTGAGATAGGTGAAAATACACAGAGAAGCAGAGTTACAAGTAGAAACTAGAAATATTGATTAAAATATGCCAGGCATCAGAAGTATTTTTTATGAGTAAAAGTAAAGACAGATCCCTGAGACAGAATAGCAGGGACAGGCGGGCAAATGGTAGATTTTCTACCCATCTCTGCTGCATATCCACAACTTAAAGAACCAGGGCTTTTGCCAACCAGAAACTTGGCAGCTACCCCACGTTGTGTTGCAACTGCTATCTGCAGCATCCAGGGCTCTTTTTCTCCCTCCCATCTCTTTTATCATTACCTCTCTACTTCCCTTCATGACCACAGTTTTGTAAAGGCAGGGACAGAAGTGGACTGGTTATGGTGCCTTTTCAGATGTGAAGGGAGTAGTAGTAGGAAGGGGCAGAGAGAAGAAAATCCATGGGAGTGGTATGCATTTTTTCAGGCCCTACTTCAAATAAACACACAAATGAAGCTTTTTACTATGGAAAATTTCAAATATTTACAAGAATAAAGAGAAAAGTTTAATGGACTCCCTTGTAACAGTCACCAGCTTAAACAACTTTTGGTTAGGCCCTACTTTTTTGACTAGAGAAGAAGTGTATTCTGTTTCAAAGTATCCAGGATGAAATTACCAGTCACATGCATCATATAACAAGGCAACAGGATCAGGAGTGTCTTCCTTAGTTTATCAGAGCCATAGTAAATCAGGAGATCCTTAACCTCGAATCCATGAATTGACTTCAAGGCATGACAGATTAAACTGCTAAGCAAAATTCTATGCTCTGGAGAGAAAGTATATAATTTTAATGGGATCCTCAATGAGATCTTTGATCTCTAAAATAGACGACAGCCATAATATTATGTAAATACTTAACACCAGGAATTTGGCTTAAAACAGTTGCATGAATCAATCTTTTTTCCAACTTAAGAAATGAGAGTTAAAAGTCAAATAATACCCAGGTCGACAGTAAAGGGGAGAAACCAACTAGAATTTACCTAACTTTTTTCTTAGCAAACACCAAACCTGGATAGTTTTCTCAACTTTCAAATAATTGACAGCATTTTTTGAATAAAGCCATCATGGGCTTAAGAAATTCTGCAAAATAAAAGAAGGAAATCTTATACTTAAGACACAAAGGAAAATCATACTTAGAAAAAATGAGAAAGAAACAAAAAATATTAGATAGTATTTGCTTTCTTCTCAAAATTATTTAATGAATCTGAAATAGTATGTAAAAGACAACAGACTGATGTAGAAGGGAACCAGCTGACATATCAGCCAAGATTATAGTCAGAATAGCTGAATATTTATTGAGTACCAGATACTGTATTAAAACCCTTTGTAAATTAGCTAATTAAGTCTAATTAAAGTATTATTCCCAAGAAAATTGAATTAAATAGGTTAAATTACTTCCACAAGATTATACAGCTAGTAAGGGGTAGGTCTCATATATGAATCAGGCTAACTCCAGGGCCCTGGAACCAGAGGAAATAAGGATGATTACAAGGGATCTTGAGTCATTCTTAGTGGTTTTCTGCATTTTAATATTTCTTCAAGACTCCTCAAAACTTGTAAAGACATTGAAATTCAACATACTGTTAAAATCCAGAATGAAGGAGTCAGAAGATAATCAATGCTAAAAATCAAGTCAGTGATGTGGAGGAGAAGTTGGAGAAGGTCTTCCAAAATTGCACGGTGGAAAAGGATTCAAAAGATGAAAATGATAGGTGCAGAGAATAAAGACTCATTATATAGATAAATAGTATTCCTGAATAAAGGAGAATAATAAGTAGAAGAGAAACAATAATCAAAGGTAAAATCGAAGGCAACGTCTTCAGGCTGAAGAAAGACATGAGTTTACAGTTTAAAGGATTTCACTGATATTTGGAGAATACTAGATATATCAGAGTGAAAATTTTGAGGAGGACTAAAAGATATACTGTAAGCATCCAGGCAAGGACTTGAAAAGGAGACTGCTACAAACAGCTATAAAATAAACCTACACATCTGTGGACAGCCAGTTTTTGACAAGGGAGCCAAGAACATACAGTAGAGAAAGGAAAGTCTCTTCAATAAATGGTGTTGGAACAACTGGACAGCCACATGCAAAAGAATGAAAGTAGACAATTATCTTATACCATACAGAAAAATGAGCTCAAAATGGATTGAAGACTTGAATGTAAGACCTGAAACCATAAAACTTCTAGAAGAAAACATAGGTAGTACGCTCTTCGACGTTTGTCTTAGCAGCATATTTTCAAGTACCATGTCTGACAGGGCAAGGGAAACAATAGAGAAAAATAAACAGTGAGACTACATCAACTAAAAAGCTTCTGCACAGCAAAGGAAACCGTCAACAAAATGAAAAGATAACCTAACAATTGGGAGAATATATTTGCAAACCACATATCTGATAAAGGGTTAATATTCAAAATATATAAAGAACTCATACATCTCAACACCAAAAAACTAACAACCCAATTAAAAAATGGGCAAAAAATCTAAACAAACATTTCTCCAAAGAAGATATGCAGATGGCCAACAGGCACATGAAAGGATGTTCAACATATTTAACTATCAGGGAAATGCAAATCAAAACTACAATGAGATATCACCTCACGCCCATCAGAATGGCTGTAATTGACAAGACAGGAAACAACAAGTATTGGAGAAGATGTAGGAGAAGCGAACTCTCATACACTGCTGGTGGGAGAGCTGCAAACTAGTGCAGCCACTATGGAAAACAGTATGGAGATTCTTCCAAAAATTAAGAATAGAACAACCATATGATCCAGCTATTCCACTGTTGAGTATTTACCCAAAGAGCATGAAAACACGAATGCATAAAGATAATGCACCCCTGTGTTCACTGCAGCATTATTCACAATAGCCAAGACTTGGAAGCAACCTAGGTGCCCATCAAGGGACGAATGGATAAAGAAGATGTGGTATATGTACACAATGGAATACCACTCAGCCATAAGAAATGATGAAATCCAGCCATTTTGTGACAACATGGATGGACCTTGAGGGTATTATGCTGAGCGAAATAAGTCAGAAGGAGAAAGTCAAATATCGTATGACCTCACTCATAAGTAGAAGATAAAAACGACAACAAACAATCATGTGGAGACAGAGAGTGGATTGGTGGTTACCAGAGGGGAAGCGGGGAGGGCCAAAGAGATAACTAGGCACATGTGTGTGGTGATGGATTGTGACTAGTCTTTGAGGGGTGAACATGATGTAATCTATACAGGAATCAAAATATGATAATGTACACCTGAAATTTACATAATGTTGTAAACCAATGTTACTGCAATAAAAAAAAGATATAAAAAAGCTAATCACAGATTTTTTTGTTCACTACTAAATAGTAAAAAACAGTGGAACAATATTTACAGTGTTATTAGGAAAAGGAAAATGTCTAAGTGTTATTAGGAAAGGACAGAAAATAAAGGAGATCATGTTAAACAGCAGCAAGCATAATAAGGAGTGACAGAATGTTAGAGCACCTTATCAGTAATTAGGATAAAGATGAATACATTAACATATAAGTTTAAAAGATAGAGACTCAGATTGGGTCAAAAAACAATATCCACGACTCACACTACCTGATTTTGAGGCTTACTATAATGTTACAAGTAATCAAGACAGTATACAATTGATCTTAGCCAAAAGGCCGAGAACCAATCAAGACAGTATAGTATAAGTGAAAGAATAGGTACCTAGATCAATGGAGCAGAATAGAGAGCCCAGAAAGAGACCTACACAAATATAGTCAACTGATCTTTGACAAAGGAGGAGAGGCAATTTAATGGAGAAAAGAGTCTTTTCAGCAAACGAGGCTGGAACAGTTGAGGCTCAGGTGCAAAAAAATGAATCTAGACACAGACCGTACGCCTTTCACAAAAATTAACTCAAAATGGATCATAGACCTAAATGTAAAACATAAAAAGATAAAAATTCTAGAAGAAAACCTAGATGACCTTGGGTTTGGCAATGACTTTTTAGATACAACAGCAAAACATATATCAGATAAAGGACTTTGTGAAGTTAGCCAATTACAAAGTTAGGGAGCAGTGCACAGAAGGCTGCCTGTACTTCTGACACCACTTGCAAGTTTAAGGGTCTCCAAAACCACCTTGAGGTTTGATAATTCTCTAGAGGGACTCACAGAATTCATCAAAAGCTGTTATAGCTATGGTTTATTACAGCTGAAGGATACAGATTAAAATCAGTCAAGCGAAAAGGCACATAGGGCAGAGTCCAGAAAAGTCCCAAACGTGGGGCTTCTAGTTGTCCTCTTTCCATGGAGTCATAGACAGTTTTACTCTCCCAGTATTGATATTTGATACCTCACACAGAGTAATGTCAACCAGAGAAGCTTATGTGAGCTTTAGTGTCCAGAGTCTTTATTGGGGTACTATCATGTAAACCTGACCAGCTGCTCATGGGGCTGATTTAGTCTCCAGTCCCTCAGGAGGTCGAGCTGATACCACATGACCCAAACGCTGCCACCCTAAATCTCATTGTTAATGGGACTCAAAGCCTCTGCCCAAAATCATATTGTTGCTGTCTGGCTGCCCAGTGCCCCCAGTTAAACACAGACACTTTCATCTGGCAAGACTTTCCCAGGGTTTAGACATTACCTCCAAGGAGCTAAAGGCAAAAGCCAGACCCCTCTTTGGGTAAAATTAAATTCTTTGCTACCTAGACTTGTATCCAAAACATGAAAAGAACTCAACAATAAGAAAACGAACAACACAGTTAAGAAGTGAGCAAAATGTCTGAACAGACACCTCTCCAAAGAATGTATACAGAAGGCAAATAAGCACATGAAAAGATACTCAATGTCATTTGTTATTAGGAGATTGCAAATTAAAGCAACAGTGAAATAGCATTACATACCTTTTAGAATGGCTAAAATCCCAAAAGGTGACAATACCAATTGTTGACAAGGCTACAGAGCAGTAGGGGCTCTCCTTCATTGTTAGTGGGAATACGAGACAGTGCAGGCACTTTGGAAGACAGCTGGTAGTTCCTTACACAGCTAAAAAGTCTTCTAGAAGTCCTTCTGGCTCCCATTATCCTTTATATGTTTACTTATGTGATAAATCTCCCATATATAACCAGTATCCCATTTCCGCCACCCGACCAAGTGAACACCTTCCTCACATGCCTTCAACTCTGACGCTGGCTGCCTTGTAAACAGGGAGTACCCCTTCTCTTCAAGCATTCATGGAACATTTACAGAAGGTGACTATACTAGAAAACATAAAAATCTCAATATAGTCTATAAAGCAGAAATTTGATAGACCATTTTATCTGGCCAGAGTGCAGTAAAATTTGATATTAATGAAGGAAGTCCACCTGTCACTTCTTTCCCCAAATAGCTGCTAAAGAAAAGCAGAAACCTAAACTGCCACGACCATTAAAACTAACAAATTATAATTTTACATAAATACAAATACACATGGATATGGGATGCAGTCACAGTGGGATAGGTGCTTTCATCATTTAAAATGGAATGAAACAAACAATGAGCTTGCCTCCCAAAGTTAGGCAAAGGTTAGCAAGAAGAAGAATATAATAAAAATGAAAACAAAACTGAACAAAATCAGAGGAGAGAAAAGTGGTAACACTGAAAAATCCAGATAGATTGACCAAAATAAACAAACTCTAGGAAGTCATTTAGCAAAATGTTGAAATATTAGGAACACGACAGGAATATTAAAGGATTTTTTATATAGAAAAAACTTTATCAGATTACCTTATAGCAGTTATGTTAAGGAATTTGAAAATACTGATGAAGGAAATTATTTGGGGAGAAATATAAATTCCCAAAATTGATTTTTTAAAAAGTAGAAAACTTATAAAGTCTAATATTTTGGAAGAAATAGAAAGTGTTCTGGAAAAAAATCACTTTCAAAAAGTGCTTTTTATGGGCACTGCTGCTGCTGACAGTTTTATGGGCAAGTTTTTCCTGTTTCTATGAATAGATGATCCAGGCAATAAAACCTGTGGAGGATAAGACCAAAGGCTTCCCAGCACAGGGAACAAAACTGATTTAACTCAGATAATAAAACTTAACAGTACAGAAATTGATACACCAGTCACACACCACAGAGGCAAAACCCCAAAGTGTTAGCAAATAAAACTAACATATTGAGAGATCTGTTTATACCATGAACCAAGTAGAATTTGTGTCAGAAAGTAAAAATGTTTGATAGAATATTAAGAAATTACCAATAATATATTTACATAGGTAGATCAAAGAAGAACTGTATTTTTGTCTGAAATACTTTTCAGGCTACATTTAAAAAAAATTGGTCACTTCTTTTTAAATAAAATTCCCTTATGAACTAGGAATTAAAAACACTTTAAAGTATATTTTTAAAAAGTCTGTCTTTAAGTTATTAGCCAATACCATATTTAATGCATCTCCATTTAAAACAGGAACAAGGGGGCCAGCCCGGTGGCACAGAAGTTAAGTTCGCATGTTCTGCTTCAGCGGCCGCGGTTTCCTGGTTCAGATCCTAGGTGAGGACATGGCACTGCTTGGCAAGCCATGCTGTGGCAGATGTCCCACATATAAAGTAGAGGAAGATGGGCACGAATGTTAACTCAGGGCCAGTCTTCCTCGGCAAAAAGAGGATGATTGGCAGCAGATGTTAGCTCAGGGCTAATCTTCCTCAAAAAAAGAAAAAGAGAGAGAGAACAAGATAATGAAGTCCACTAGCACCACAATTATTTATTTGGTTTTCTGTTGTTTTGTTTTTTAAAGTCAGATTTATTGAGGTATACTCTACATGCAGTAAAGTTTACTCTTTTTTTGGTATGTTTTGTGTATTTTATATTTTGGTGCTTGTTAAACTCATTAGCTTATTAAAATTTATTACTTATGATAGCTTTTTTTGTAGATTCTTTTGGATTATCTATGCCAACCAGCATTCTTTGGGTAGACACCATTTGCCCATAATGTATTCTCCTTTTTAATCTATAGCTGGATTCGATTTGCTAACATTCTGTTAAGGATTTTTTTATGGTGGTAAAATATACATAACACAAAATTTACTATTTTAACCATTTTCAGATGTATAATTTGGTGGCTTTAAGTGAATTCACATTGTTGTGCAGCCATCACCACTGTCCATCTCCAGAACTTTTCATCATCCATAAATGAAACTCTGTACACGTTAGATAATAATTCCCCATCCCCTTTCCTCTAGCCGCTGGTAACCATTGTTCTCAGTTCTGTCTCTATGAATTTGACTACTCTGGGTACCTTATGTAAATGGAGATATTCACGATTTGTCCTTTTGTGTCTGGCTTACACACTTAGCATAATGTTTTCAAGGTTTGTCCATGTTGTAGCATGTGTCAGAATTTCATTCCTTTTTAGACTTGTTAAGGTTTTTTGCAGCTTTGTTCATGAAGGATATTGGTTTGGAATTTTCTTATAATTTCTTTGGTCTTGGTATCAGGGTAGTGCTGGCCTTATCAAATGAGCTGGACAGTGTTTCCCATTCTTCTGTTTTCTGGAGGAGTTTGTGTAGTGTTAGATTAGTTTTTCCATAAATATTTGATAGAAATTGCCAGTGAAGCCATCTGGGCCTGGAGTTTTTTTCGTGAGGAGGTTTTAAAGTGGGAATTCAATTTCTCTGGTAGGTTTAGGGCAGTTCAGGTTGTCTGCTTTTCCTTGAGTGAAGTTTGGTAGTATTTTCTTTCAGTGAATTTGAAAATGTGTCATTTAATTTCTAAATATTTGAGGATTTTCCAGCTATCTTTCTGTTATTTATTTCTGGTTTAATTCTCTTGTGATCAGAAAACATTTCTTGGGGATTGCTTAAATTGTTAGGGAGTTTTGAAGTTTGCTTCGGGATCTGTTGTATGGACTGTCTTAGTAAATGTTCCAAGTGCCTGAAAAGAATGTCAGTTTTGCCGATATTTAGTGGAGGGTTCTATACATATCAGTGATGGCAAGTTGATTGCTAGTGTTGTTCAGATTTTCTGTATCCTTACTGTCTGTCTACTTGTTCTGTTGATTGCTAAGAGAGGGATGTTGGTCTCCAATTATGATGTTGATTTTTCCATTTGTCCTTTGAGTTCTGTCAGTTTTTCCTGCATATATTTTGAAATTGTCATTGAGTACATTCACATTTAGGATTGTTATGTGTTACTTTGTTTATTTGTGATGTTTTCTTTTGTCATTATGTAATACCCGTCTTTATCCCTCCTAATGTGCCTTGCTCTGGAAGTCTCTATATTTTAATTAGGGTCTCTAGTTAATTTACAGTTAATGTAATTATTGAGGTGCTTGGATTTTAAATCTGCCATATTGCTTATTTTTTCTATATGTCCCATCTGTTCTCTGTTCCTTTTCTTTATTTTTCTTGAATTATTTGGATAAATTGAATATTTTTTATGTGTGATTCCATTTTATTTCCATTTTATCTTTGCTTATTTGTTATACCTCCTTTTAAGTTTATTTATTTGTTTGTTTGTTTGTTTATTTTTGGTGAGGAGGATTGGCCCTGAGCTAACATCTGTTGCCAATCTTTCTCTTTTTGCTTGAGGAAGATTAGCCCTGAGCTAACACCTGTGCCAGTCTTCCTCTATTTTTTGTATGTGGGATGCTGTCACAGCATGGCTTGATGAGCGGTGTGTAGGTCCACCCCCAGGATCCAAACCCACAAACCCCAGGCCACCAAAGCAGAGTACATGACCTTAACCACTATGCCATCAGGCTGGCCCCTTAAGGTTTTTATTTTTAGTGTTTGCTCTATTACATCTTTAGGTTATCTCAGTCTACTTTGAGAGAATATTATACCATACCATATATACTTCCATTTCCTCTCTCCTATCTTTTGTGCTATTGTTAGCATATATATATATATATATATATATTTTTTTTTTTTTTTAAAGATTGGCACCTGGGCTAACAACTGTTGCCAATCTTTTTTTTTTTTTTCTGCTTTTTCTCCCTAAACCCCCCCTGTACACAGTTGCGTATCTTAGTTGCTGGTCCTTCTAGTTGTGGGATGTGGGACGCTGCCTCAACGTGGCCTGACGAGCGGTGCCATGTCCGTGCCCAGGATCCGAACCCTGGGCCGCCGCAGCAGAGCGCGTGAACTTAACCACTCGGCCACGGAGCCGGCCCCATGTTAGCATATATTTTATTTTTACATAATTATAAACCCTATAATACATTGTTAGTGTTTTGGTTTAGACTCTCGATTATCTTTTAAGTGATTAAAGATTGAAGATAGGAAAAAAATCCCTTCCACCTAATAATGAGAAAGTTGAAAGAATTATTTTAAACCCCCTGTCTGATATTTCTAACATCTGGGTCATATATAAGTCTAGTTTTATTGATGGCTTTTTCTCTTGCACTGGGTCCCCTACCCCCTTTTGTGTCTGTTATAATTTTAATTTAATGCCAGACATCTTGTATAGTAAAATAGTAGAGATTAAAGTAAGTAATATTTATACCTGGAAATGGGCACACTTCTTCTGTTAGGCCATTTGTCTATGGGGTTAGGTTAATCAGTGAGGAGTTGAACTCAGTTTGGGTTTTGAGGTTGCTGTGATTAGTTTCTGTTTAATATATCTAAGGGGAAGAAAGGTTGAACCTTCAAGAAAAATCTTGGTCTATGGAAAAGGGAAATGATTTTGAATATTGCATGGTGGTAGTCACTAGAGTTTGTCTTATGGCCAGACCTATTCGAGTCATGTGCAAATCCTATGAGAATAGGGTGGATATAAGTGTTTATGAGAACAACAAAACAATTATCTTTTAAAATATAATTTAATGAGAATCATCTTGTTAAGTCCCAAGCAACACCGCTAATGTGTATGTCTTATAGGGTAATATAGTAAGGGAGCAAAATATTCTTCCTTCTATTGAAAAAGGCGCAACTTGAAGCTTTGGCATTTCGTGGATGCCCAGTGTTTCTGCAGAGGAATGGGGAGGTGACCTGTGCCTAGTGGAGGCAACATTAATCAGCAGTGCTTACTGGGAAAGAGCTTTTAATGAGACCATGTGAAAGACTAAAGCAGTGTTTCTCTAGCTTACATACACATTGGAATCACCTGAGACCTTTAGAATGATACTTATGCCTTGATCCCACCTTCAGAGATTCCAATGGGCTTGGTTTGAGATGTGACTTGGACATGAGATTTTTAAGTTTCCCAGTTGATTCTGATGTGCAGCCAAGGCTGAGGATCACTCCTCTCAAGGCTAACAATAATCCTTGTGGGCTGTTGGAGACTTTGTAGGGCCTGGAAGATTTGCATTAGCAGATGGAGGAAATATCAAGTGACATTTAAATTATTATCATTGCTGTGATATACAGAAAAAGCAACTGTTTTACTATGTACTAAGAAACGTAAAAGACAACTCAACAAATGAAAGTCATTCCATATTCCTGGAAGATAAAAATAAGTATTTTAAAGTTGACAGTTCTTTCCAAAGCAAATAAAAATTATGTAATGACGTTTCAATCAAATATTATTAGAGTTTCTCAAAAACGGTAATGTCACCCACTACCCAGATCTTGGTTTCTAATACTATTCTCTAATAAAAGATCCAAGTCTCCTTGGAAAAATAGCTAATTTGGGTTTGGGACAGGAAATGTACAAGATGAACCTGAATGTCTTGTAGTACCAGGAAAGTAAGGAAATAGTAGAAAAAAACCCAAAATGGTGGAACACAGGCATCAACCTGAAAAAGCTCCCAATAGCCAAAACTAGAGTGATTTGAGCGAAAAAATAAATAATGTAATGTTCGATTTTAACCTAAAGTATAAAATAAATATACATGAGTACATCCTCATATATAAGTGATGGCTAGGGCCAGCCCTGTGGCTGAGTAGTTAGGTTCGCACACTCCACTTTGGTGGCCCAGGGTTTCACTGGTTTGGATCCTGGGTGCAGACCTAGCCCTGCTCATCAAGCTGTGCTGAGGTGGCATCCCATGTAGCAGAACTAGAGACCGACAATATACAACTATGTGCTGGGGGTCTTTGGGGAGAAGAAGTAAGTAAATAAATAAATAAATAAGTGGGGGAGAAAAGACAAATCTCTCATATAGAATACCTAATAATTTATGTAGATACTCCCCCCTCCAGGAGGTAGAGCTTAAAGCCTCCAACCCCCCCCCCCCCCCGAGTGTGAGCTGCACTTAGTGCAATGCTTCCAAAGGGTGGCTTGTGCAGGAGTAACATATGAAGAAACCTAGAAAGCACCACCTTGCCCAGGTAATCCTCAAGGTTAACTTTCTTAGTCATAAGCCACGTTGATGGAGTATACCCTTGATATGATGTGATGAGAATTTCCTCCCAGTAACCCATAACCCTAGTCTAACAATTAAAAAAAAAATTCAGACAAACCCAGATGTAGTGACATTCTACAAAATACCTGACCACTACTTCCCAAAACTGGCAAGGTCATCAAAAACAAGGCAGATCTTGAATAGACCAGTCACAAGTAAAGAGGTTGAAACAGTAATCAAAAACTTCCCCAAAAATAAAAGTCCAAGACCAGATGGCTTCTCTGGAGAATTCCACCAAACATGCAAAGAAGATTTAATACCTTTCCTTCTCAAACTATTCCAAAAAGTTGAAGAAGATGGAACACTTCCTAACACATTTTGCAATGCCAAGATCACCCTGATCCCAAAGCCAGATAAGGACTACACAAAGAAGAAATATTACAGCCCAATATCGCTGATGAACATAGATGCAAAAATCCTCAACAAAATATTGGCAAACCCAATACAGCAATACATTGAAGGGATCATACACCATAATCAAGTGGGATTTATACCAGGGACACCGGGATGGCTCAACATCCACAAATCAGTGTGATATACCATATTAACAAAATGAGGAATAAAAATCACATGATCATTTCAGTAGACGCAGAGAAATCGTTTTGACAAGATCCAACATTCATTTATGATAAAAACTCTCAATAAAATGGATATAGAAGGAAAGTACCTCAACATAATGGAGACCATATGTGACAAACCCACACTCAGTGGGGAAAAACTGAAGGCCATCCCTCTGAGAACAGGAACAAGACAAGGGTGCCCACTCTCACCACGCTTATTCAACATTGTACTGGAGGTTTTGGCCAGAGTAATTAGGTGAGAAAAAGAAATAAATGATATCTAAATTGGAAAGGAAGAAGTGAAACTCTCGCTGTTTGCAGATAACATGATTTTATATATAAAACACACTAAAGAATCGAAGGGAAAACTATTAGACATAATCAACAACTACAGCAAGGTTGCAGGGTACAAAATTAACTTAGAAAATCAGTTGCATTTCTATACTCTAATAAAGAACTAACAGAAAGAGAACTCAAGAACACAATCCCATTTACAATTGCAACGAAAACAATGAAATATCTAGGAATAAATTTGCCCAAGGAGGCAAAAGACCTATATGATGAAAACTATAAGACATTATTGAAAGAAATCAATGAAGACATAAAGAAATGGAATGATATTCCATGCACATAGATTGGAAGCATATAGTTAAAATGTCTATACTACCTAAAGCAATCTACAGATTCAGTGCAATCCCAGTCAGAATCCCAGTGATTAGTCTTCACAGAAACAGAACAAAGAATCCTAAAATTCACATAGGGCAACAAAAGATCCCAAATAGCTAAAGCAATCCTGAGAACAAAGAACAAAGCTGGAGGCATCACAATCCCTGACTTCAAAATGTACTACAAAGCTATAGTAATCAAAACAGCATGGTACTGGTACAAAAACAGGCACACAGATCAATGGAACAGAATTAAAAGCTCTGAAATAAAACCACACATCTACAGACAGCTAATCTTTGACAAAGGAGCCAAGAATATATAATGGAGAAAGGAAAGTCTCTTCAATAAATGGTGTTGGGAAAACTGGACAGCCACATGCAAAAGAATGAAAGTAGACCATTATCTTTTGCCATACACAAAAATTAACTCAAAATGGATCAAAGACTTGAAGATAAGACCTGAAACCAGAAAACTCCTAGAAGAAAATATAGGCAATACACTCTTTGACCTCGGTCTTAGAAGCATCTTTTCGAATACTGTGTCTACTCAGGCAAGGGAAACAAAAGAAAAAAATAAACAAATGGGACTTCATCTGACTGAAGAGGTTCTGCAAGGCAAAGGAAACCAGGAACAAAACAAAAAGACAACCCACCAACTGGGAGAAAATATTTGCAAGTCATTTATCCAGAAGGGGTTATTCTCCAAAATATATAGACAACTCACACAACTCAACAACCAAAAAACAAACAACCCAATCAAAAGATGAGTAAAGGATATGAACAGACATTTTTCCAAAGAAGATACATGGATGGCCAACAGGTACATGAGAAGATGTTCAACATCACTAATCATCAGGGAAATGCAAATCAAAACTACAGTGAAATATCACCTTACACCTGTTAGAATGGCTGTAATTACCAAGACAAAAAAACAACAAATGTTGGAGAGGATGTGGAGAAAAGGGAACCGTCATACACTGCTGGTGGGAATGCAAGCAGGTACAGCCACTATGGGAAACAGTATGGAGATTTCTCAAAAAATTAGAAATTGAAATACCATACAACCCAGCTCTTCCATTACTGGGTATTTATCCAAAGAACTTGAAATCAACAATTCAGAAAGACTTGTGCACCCCCATGTTCACTGCAGCATTATTCACAGTAGCCAAGATGTGGAAGCAACCCAAGTGCCCATCGACTGATGAATGGATAAAGAAGATGTGGTATGCATACACAATGGAATACTACTCAGCCATAAAAAAAGACAAAATCGTCCCATTTGCAACAACATGGATGGACCTTGAGGACATTAAGTGAGATAAGCCAGGCAGAGAAAGACAAACACTGTATAATTTCAGTTATATCCACAAACACATGGACAAAGAGAACAGATTAGTGGTTACCAGAGGGGAAGAGGATTGGGGGGTGGGCATAAGAGGTAAAGGGGCACACTTATGTGGTGACTGACAAATAATAATGTGCAAATGAAATTTGACAATGTTGTAAACTATTATGACCTCAATAAAATGAAATCAATAAAAACAAGGCAGATCTGAGAAACTGTCACAGACCAGGGGAGGTTTAGTAAACATGATAACTAAATATAATACTAATAAACAAATTAAATATTGGCATCTCAAGAAAAAAGTTCAGCGGAATGGGAAATTCACGGAAGAAATGCAAATGGCTGATAAAAATATGAATATGTATTCAACTTCACCAGTAATCAGAATGCAACTTAAATGACAATAGCCCATGTTTGCCAGTCACATTAGGCAAGTGATTTTTTGTATTTTATTTGTGAATGCCCACCTCTTGGGCAGTAGAGGAGAGTATGGGAGCTTATAGAGGGATACGACCTCTCTGTAGGATCATTTGCTCAGTACATACAAAAGTCTTAAAAATATGCAAACTCTGGCTCAGCATTTTCTCTTCTGTGGACTTATCCTAATTAAAGAAAGATCTGTGGGAAGATTTTAGCAAAGAATGTTTACTATTGCATTGTTGATAAGAATGAAAAATTGGAAGCAGTGTTAAAAAAAACTATTGTAACACTCTTCTGCGGTGGTTTTCTATAGATATTATAAACTAAAGAACTTACTAAGTTCAAAAAGTTAAACCAGCATGTACAATATGATCTCCTTCCCCTTTTTTTTGGAAAAAGAAAAATATGTAGCATAGAATAAGACTTGATAGGGGCCGGCCCGTTGACGCAGCGATTAAGTGTGCATGTTCTGCTTTGGTGGCCCAGGATTTGCTGATTCGGATCCCGGGTATGGACATGGCACCGCTTGGCAAGCCATTCTGTGGTAGGCGTCCTACATATAGAGTAGAGGAAGATGGGCATGGATGTTAGCTCAGGACCAGTCTTCCTCAGCAAAAAGAAGAGGATTGGCAGCAGATGTTAGCTTAGGGCTAATCTTCCTCAAAAAAAAAAAATAAAAGAAATGGGTTAAAAAAAAAGACGATGTATGTATTTAAAACATGAATTATAATTATTTCTGGGTGTTTGAATTATAGATGATTTTTTTCTCCTATGTGCTTTTATATATTTTGCGGTTTTTCTGCAATATGCATGTGCAGCATCTTGCACATCATGTAAATCCTATTTAAAAACAAAATCTTTTTCTTCCATCAAATTAACAAAGACTTTCTTAGAATTATAACCTGTGTTGGCAAAATTGTAAGAAATTGGTATTTTCATTTCATATTCACTTCTTCTTCCTGTACTTCTATTTATTCTTATCTACTTCTATTTCTTTATACTACTTCTGGTAGGAGTGTGAATCAGCACAAGCACTTTGGGAAGCAAATTGGTAATACACCTCAACCCCCTTAAAATAGTTTATATTCTTTCACCCAGTAGAAACCCTTCTGGGAGTTTGTCATTAAAAAGAATAAGAGATTTGAGTATAGCAGTATTTACTACGTAATTATTTAAAATGGCAAAATATTGAGACTGTATAAATATTCATTTATAGGGAAATAAAATATGACCCATCTGTACAGTGGAATATTAGTGCTCATGATTGAGTTTAGAGGATAGTTCTTGAGGTCTAATAATCCTCGTGTTCTGTTTTGGTCTCCTGCTCAGAATGGCATCCGTGATTCCCATTCTTTCTGTGTATTCTTTGCTGTGGTCCCAGATAAGAAAGTGAGAAATGGATTCCGTCTACTGTTTTGTGTAAATAACCAAAATTGGTAAATTACTTTTGTTCTCCAAACTGCTTACGTGTATTTTATTTGTTTTCCTCTGTTTCGATTTATTTGCTTTACTTTTAGTTATAGGTGTTATCTGAGCCTTTTCATAGTTCTATTCTTCTGTCTGAAATGCTCTTCCTACTTTTTCCATGGTAGCATCTCTGCATCTTCCAGGTTGCAGCTTGAATATCATCCCTTCGGAGAGATCTTCCTGGACCACCTTATCTAAAAGAGCCTGCGTGTCCTACCCCTTCCCAGCTCTCTGATGCCCGCTAGTTTCTTTCATAGCAATGAACACAATTGATATTTTTGTATTTGTTTGCTTCTTTATAGTGTTTGCTCCATTAGACTGTAACTTCCTGAGCCTAGGGGTTATACCTTTTCCTTCACTAGTGTATTTTTAGGTCCCGTTCTAATGGCTGGCACATTGTAAATAGTAAGTATGTGTAGGTCGAATGAACAAGCTTAATTTTGCAATTTTGACAACAGCTCATTAAGAATTTATCATGCAATTTAATTTAAAATTATTACTAATTTAGATTCTACCAACATTATTCTTATAACACATGTTTAATTTATCTTAGCCATATTGGTCTTGATATTTTAATGTATTTTATGTAGGGATGGAGGAAAAAAGTTAGGTTAGACTCAAGAGGTAAGAGAAACTCGTGCTGGAGGCAGAAGTGCCACTGGGTGCCGAGGAGTGAGTGGACTTTAAAGACGTCAAGAAGAGGAAGAAAGACGTTTTGGACAAGACAGCTGTATGTGTTGTGTTTTGTTTTTTCTTTAAGTAGACTTTATTTTTTTAGCATAGTTTTAGGTTCACAGCAAAATTGAGCGGAAGTTACAGAGATTTCACATATACTCTCTGTCTTCACTCCTACATGAGTTTTTGGGGTTTTTTTCAGTTTTTTTTTTATTCTAGTAAAATATACATAACATAAAATTTACCATCTTAGCCATTTTAAGTGTACAGTTCAGTGGTACTGAATACATTCATAACGTGCAACATCACACCATACATCCCCATAATTCTATTCCTCTTGTAAAACTGAAACTCTATACCGTCAAACAGTAATTCTCCAGTTCCCCAACCCCCTACACCCTGGCAACCACCATTTTACTTTCAGTTTATATGATATTGACTACTCTAAGTACCTCAAATAAGTGGAATTGTACAGTTTTTGTCTTTTTGTGACTGGCTTATTTTGCTCAGTGTAATGTCCTCATGCTTCATCCATGTTGTAGCATATGTCACAATTCCCCTCCTTTTTAAGGCTGAATAATATTCTCTTGTATGTGTATACCAAATTTTGCTTATCATGCATCCATCACTGGACACATGGGTTGCTTCCATTTTTTTAGCTATTCCGAATAATGCTGCTGTGAACATAGGAGTACACATACTCTTCAAGACCTTGCTTTCAGTTCTTTTGGGTATATACCTAGAAGTGGAACTCACCCAGCAGAACCATATGGTAATTCTATCTTTAATTTTTTGAGGAATCGACATTTTGATTTCCACAGCAGCTATATCACTTTACATTCCCAGCAACGGTGCACAAGCATTCTAGTTTCTCCACATCCTCGCCAAAACTTGTCGTTTTGTTTTTTTGATAGTAGCCATCCTCATGGGTGTGAGGGATAGTTCATTGTAGTTTTGATTTGCATTTCCCTAATGATTAGCGATGTTGAGCATCTTTTCACGTGTGTATTGGCCATTTGTATATCTTCTTTGGAGGAATGTCTATTCAAGTCATTTGCCAATTTTTGAATTGAGTTGTTTGTTGTTGTTGTTGAATTTTGGGAGTTCTTTATATATTCTAGATATTAGCCCCTCATCAGATATATGATTTATATGTAATGATTTGCTTCTTGCTTGCTGCTTTCAAGATCCTCTCTTTGTCTTTTGGAAGTTTGATTTTAATGTGTCTTCATGTGGATTTCTTGGAGTTCATGATACTTGGAGTTCATTGAGCTTCTTAGTTGTTTATATTCATTTTGTTCATTAAATTTGGGAAGTTTTCAAATATCCTCTCTGCCCTTTTCTGTCTTCTGTTTCTGAGAGTCCCACAATGTCTACATTGATCTGCGTGGTGGTATCCTACAGGTCCCATAGCTTTCATTCACTTTTTTTCAATCTCTTTTTCTTTCTGTACCACAGACTCAATAATTTCATTGTCTTATCTTCAAGTTTGTTGATTCTTTCTTCTTCCTGCTCATATCTGCCTTTGAATCCCTCTAGCAAGTTTTTTCACTTCAGTTATTTTACTTTTCAGCTCCAGAATTTCTTTTCAGCTTTTCTATCTCTTTATTATTTCCATTTTGTTTGTGTTGTTTTCTTGACTTTATCCATGTCTTCCTACAGTTCTTTGAGCATCTTTAAGACTGTTTTAAAGTCTTTATCTAATATATCTGCCATCAGGTCTTTTTCAGGGACAGTTTCTATTGATTTCTTTTTTTTCTTTGAATTGGCCATATTTTCCTGTTTCTTGTATGTCTTGTTATTTTTTGTTGAAAACTTGATGTTTGAATCTAATAATGTGATAGCTCTGGAGATCAGAATCTCCTTCCCCAAAGTTTTGCTGTTGTTTTGTTTTGTTCTTTTTGTTCTTGTTCGTTTCTTTTTTTTAATTGCTATAGGCTGTCTCTGTGCTGAAGATCAGCCTGAGGTGTAAACTTAAGGTCTTCTCAGGTCTTTTTTGAGACTGTTGTTGGGCACGTGTAGTCACTTTCTAATTTTTCTTGTATTTGCACTTGGTTTTAAATGTTCCAGTCTTTAATGCTGGGCTCCCAAAAGGGTAAAAAGAGAAAAATGAAGGAAGGAGGGAAGGGTGCGAGCCCTTTAAATCCTTTGGAAGTCACTCTAGCAGGAGCAGGGAGGGACTTGCAACAGTGGGAGGAGGTACAATAACAATGGCTGCCTGTGCCTTTGTCTACACCTCTGTGATGAGAAGCAGCAATCCCCAAACAGCACAGATGCTTGATGTTTGGAGGACAAGGTCCTTTTTGCCCACCTTGGCTCCCACATGCTGTGTGCACACTGCTGCAGGAACATGTGCACAGCTGCGGGGCTGGTGTTGGGGATGGGTAGCTACTTCTGTGCTACTAGTTATAAGTTGACTGAAATTTACTATCCAAGTCTTCCCCTGGAAGTTCTAAGCCTTCAGTAGACTCCAGAGTTCCAAAATAGTTACATCAGATAGATTCTAACAGAGCAATTATTGTCTAGATAGGGGGAGACATTCCTGCTGTTTCCTACTCTACCATCTTCCCAGAATCCTTTTCCCTACATGAGTTTTTAAGACAGGACTGCAGGAATATCTTTGGCATGTTTGGGAAACCATTACAGAAAACTGTAGGTCACTAATGGAGAAGGCAGCTAGTTGCTGGTAATTAGTAATGGAAAGTTATTTGTTACAAAAATTCATCTTGATCTAATCATTAAGAGCCTGGAAATCAGGCCAAAGTAGTTGGAATTTCTTCTGTTGTCATTGGAGTTCTTTTAACAGATGGGAAGTTACTGAAAGTATCTGATTAGTAAAGGACACTTGTTCATTCATTCATTTGTTTATTAGGTGTTGTTTGAGTACATACTGTGTTCTACGTGGTTTTCTAGACAGGAGGGGTACAGAGATGGATTAGGAGGGCTGGAGAGCCAAAAACCTGTTGTGGAAGAGTTCATTAATTTATAGAGGTAATTAGTTCTGAAAAGGTTTCTGTATGCCATGCTTAAACATTTTGACATGGGCACCATTGAAGATCTTTAAGCAGGAATCCATATATTCTGGTTTTTCCAAACAGCTTTATTTGTATTTCAGCATAATAATTAATATTGTGCCCCCTTTCACTCTCAATGGTTAAGCCAGTTTGTATAATAAATTATGTGGCTGATCACCTTCTAAAGCAAAAATACAGCAAGAACAGAAGACCATGGTTGAGCCTTTTAGCATACAGACGGTCCCTGACTTATGATGGTTCAACTTAGTGATTTTTCAACTTTATGACAGTGTGAAAGTGATACACGTTCAGTAGAAACTGCACTTTGCGTTTTCACCTTTTCCGGGGCTAGTGATATGAGGTGCGATACTCTCTTGTGATACTGGGCAATGATCACGAGGGTGAACAACCTGTATACTTACAACCCTTCTGTACCCATACAGTCATTCTGTTTTTCATTTTCAGTACCATTTGCAATAAATTACATGAGATACTCAACAGTTGATTATAAAACAGGCTTTGTATTAGATGATTTTGCCCAGCTGTACACTAATGTAGGTGTTATGAACTTAAGCTATGATGTTTGGTAGGTTGGGTGTATTAAACGCATTTTCAACTTAAGATATTTTCAACTTACGATGGGTTTGTCAGGACATAACTCCATTGTAAGTCAAGGAAGATCTGTACAAGTAATGAGAAAAACATAAAGGAACCAGCCCAGAAAGGTAGGTGTGAAACAGAAGAAATGGTCTTTACAAAAGCCAAGAGTGAATAGTTTTAATGGTATTAAGAAGGTGAAATTTGTAAGATCAGCAAGGCCAAATATGGCAAGGTTATGGAGCATAAGCATACATTAGATTTGTCAAGGCAGGGTTCATTGTCTACTTTAGACGTGCAGTAGCATTTGAGCAGTGGGAAAGAAGCCAAACTGGATTGTTTCTTTGAGGATAAGACTATGCCTTTTGTTTTTATATCCCTAGTGCCTGGCACGGTAGTTATCATGTAGGAGGTAGTAGGTGCATTTTTGAAGAATCAAAATATAATTGATAGTGAAAAAGATGAGATAGTAGATATACATGTCACACGTTTAAAAATTAGGTAATTTAAGAGAGATGGAGAGAAGGATGTTTTTAATTTGGCAGCAGTTAGAGTGGAAAGATCTCTGCATTTTAAATGTTAAGATGAACTCAGTGGAGAGGGAAAAATTAGTTTCTGAAGAGGGAAGTAAGTTTGAAAGCTAAAGTCTGCTGCTCAAGGAAGAATCTGTCGCACAGTGAACAGTGTGGCCTTAAAGAGGTGAATGGATAACATCACCTCACCACCCAACACCTTGATGATCTAAGAATATTCTAATGGAAAGAGTATTGTCATTGGAGTCAGAAAACCCAGAGCTAAATCCTGACTTTACCTCTTACTAGATTAGTGGCAACTCACTTACTCTCTTATGTTTAAATGACTCACCTAGTGATTTTAGTGGCCCTCTGTGAGCTGCCCAGAAGCTCCTTCACCAGTCTGTACCTCATCATCCTAGCTAATGGATTTTATGTGATTATGTCCTTGTATGTCCTATGGCCACAGGTGGTTGTCCCAGCACCTCATCACTTTGACATTTCATTGGCCAGGACAAGCACCTGACTGAAGTTCAGCCAATGGATGTCTTCCTGGTATTTTAAAGCCTAGGATGAGAGAGAGGGTTAATGGAATCTGTAAGATATAAAACTGGTGACACATCAGTGGCCATGTTTCCCACCATGTGAAGAATGCTGATCTATCGTGAGCATGATGCTGACTTGAGAGGAGATCAGAGGCAAATGACAGAGGGAGACAGACAGACAGGCACAGTCCTGACAACCTTAGAGTTCCTGAGACCTAGTTGCATCCTGACCCTCCTAGTTTGGTTATCTAACCCTTTCTTGAATTCTATGAGCCAGTTGAGCCAACTAATTTCCTTTCAAGTCAAACCAGTTTGAGTTGAATTTCTCTCCCCTATGGCTAATACCTGAAATTGGATGAAGCACTCTGACTCCAGTGCTCGTGCTTTCTCCATTGCACCATATTCCTTCTTGAAGGCTAAAATCTTATGTCTAAAATTCCATCCCTTCCTAACTTGTGAGGGCTTTAGTGAACCATTTCTCTCCTCACCAGCATCTGTAGTTTCTTCGCCTCCCATAGATCCTTCTTCGAAAGGATCCCTCATCCTGTAAAGTCTTCAGCTTGACTCTTTGGGCTCCACTAATTCAGTTGTGACTAAAGCATGTGTAGGGATTTTGGTACAAGATAAAGTTAGAAAGGTAGTAGATTGGGGCCAGGTTGAGCAAGATTTAGACTACTGTCTTAAGTGGTTTGCTGTTATTGTCTAGACCAGAGATGTTTAATTTCTGTGATGATGGAAATTTTCTGTATTTGCAGTGTCCAGTACAGTAGCCATTAGCCACATATAGCTATCGAGGACTTAACGTGTCTGCTGGACCTAGGAAACTGAATTTTTAATTTTATTTAACTTCAGTCAATTCAAGCTTAAGTAGCTACATGTGGCTAAGGCTACCACTACTTTTGCTAGTGTAGCTCTAGACATTGGGAGTTATACTTCTTTTTTGTTGTTTTGTTTTTAAACCAGGGGAATAATGTGTATTAAAAAAAAAAAACTGGAAACAGTGTAGGCATTTGAATGGTAAGGAAGAGTCAATGATAGAGAATCACTTTCTATTCTGGATGATGGTGACTTTCACAAGGATGGGGAACACAGGAGGATGAGCTGGTTTGGGAAGGTGGACGAGGAGTTCAATACTGCAGAGGTTGAGTTGAGACTGTGGGACAGATAGACAGAGATGTCCAATAGGCAACTATAAATAAGAGTTTAGAGCGGAAAGAATGGAGAAGGCTAGGGCTAGAAGTGTATATGTTTGTCGTCATCTACATAGGAGTGATAACGTCCTAGAAATGGGTAATGTCCTCCAAAGAGGGAATGTAAATCTTGAAGTAAGGAGCATTAAGGACAGAACCTTGAAAAGTGTCTATTAAGATGGGAAAAGAAAGAGGAGCGAGCAAAGGTGAGGTTACTTACCATAAGATATTTTTAAGAAATCAGCACTATCCATGCGAGTGGCAGCGGGAACCCTTTGCTTCAGGTGTAGTGCTCTTCAGAAGGATAGAGGTTATACTTGAAAAAACATGTGGCAGATACTTACATTTAGCAAGGATGGGGGAAATAAAAACTATTGCTGTGCTATCATAGTGTCATTTCTGCCTAGAGAATCATAAATGTATCTGTAAAATGTGGTTAGTATTTGGTCAGGTTGCCAATAAACACAACAAACTCTGGTCCAAGTACGTTAGCTTATACACCTGGGGGAGAGGATGCCTAGCCCCCTTTGGTGTTTTCTAGATGATGGTTATAAATAATATAATGCTTCAAGGGATTTTCCATGTGAGATTAAGGAGAAATTATTTGAGAGGACCTATATAAGATGCGTTTTATTATGCCAGTGGGAAGTCTCAGGATTTCCCCACAGTGTGTCGTACACTTGAGGGGAGCACAAATCGTGGTGCTGCTGCTTGCTGAGAAAGGCTTGGGAGTAGATTGAAGGGTGGTGTGAGAGAAGAATTTGGGACTGGAGAAGGGGCACTGGCGAGGAAGGCAAACAGAGAGAAGGAGGCATGTGGAAGAACAGACATAGGGTTAAGGTCAGATCTGTGGGGCAGACGGTAGGAGCAGGTCAGTTTGCTGCCTAGCTCAGTGCCTCGTACATCGCAGGTGCTCAGTCAGTATCTGTGGAAGGAAAGAAGGAACGATGGCTAGGGAGAAGAAAAATTGCTCCTGCAGGAACAATGGAATCCTCCTTTGGCCACTTTATTTTATCCATTACTTGACCTCAGTCATCACATGTCATCCTGACTTTGAGTTGCTGTTAGATTTCTTGTTAGAACATATACTAAATGTGTGAGTAGTCCAGGTAGTTTCTGTTTGAACTTGTAATCATTGTCCAGCTCGGGGGGCTTGGGGTGAGGGGGTGATAGTCTGCTATTTAGAAGTATGGGGAGTGTATCTGAGTCCTGGGAAGTTTAATTTCCTTTTGTTAAAGACTGTAGCAGTAAGTGTGACCATATCTAGCTCCTAGCATCCTGGCCTTGGGTGACATGGCGGACCCCTTCTGGCTGATCTGACAGGTTGGAGATGCACACTTATTTTCTCTCTGTGGTTTCTGGTAAGGTGATCAGGAATGATGAGAAGCAGGATGGGGAGTTTAAAATTATTTCAAAATATGTGTATATACAAACATTAATGTACAATTGAAATTTCACAAGATTGTAACCTATCAATAACTCAATAAAAAAAATAATAATAAAGTGTGTGTATATAAATGGATGTAAATGTCTAAGATCTTAATACACAAAACTGATTGGGTGCTAAAATTTCCATGTTCTTCTTTTTTTATTCAAAACTCCCCTGAAATCTAATAGTCCACAAAAACTTAGTGTATAAAATTTTAACTGATTCATTTACTCAAATATTATAGTGACCACTACATCTGATAGTGAAAACAGATTTTAGAATCTGAAAAGATACAGGGCCATATGGGTTGTATTTTCAATTTTAAGCTAATATATATTTGCAACCCAATTTAATTTACACCATATACTGTATCATTTTTGACATATCTCTGTATGCATGTAGGTGTAATAATGTGTGGTACATAGTCTGTTTGCACAGGAAAGTTTGACCAAGGAGCAGCTCTCTTTGATCTGTTTCATTCCATATATATTTGTTTGTGTGTCTAACGGGTGCTGTTTTAGGCACTGGGATACAACACTGAACAAAGCACAGAATCCTTGCCCTCCTGGAGCTGTTGTCAAGACATGCTTTCAATGGGGGATATTTCAGGTTAGGCGGTAACTCATCAGAGAAGGAAAGGTACCTTCGTCATCTCAGTCGTACTCTCAGGGCGCCGCTATATAAACTGAGCTCACTGAAGACACAGGTTTCGCTCGGCTTTTGTCTGCTCCATTCACCGCTCTACCCCCAGAGCCCAAGATGGTGCCTGGCTCATAATAGGCATCAGTAAATATATGTCATTGGTTGAAGTGTTTATTGTTTTGCATTTGTATCATCATAGATGTGTACTGTAGTAAATGATCCTTACATCTGGCTAGTTGAAAATTTTATAATCTCAGTAACCTTATTTTTATGTTTGTTGCCTACATTTTGTTTCTCCTTGTGCTCACATAGCAGGTTGCAGGAAAAGCTTATTAATATTAATAATTAGTCATTTGATGATCTGATATTGCAAAGGATAGATTTGGAGAGCAACTTAAGAGGTCATCTTTTGTTCAGCTTCCTATCTAGGAAAAACTGTGTAAGATGATTAGGAGTGTATTTTTAATTAATCATTTAAAAAACTAGGACGACGTAATTGGGTTCTCTTGAGAAAATGAAGAAAGGTACTTAACCCTAGATATTTAGGTACTAACCTGAAAATTTTAGAACTTCTAACTGTGTGGGAAAGTGAAAAAAAATCGAGCACAGCTAAGCTGCTCTTTGTTGATATCAGAAATGGGCCTGCCATTCATTTTGGCATTGAAGCATAGCCTCCTATCGCAGGGGGCAGGACCAGGACTTTTTTTTTCTCCCCCAGAAGAGCTGGAAAGTTATTACAGGTTGAAAAGCCCCGACCAGTTTTTCAAGAGTTTCTCCTTTTTTTTTTCTGAAACTCATGGTGCTTTTGCTCTGCTTTCAAGATGCATTAAGGTTTGCTTTGTGACTACTTTGGAGCCAGCAAATACCCTGACATGTATAATTCAAATTATGCGGATTTCATGAGTAAGTTTAATCTTATTTTTTAGCTAGTTAAAATTCAAGTGATTTTTTAGAAAAATGTTAGCTTGGAGTCAGGCATTTTATCATTTCACCATTTTATTTTAAGCATATTTGTAAAACAACCTTTAATAAGAAAGCAAGATTCTATGTAAAGAGGCTCCTTAGTCTCTTAAGACCTGCATTTTCAGTTTCTTTTGAAGTGTCTTTGTTGCGTTGGACAATATTCATATGTCTTTTGAAAGCCAGTTAACTAAATAGTTTTCCTGAGCATCTTTTTAGTTTTATTGAAAAGTATTTTAAATTGAGCTTTCTGAGCTCGATTGCTCATGTCTGACAGAGTCTCAAGTTTCCACTGAATGGTAACAAAGACTGTAGAGTGTTGTTGGTCCTGCAGTCAGAGGCATGCCTCTTTAGACCAGGTAAGAGAGATCATTGTGTTTCTTACTGCTGGGCGAGTTTTTACAGCGTTTATTTTATATTCTTTCAACAGCAGCAATGTTAAATTGATAAATAGTCAGGGGCACGCTGAATTCAAGACGTCCTTGCTTGTTGCAGACAGGAGAACTACAGGGCATGGGGGTTGGGGTGGGGGGGAGGGGTAGAGTAAGCTTAGTTTTATCACTCAGTTACTTATATAAATCAATTAAAATGTGAAAGTAGTTCTGGAGCTCAGTTTTCTTCATTCAAGAACTAAGGAAGCAGTTGAGGAATGAATAATTTTAAAGGTACTTCATGGTTATTACTTGTGAATGCAATTCAGATGATAGTTTTTACTTTCATTTCTTTCCAGTAGTTAATAAAATAAGCCTGGCCCTTAACTATACATTTTTTCCATTTATGAAAACTTTAAAATTGTCAACAGCAAAATATGCTTCCTCAGGATCTTTGGAATAAACCTGACACTTAAAAACATTTTTTTCAGCTTTTATAGCTGTTTCATTCCTTTTTTTTTTTCCTCTAGTACATTTTTCTTAAAAGTATTTGTGCTTTGAAAATGTCAGCTGTATTCTAATGAAGCTCAGGCATTGTTTGCTCATAAAGGGGCCGGTGCATTCCACTGCTTTATGGTTTATTATGAGCACAGTGCGAGAGTGTGGGTGGCACCATTTGGTGTCTGCCTCTTGGGGTAGTGACTGCCATTATGTTAGCGTTGCATTGGCAAAGAAAATATAGCATGCAAGATCCCATATGAATCTGGGTACTGTGAAGAAAATCTTAATCCTAAACAATAGCGAGTGAACCCGGAATGTGTGACAACTTGATTGAGTTGATCACTTCAAGTATTCTCTTGAAGTCTGCATTTTAGTTACAATTAATATTCTGCCGGCCATGTCTCTTGTTTTTGATGTATTTAACATTTACTCATTCTTTGAACTTCAATAAGGAAATGAATGTTTCTACATAAACTATGACATTTTATATAGATACAATAAAATTTTAAGTAACACATTTACTTTAACAAGTTGTAAGGAACTTAGTGTGGGTGGGGAGGGGGCGTGGGGGAGAGAGGAGGTCAGGCAGAGAGCCTTTCTTTCAGTTAGGAAAGGCCTGATGAAGAAAAAAGCAACAGATGTTTCTTCTGTTACAATTGAGGTTGTTTCATTCAAAATTCGCAATAGCTGGAATGGGGAGGGGAGGTCATAAATCTGACTTAATCAGTGAATAAATAAAATTTAGTGATTTAAAATTTATTCTTTTATATTCAGGATTTGAAAATCAGTATAGAGTAACATACCTTTTGAAGAGGCTTTTTTTAATCTTAAAAAATTATGTGTAATTAATGGAAATGTGAGAAAGTTAATTTTAGCATATTTACATTATGGAAAAAATCATTAAATTGTATAGAATGTTAGGAATAAAAACTAAGCCATTATAAAATACATAAGGAATACTTAGGTTGCAGAAGTTTATAATTGTACAATAGGTACTGAGGCTCAAAATGAAACATTATTTGCATATTGTGATAGATCATCTTATCTTCAATGAGAAGCATGAGATTTATTCCAAAAGATCTTTGAATAGGAAATGTGGGAGAAATATTTTGAATTTAATTGAAATGCTGTATTGCAGTTTGCCTCTAAAAAGAAAGTAAGCTTAGACTGGTTGCTAATGGAAAGAGGGGAATGTTTGTCTGCTGCAGAGTAGGAAGGAAGAGCTTGGAAGCAATATGCATGTGATTAAAGCAGTCGGAATAAAAAAATAGTTTTTGAATTTGTGGAATTCATAATGAGTAAAATGCAAACCTTTCCTTTTACAAGTAACACAAAGAGAAGTTCTGTGCTCTTGTATAGTGTACATAAAGTACAACTTTATGCATTTCTTAAAGTTAGTTCTTGAAAACCCAGTGCTGAGAATCAGATCTTTCACATATTAGGCACTTGTTAAAAATTTGCCATACCCCACACTGTAAAACTAATCATAATATATAATAGCCCCAAAATTCTTTGAACCATAGTTCAAAATCTCTGTATGGAGCAAATATTAAACGTTTTTCTAAATGTTTGTTTGAGTTAAGGAGAGGACTGAAAAAGATATCAACATTCAAGGAGATTATTAAAAATTTCTCTTGCTCTTAGCTAGGATCTGTGGGCTTCCCTGAAGATTTTCTTTCCTTTAAATAATGACAACAGAATTTAGAGATTTTGAAGCTTTTCAGATCATTGTTTTAATTAAGATAAGATTCTAAAATTGATCTCTGTACATTTTGCTTTTTTAAGGAGTAGCAACATGTTGCAGTTGAGGTTTTTTCTCTAAGATAAGTAAAATAATGTGCATGGAGTTTAAAATGAATTTACAAACTCTAGGTTTGACTTAAGTAAGAACTTTTAGAATTTTGACTAAAGGATATATAATTTTGATGGAATAGACAGCCCTCAAAAAAGTTGGTGGTCCCACATGTGATATATAACTATGACACCATCATAGATTGTAGTTATCGAGTATGTGTGTCGCTTACGATTATAAATGTAGGTATGACAGTAAGTTGCTTAACAAGGAAAACAGCATCAAGCAACAACAATACAAAAGTAATTGAGACTGTTAACCCTTCAAATTGAGAGCAATATACTGAAAGAAGACTTCTGGAGTGAAGTCCCTGTGATTCTTGCCTTATATATGAACTCTTTAGCATAAAAGTGAGGTCTGGGGGGATCTGAGCTTTAGCTTTTCATTGTTCTCCAAGTCAGGATACCAGAATGACTGATTTAGACCTCCTCTCTGCCCTACATATATGTAGGCAATTAGAAACAAACAATGGCAACCTAGAAATCTCTCATCTCTGGGGTGGAGGTCAGAGGGAAGATTTTCCTGATACCTGTGTTTTTCTGAAAAGAAAACCTTTTACATTCTTGTTTAGGAGCTGGTAAAATAGTATGAGTATTGTGCTTTAAGTATATTATGAATTAACTCTGTTTTGCAAATAGATCCAGGAACCTGTCGGATAATAACATTAGATATTTCTTTCTACCAAGTTCCAAGCAGCCAATTTTCAAACGAACTTTTGGATCTTGACTCTAAAGTTGGAGACCATCAGCAGGGGTCTTCGTTTTTGGCGCTTGGTTCACTTGCGGTGCAAAGTTTGGCAACTCTCTTGGCAGTTTCTCTGACAGAAAAATGAAGAGACTGCTAACTGAGCCCTTACTGTGTGCCAAGTAGACCCATGGAACTTATTTATAAAGGTTCACAAAATGTTTTAATGGATAAGATTTTAATACAAAAGATGTTGTTGATATTGATGTCTAACTTTCTGATTTCTTGCTCTTCACGATGTAATTTAAATATAGCTTCACTAATAGCTCTCAAGTGGAACATGTTGTTGAAATAAGAATATTGATAACATTGCAATTTTGAATGAGCTACTTAGTATGGTATTATGGAATATAAAGACCCCGGTTTTTATTTACTAAGGAAAAGAACTACTTTGAAACTCTAATTCCGGGGATAGTCTTTGGTCTTTTTGTGTTTGTGTCCTAAAGTTTTAAATTTAAGAATGCAGCTTTTTAATTCTAGATCTGTCTGTAGTCGTTGTCACCTTTTATAAGTATTAGAAAAATATCTCTCTTGACTGTAAGTTTAAAATATTTATTTGTTAATACTGTCTGGGGCAGATTACTATCTTAGAGGGGTTGTGGGCTTCTTCATGAGAATGATTTCCTATTAAGTACCCTTGGATATTCTAACACTCATAAATTTGAATCCTTGTGGATGCACCCAGCTGCCTTGATCTGCTCCAGCCATTCAGTGGCTGTTGGTACAAGATAAAGTGTGCTGCTTTCCACTCACTGTCTTTTACTAGGCATGCAAACAGTGTTTATGTGCCATCTGGTGGG
This sequence comes from Equus quagga, assembly GCF_021613505.1. Classification (NCBI taxonomy): domain Eukaryota; kingdom Metazoa; phylum Chordata; class Mammalia; order Perissodactyla; family Equidae; genus Equus; species Equus quagga. The sequence goes on along the minus strand of NC_060267.1, from coordinate 174,873,804 downwards.
TGTATTGGCTGTGGTGATGGTGCTAAAAGTAGTGGTTGAAAATAGGCTAAACATTGAAAAGATAGAACATTTAAGAAGAAGAGACTGCAGAAATAAGGGTCACTCAGCCCTTTCTCTTTTTAAAATGACAGTAGAGATAAGTGTAGTAGAAAGAGTCTACGTACACACCATTACTTCCTTAATTTGAACAAAGAGGAAAAGGGAACTTGAAGCATCTTTCCCAGTCTTGCCTACTCATAAGAATCATCTGAGGCACTTGGTGAAAATACGCATTCCCACCTAGTTCCTGATTCTTTAGGTGTCTGGTGGAGCCTGGGAATGTGTATTTTGAATAAGAGGGACCCTCCCCTCCCCTACACCTCTCACCCCCTTTGCGGTATGACCAGGCGCATGTGGGAAGAACTGCTGTGAAGGATTGGAAGAACCAGGTTGTTTGAGGCCATATGATAAACTTGTTCAGTTATTAATCAGAAGATATATTGTCAAAAAACAGGCAAATTCTAATTAAGCAGGTGGAAGAGAAATGAGAAAATTAAGAATTTAAGTTTCCTTGACTGAGCAAGGTAATAGAAAAAGAACAAAATGACATCTTTTGACTAAAGATAAAGAAGACAGTGAAAAAGCAGCAGGATCAAACCTGTAGATGAGATAAATGTTTTTGGATGGACATTTAAAAAATATTGAAAGGAAATGGTCCTACAAAAGAAACCTAGTGAGAATGAACTAAGTGATTTCTCAAATCTTTTAGCTTTGAGGTTTAGTGAACTAATTAAAAACAATTATAATATTCCAGATACCAGATCTTGAATTAAGGAGTTCAGTTAAGAAATGAAGAGGCACTGTTTAAATGCTGGCATGTGGGAAGATGGAGAAAGAAATTTCTTTTCCTTTCAAATTGAAGAATCCAGGGTATTTATGGTTCTGGATACCAGAGAAAGAGGGAGCTAGCTAATCGTTTTAAAAGGTGTCCTACAAGTGAAAATGCTTATCAAAGCCAAGAGAACAGATTGATCCTCTAGGGAAAGTCTGTAGGAAAGACTGACATAAAAGATTTATTGACCCATTAGCAGTATGTCCTTGGGGCTATAGAGCTGTTGGTTATGGCCGTTTCAAGGATCCTTTCTTTGGTACATGGAAAGGTTCTGGTTAGATGGTCCATTTGGGGGAATCCTGGAAGTCCTGTGTTCTGACAGCTGTAAAAACATCCAGACTTTTGCTTCCTTGCCTGTGATAAGTAGGAATGTGCATTTCAGACCTTCTGTCCCTGTCTGTACCCCATAGGATGCTTGATTTCCCTTTTGGAACCACATACAGAGGGGGAAGTTCTGTAGGTCACTTTAACCATTATACTTTGGAGATATTATGAACTTTTATCTTTTTCTCACCCTCTCCTTTATAGTGACATTGTGGTCACCCAAGTTAAAAAGTTTAGTAATGGTGATGGCCTTCAGATTTAATCTTAGGAACTTTGAACATGATTGAGTACAACAAAAAAGCGCAACAAAATAGAGCATAGCAGTGTTATTGTGTGCAGATGGGTAGGGCACGTTATACCTATACTAGTAGCTAGCTATTAATAGAATGAAAACTTATTTTAAAAAATCTGAGTATGTTCAAACATAAAAATGAAGGAAGTCAGGGTAACTGCAGGGTTTATTTACCTTTACTCCCTAAACCTGACATACACGTTATACATGGACATGCTGTATTTCACTTGTCTCACAGGTTGGGTATTTCCAGTTGGATATGCTGTCTTTTCAGATTGCTTTTGTTATTAATATATGTCTCATTCATGAAGACAGTGCTGTCGATCTATTGGTCCTGAGTTATTTTGCAGATGAAGGTGATAGATGTCCCTGAGCCATCCATGTCTTTTCTCCCTAGTCCACTCTTTCTTCAGTGACATATATTGCTTTCTAGATGGCTGGCTGAAATTAGAAATACAGTCGTAAGGTTGTGGAATCCTTTCTCTTTGCAGAATGAATTGGCTTATTCCAGGATCGACCTATGACTTGACCTCATTAGTACTGTATTTGAAACTGATCGATAGTCCTTTATAACAGTTATTAACAAAGAGTTAAAAGGGTAGTATGGGAAGAAAGAAATGCTTGACACTTTCTTTTTCTGACTCTATTTATTCTTTGCTGGAGATGTTAATCATGAATGAAATAAAGCATATGATACTGTCACATAAATAGATCAGTGGGGCAAAATAGTCAATAAATTGACCCAAATAAGTAAATGAGCAAAGTAGCATTTCATATCAGCTTGGGGGAGAGGGAGTGGATTATTCACTAAAAGTAGCCATCTAGAAAAAAAAATGAGTTATTCACTTCTTACATCAAGTAAATTGCAGATGGATTAAAGATGTAAAATCTTAAATGAAGGCATTAAAGTATTATAAGAAGACATAGGAGATGTTTGATATAATCTTAGTATATAATTAATGATAACTAATTTTGAAGAACAACATATACAACTGGAAATGCCAAACCTGTAAGATAAGTAAACACAGCATGCCCTTGTAAAATGTGCATCTCCAGGGTGGGGAGCAAAGATAAATAAATAAACTTTGTAGTTTCTCTGACCTCATTCGTTTCTGTAGACCTTTTTATGTATGACAAAAAAGTCATAAAAGGAAAGAACTATAGTATTGACTACATTTTTTAAAAATGTGCAAAGAAAATCATGGATAAAAGCAAAAGACTTGGGGCCAGCCCCGTGGCCGAGCGGTTAAGTTTGCATGCCCCGCTTTGGCAGCCCAGGGTTTCACTGGTTCAGATCCTGGGTGCAGTCCTAGCACTGCTCATCAAGCCATGCTGAGGCAGCGTCCCATGTGCCACAACTAGAAGGACCCATAACTAAAATATACAACTATGTACTGGGGGGCTTTGGGGAGAAGAAGGAAAAATAAAATCTTAAAAAAAAAAAAGCAAAAGACCAATGTCAAATTAGGAAAAATATTTACAGTGGGTAAAAGAAAGAATGTACTTATTCACTTAAATTCCTTTAAATTTAAAAAGGCTCTACCAATTAAAAATCACCAACAGCCAATAGAAAGATGGGCATAATTCTCAGGAAGGAAAATTTAGATGACTTTTAAACAATATGTATCAGCCTTATTCATAATAGTAAATTAAAAGCAAAAGAAAATCAAACTATGAAATACTATTTTTAACCTAAAAATTGACAAAAATAAAGTTTGATAACCTACTGAGTTGATAAGAAAATGTGAAAATGGACACTTTCATATATTTCTGAAGGGAGAGTGAATTGGTGCAGCCAGTCAGTACAACCACTATGTGTAAAGACATATGTTATTGCAGTATTACTTGTAGTAATAAAAGATTTTACTGTTAATAATGCTTGTAATACTAAAAGCTTTTCCATTACTAAGGAACTCAATAAGTAAACTGCTAGAACCATGAAAAGAAATGCTGTGGAGCTGACAAAGTAAATATTGAGGTAGAACTATATATACAGGTATGGAAAGATATCTAAGATAGATACAGTATTAAGTGGGAAAAAAACAACATGCAAACCGATGTAGTATTCGACCATATGTGTAAGGAAAAAAGGATATTTATGCATATATGTTTGTATATGCCTAGATATTTCTGGAAGATACAGATACAAACTAGATACAAACTGGCACCAGTAGCTGTCACTGGGGAAAGGAGTGGTTAGGTGGTGGTTGGGGATGGCTCATTGTGTACTCTTGTCTCATTAATTTGTATCATGTGCTTCCATGCAGACATTCAGGATTCATCCATCTATCCGTCAGTTCATTCATTCATCCAACAAATATTTGGTGAACTCTGCCATGTCCCAGGCATTGTGCGAGGTGCCGGATATAGAGCAGGGAATGAAATAGTGAAGCCCCTGTCCTTGTAGAACTTAACATTCTGAGAGTGGGTGGGTTATGGACAGATAATAATCACATAAGCAAGTGAATATAAATATGCAATATATCATACAGAGATAAATACTCTGGTGAAAATCATGTTAAGTTAGGAAGCGCTGATATAGGGTGGGCAGGCATCTCTGATGCAATAACAACTGAGCAGAGACTTGAAGGAAGCTGGGGAATAAGGCACGGAGATCTGTGGGGGAAGAGAGTTACAGGCAGAGGAAACTTCAAGGGCAGAGGCCATGAGGCAGAAATTTGCTTGGCATGGTTTGAGGAACAACAGAGTGGCCTGGGTGGTTGTAGTGGAATGAAATGGAGGTTGACAGGTGATCAGGTCAGAAAGGAAGGGTACAGGTGACACAGGGCTCAGTAAACCATTGTGAGGACTTTCGCTGACAGATGCAGAGCCAACTGGAGGGTTTGAAGAGAATTACGCCACATAGTAGGATCACCCTGACTGTTGAGTGGGGATAGAACAGTGCTGTTCGGTGGCATAATGTGAGCCACTGAGGTAATTTTAAATTTTCTAGTAGCCACATTTTAAAAAGTCCAAAGAAACAGGTAAAATTGATTTTAATGATAGATTTTATTTAACCCAATATATCCAAAATGTTAACATTCAACATGTAATCAATGTAAACAAATTATTGATGAGACATTGTACATGTTTTGGGTTCAAAATCTGATGTGTATTTTACACTCAGAGCACATCTCAGTTTAGATGGGAAATTTTTTTTTGCTCAGGAAGCTTTGCTCTGAGCTAACATCTGTGCCTGTCTTTTCTGTTTTTAATATGTGGGCTGCTGGCACAGCATGGCCACTAACAGAGGGTATAGGTCCCCGTCTGGGAACTGAACCCGGGCTGCTGAAGTGGAGCTCACTAAACTGAACCACTAGGCTTCTGGTGCTGGCCCTCAATTTAGATGCTAACTTTTCAACAGGTGAGGTGAAATGCAGTACTACCAAAACAGTAAAGCTGTATTTAATGGGAAAATATTTTATATTGCTTCAGTTTTAAATTTAAATTAATTAAAATTAAATAGATTTAAAATTCAGGTCCTTAGTCATACTAACCACATTTCAAGTGTTTAGTAGCTACCTGTGTCTAGTGACTACTGTACTGGACAGCGTGGGAATCGAGTGGTGGGTGGGCCCCGTGCAGAGGTGGGTGATGCGTCAGGAAGATATTTCAGTAATTCAAGCAAGAGCTGGTGACTTAGACCAGAGTGGTAGCGTCGAGTGGGTGAGGAGTGGTTGTCTTCAAGATATATTTTAAAGATAAAGCCAAGAGGATTTATTAATGGGTTGAATGTAGGATATGAGGGAAAGGGAGGAGTCACCAGTGATTTTTTTTGGTCTGAACAGTTGAAGAATGGAATTGACTTTTACTGAGATGAAGAGACAGATGGGAGAAGGAGGTTTCCAGGTGGGCTGGGGAGCAGTCAGGAGTTAGATTTCGGATATGTTACGTTTGAGATACCTGTTAAATATCAAAATGGAGATAGGCAGCTGATATGTGAATCTGAAGTTCAGGAGAGAGGTTTAATCTGGAGAAGTATACACAAGAGTCATCACAGCCCCTAGTGAGGAACAGTTGACAGAGAGAAGTTGGAGGGGGCCGACGTAGGGGCCCCGGAATGTTTTTGGAGAGGAGGAGCCAGCAACCAAGATAAGAAGGAGAAGCCAGTGGGTTAGGAGGAGTACCAAGAGAGAATGGTGGTTTGGATGCCAACTGAAGAGTTATTTCAAAGGAAGATGTGATTTAAATTAAAAAGTCAACTATTCTTGGTAGGTTAAAGTTAAGTTGAAAGCTGGGAATCGACCATTGGATTTAGCAACATGGAGATGATCTTGACAAGAAGTATTTCAGTGAAGCTGTGGGGTGTGGAAGATGGGAGTGGGTTCAAGAAAAACAAAGTAGAGACGTAGAGACAGCAAATGTTGATTTTTGTGAGTTTTGTGCTGTAGAGGCCAACAGAAGTGTGTTGATAGGTGGAGAGCTTTGCATGGCTAAGCAAAGTTGTTTTTGTTTTTTGTTTTTAAGATGAAAAACATAACACATGCTCATGTGCTGATGTGAATGGTTCAGCAGAGAGGGAGAGACTTATGGTGCAGGAGACTTGTAAAAGAGAGTAGCTACAGGGGTGCAATGTAGACAAATACATGAACTACCTGTTTACAAATAAATTTTAATAAAATAGCCACAGTTGAGGTAAGAGAGAGGAAAAGCAAGAGGATTGTATAATCTATAATTAGCCTCTTACTAGTAAATATGCACTTGCCTACCTCACTTTTTCCCATCATTTTCTTATTAAGGTGTAATTTACATATAGTAGAAGCAACCGTCTTTAGCCTGGAGTTCTACGAGTTTGACAAACACATATACCACCGCCAGCCAGGTCATTTTTTAACTTTTATTTAGGGCTGTGGGTTGGCTTATTCTGCCAAGTTAGACACTGTAGATATGGGATATACTACTCCTTCTGATTTGAGATATTTATAAACCCATAAAATAGGTGTGTTCATTCCTACAGTAAATTACTACCTTGGTTCTTCTAGGAGGATGTGATATAGACTTGGGTGAAGAAAGTTTTTCCAAAAGCTCATTCACGCAAAAAAAAAAAAAAAAAAAAATTTCCGGAAAGTCAGTCCTGTGAAAAAATAACTTATACGGGCATCATGTACACAAACCGCAATTATTTGACTGAATCTTTCATTCTAATTGGATATATTGAAGGTGATTAACTGTAACTGGAACCCCCTAAAGAATTATGAGTGAAATCTTTGCTGTCTAGACAATTCCAAATGGAAAACAGAAAGATTCCAGTTACTCAAGAACTTGAAATAAAATTTGAGCCAAAATTTTGTGCCTGTGCCAAGATTTGGCATAAGTTTCTAGCTCTTTTTCCTAGCCACTTCCCTAGGTGATTGATCTCATTTAGTTAATTCAGGGAATTGCCAGAACCCAAATCCAGGCAGGTCTTTAAATTTTTGTTTTTAATAAATACATCAAGTGCCAGGATTTGGCTGCTGGACGGTGTCGAGCCCCTGTTGCCAAGAAGCTATGAATGAAGGCCAGGCACTTATGAAAACTTATTTAGACTTGGTTTGGTTTACTTCTCTTAACCCGGCTGAAATTTTGGGAGAATGGATGTTTGTAACCTATTTAAATATATCCTTTTGAGTAAAAAAAAATATTATATTTCTGCTGCTGAAACTAGTTGATTTGGTGAAAGTAAATTATGTCTAAATACATGGCTGTTATTTCTGGATATTACACTTATTGAAATCCCAGTGGAGCCCCTTTAACTGCTTCTAAAGCAGATTTCGTTTTTACGAACTTTAAAACACAGATACTTCATTAATAGATCCTCATCTTGTTTTAGCAGCTGTGACTGATTCTCTCTTGCTCTCTTTTTTTTCTTCAGAATGGCAGTAGGTTGTTTTTTGTTTTTTGCTGAGGAAGATTCTCCCTGAGCTAACATCTGTTGCCAATCCTCCTCTTTTTGCTTGAGGAAGATTAGCCCTGAGCTAACATCTGTGCCAGTCCTCCTCTATTTTTTTGTATGTGGGTCACCTCCACAGTGTGGCTGGTGAGTGGAGTAGGTCCGCGCTGGGGATCCAAACCTGCGAACTTGGACTGCTGAAGCAGAGCACATGGAACTTTAACCACTGGGCCATGAGGCTGGGCCCAGCAATAGCTTTTTAAATTATAAAATAAATGCATGCATGTTAATAAATTTTTTTTCAAATAATAAAAGTGTAAAACATTCTTCCATGCTACTACCAGAGCTAACTTTATTAAATTTGTAGTTTATGTTGCCAGACTTTTCATGCATATGCAAACTTAGGTGTGTATGTAGTTTTTAAGATAAATGGAATCATACGAATCGTATTCTCTAATAATGGAAAGCTTTTTCTATGGCAGTACGTACTTATAATTTTTTAGGTGCTGTATAACATTTTATCATATATGTTTACCAAAAGATGTTTAAACATTTACATTGTTCCCAGGTTTTTGCTTTTATGCTCAATGTTGTAGTCCCAGGACATGTATAGTTGTTCTTATCTGCTCAGTGTATTAGGATACATATCTAGCAGAAGAACTGCTGGTCAGAAGATATGCCCATTATTAATCGCGATGTTGTTGCAGAGGCCAGGAATCAGCTTGCCACCTAGGCAACGGAGGACATTTGAAAGGATATTTGCAGAGGTGGAAAGAGGCTTTAAAATGTGTATAATTGTTTTTAAAGCATTTATTTAAAATTTCGTACTCTAACACGCAGTCCCATTACTCCTTTCTCATAACGTCAGACTGCCCTCTAGAAAGGCTCGTCAATACTCCCTCCACCAACAGAGTGTGTTCCCTCTTGAGTTCGGGGGACAGTGTCACTTGCACGAGTACTTGACATATAGTAGGTACCAAGTAAATAATTTTTTTTTTTAAAGATTTTATTTTTTCTTTTTCTCCCCAAAGCCCCCTGGTACATAGTTGTGTATTTTTACTTGTGGGTCCTTCCAGTTGTGGTATGTGGGACGCTGTCTCAGCATGGATGGATGAGCGGTGTCATGTCCGCACCCAGGATTTAAACTGGCGAAACCCTGGGCCGCCGAAGTGGACCGTGCAAACTTAACCACTTGGCCACAGGGCCGGCCCCAATAAATAATTTTTAATGCACCCATTTTGCCCCATCTTTACCAACTCAGGGCCTTATCAAAGTTCTTAATCTTTTTCAATGTAGTAGATGAAAAGGTTTCTTTGTTTTTTAAGCATATATTTTTTATTATTAAAATCAAGCATCTTTTTATATGATCACTGACATTTATATTTCTTCGTGTACTCAGCTTAGTTTTATTTTGAGGTATTATCTTATTGTTACCGACTTAAAAGTGGGAAGTTAAGTAAATAAATTTTTTTTGAGGTAACATTGGTTTATACCATTATATAAATTTCAGGTGTACATCATTGTATTTTGATTTCTGTATAGCCTACATCATGTTAACTACCAAAAGTCTAGTTGCCATTTGTCATCATTCAAATGCTCCCCTTTACACTTTTCACCTTCTCCCCACCCGCTTGCCCTCTGGTAACCACCAATCTGTTCTCTGTATCTATGTGTTGTTGTTTTATCTTCTGCATGAGTGAAATCGTATGCTATTTGTCTTTCTCTGTCTCACTTATTTTGTTTAGCATAATACCCTCAAGGTCCATCCATGTTGTCACAAATGGCAAGATTTCACCTTTTTATGGCTGGGTAGTATTCCTCTGTGTATATATACCACATCTTCTTTATCCATTCATTCATCGATGGGCACTTAGGTGTTTACAAGTCTTGGCTATTGTCAATAATGCTGCAGTGGACATGGTGCATATATCTATTCAAATGAGTGTTTTCATGATCTTTGGATAAATACCCAGAGTGGAATAGCTGGATCATATGGTAGTTCTATTTTTAATGTTTTGAGGAATCTCTATACTGTTTTCCGTAGTGATGGCACCATTTTACATTCCCACCAGCAGTGTAGGAGGGTTCCCTTTTCTCTGCATCCTCTCCAACAATTGTTACTTTTTGTCTCTTTAAAAATAGCCTTTCTGACAGGTGTGAGGTGATATTTCACTGTGGTTTGATTTTCATTTCCCTAATAATTAGTGATGTTGAACATCTTTCCGTGTGTCTGTTGGCCATCTGTCTATCTTCTTTGGAAAAATGTCTGTTCATAGCCTCTACCCATTTTTTATTCAGGTTGGTTTTTTTGTTGTTGAGTTATATGAGTTCTTTATATATTTTGAATGTTAACTCCTTATTGGATATATGATTTGCAAATATCTTGTCCCAGTTGGTAGGTTGTCTTGTTGTTTTGTTGATGGTTTTCTTTGCTGTGTAGAACCTTTTTGGCTTGATGTAGTCCTGTTTATTCATTTTTGTTCATTTGTTTCCCTTCCCTGAGGAGACATATTCAAAAAGATACTGCTAGGACTGATGTCAGAGATCGTACTACCTATGTTTTTTCTAAGAGTTTTATGGTTTCAGGTCTTACATTCAAGTCTTTAATCCATTTTGAGTTAGTTTTTGTGTATGATCTGAGATAATGGTCTACTTTCATTCTTTTGCATGTGGCTGTGCAGTTTTCCCAATACTATTTATTGAAGACTTTCATTTCTCCATTGTATATTCTTGGATCATTTGTCAAGAATTAGCTGTCCATAAATGTGTGGGTTTGTTTCTGTGCTCTTGATTCTCTTCCTTTGATCTGTGTGTCTCTTTTTCTGCTAGTACCATGCTGTTTTGCTTATTATAGCTTTGTAGTATACTTTGAAATCAGGGAGTGTAATCCCTCCAGCTTTGTTTTGCTTTCTCAGAATTGCTTTGGCTGTTTGAGGTCTTTTATTGTTCCGTATGACCTATGTGTTGCAAATTTGTTTACTAAGTCTGAGATTTGTCTTTTAAGTTTATTGAGTTATTTGCTATTCAGAAAATATTTATTTTTAGATAGTCAAATCTGTCGATCTGTTTTCACTTAAGATTTCTAAATTCTGAAACATGCTTAGAAGGGCCTTCCTCATTTGTAAATTATTTAAAAATTATTATGTTTCTTCTAATACTTTCATAGTTTTGATTTTTATATTTAAATATTTTATCTTTCTGGAGTTTTTTTTGTGCAAAATGAGAAATTAAAACCTAAGATTTCTTTTATTGAAATGGACAATTTCTTGTCTCAACAACATTTATTAAGTAATCCACCCTTTCCCCATTGATTTGAAATGCTACCTTTACCGTACATAAAATTTTCATGTATAAATGAAGCAATTTCTGGAGTTTAATATCTGTTTTATCCATTTCTTTATCTGCTTCTTAGCCAATATCACATTATTTCAGTCACTTCAGCTATGTAATAATTTTGAAATCTGTTAGGCTAAAGTTCCCCACTTCCCCATTATTCCTTTTTCTCAGAATTTTCTTGCCTGTTCTCTGCCTTTACTCCTCTAGATACACTTTAGAATCAGTTTGTCAAATTTATTAAGTTCCCTCTAAATTCTTTTGGTGTTAACTGACATCACAGATCTGGCTTTAATGATGTTTTCCTTTTTGTTTTTGACCAATGTTTTATATTCCTAATTTTCCCTTAGTGTTAGGTTTAAAATTATGGTCAGTCTGTTCCCCAACCTTAATTATCTCTTTTTGTGTTTCTTGCTTAAGTATTTTTGCAAGTTTTTGACTTTTGCTTCTAACATGATGTATAAGAGATGCTCTCATCTTAAATATTCAGCAGCATTAAGGTCATTTTTAAAAACCATCTGATAACCAGACTTTTTCAGGGCTGTGTTCTTCCTCACATGGGTCTGTGATGTGTTCCTCTTCTGCCTGGGACTGAGTTTACAGCACATGGCTATCAATTATAAAGCTCATGGCGGCCTGGTGGCCAAGTGGTTAAGTGTGAGTGCTCAGCTTCAATAGCCCAGGGTTTCGTAGGTTCAGATCCTGGGCGCGGACATGGCACCGCTCATCAGGCCATGCTGAGGCAGCGTCCCACATGCCACAACTAGAAGGACCCACAACTACAATATACAACTATGTATTTGGGAGATTTGGGAAGAAAAAGCAGAAAAAAAAATTATAAAACTATTCCTCCCCCTAGGATCATAGATTATTATTCTCCAGTTAGATGGATTCTTAAACAGGTGAATAACCATATTTGGAGTGTATTGATAATAACCTTAATCTTTAGCAATTGATAAGATATACATGTTATATTGAAAAAAATCAGTTGCACAGTTACACAGTAAGGAAACTGATAATGCTGGTTGTTCAGTCCTATTTTAAAAACAAACTCAGTATAAGTTATGAGACCTGTTAAAAAGTTGTTACTTTTTATGCAATTTAAGCTACATTACAGTAAGTATGGCATCCGGATGAGGGAAGGTGAGAGCTCCAATCTGTGCTAATCAAACAGTTTGTATAGTTCTGTGTGCTTGTTGGGTCAGGGACTAAACCAGCTGCTCGGATACAAAGCTGAGAGACATAGCCCACTTACCGGAGAACTGCAAGTGAGTGATGACAGGTTAACGAAAAGCCAGAAGCCAGCATCCAGGACCTAGACCACAGAGGCTGGGGACAGCTTTTAAGGAGGAGGCGACATACAGAGCAGGGGCTGTGGAGGTGCAGCTGTGGCCCTCACTACCTATGGGACCTTGTATATGTTCAAACCTCACTCTGTCTCAGTTTCTTCGTGTGTGAAATGGAGTCAGTAATTATATATTTCGCGCTGTTGTCCCAAGCATTGATGCAGTGATGTGTACGTGGGGAGCCTAGACTCTAGCACATAGAGATAGCTCAGAAAATGACTGGAATCCCGTTCTGAAGTGCTGGAAGGTAGGAGTTGTCCCAGCAGAAGGGAAGGTGTGTGCCAAAGCTGGGGTGGTTGAACTGGGGCCTTTCCGGAACTGCAGAGTATTTAATCAGAGTGGAGTTAGGGTGCATGTGGAGGGAGTAGTTGAAGACGAAGCCGGGCAGGGAGCAGGGGTGAGATTTCCAAACAGGAACTTTGTGGCGTGTTGAAGAGTCTGAGAGGTGGTTAGGAAGTGTTGTGGAGTCTTTGAAAGCCTCAGGTAAGGGAGTGTCCAGAACAGTTTCTCCAGGTGAAAGACTGATTTGTTATAGATGTGTGGAGGGGCTAGGAAAGCTGTTTGAAGTAGCAGATCCGGTGGTGCTCAGCCCTGGCTGCACGTTGGAACCATCTGGAAAACTTTTAACAGTCCAATGCCCAGGTTCACTCCAGATCAGTTATATCAGCAGTTCTGGGGGTGGAGCTCAGCCATTGGTACTTTCTGTTGCTTCCCAGATCATTCCATTGGGCAGCCACAGGTGTGAACTGCTGAGCCGGAGGATAACTGTGTTCAAACCAGATCTGATAAAGTTCCAGTTAAACAAGTGCCAGTGGTGGGAACCAGAGTGAGGAGATGACAAGTAGGATCTGGTGTTCAGTTGAAGGAGGAGGGTGTTGACTATTGCTGAATTGAGTCGCTGGGTGCATGATGATCGTATATTAAGGCTCAGTGATATTCCAAGACTGACAAGAGGAAGGAGAAGCAGGTTTGGGTACTTGCTGAGTGGGCACGAGAAAGATAAAGAATTTGGTTTCAAAACGTGGATATTGAAGGAAAATGATACACAACCAATGAGCAGAGAGAGAAACTGAAGGGGAGGAGCAAGTGGTAGAGCTGGAAACTCAGGAGACAAGATAGGTAATTGAGTGAGATTCCTGAAGAGACAGGAAGTGCAGAGCAGGTATGAAAGGAGTAATTTCCATGAGAATTTCCACTCAGAGAGATGTCAGTAAAACTGTGTGAGGGTGCAGGTAAGTTCACAGGCTGAGGAAGAAGAGGTATAATTTAGCCCGTTGGCCTGGTCTCCTTACTGCAGGAGCGGTGAGTATTTGCTGAGACTTAGGAGATAAGAGAAAGGGATTAAGTATGACAAGCTTTAGAAGAGCTAGGGAGGGGACCATCTGAAGAAGGAGACTGAGAAAGAGCTATCTTTCTAGTCCTCTTAAATGTTGGTTTTCCCCCAGAGTTTTAATATTGACCCTCTTTCCCGTACACCCTGGGTGATCTCGTTTGTTAAATTAGATTACACTGTTGTCTTCTAGGAGAAACGTTCGTAGACTGAAGTTTGTCTTGAGGAGTTAAGTTGTTGATCATTTTAGTTCAGAAAGTTATTGATTTTTTTGTTTGTTTTGGGGGTAGCACTTTGCTACCTTCAATTGAAATTTAAAGTGTTGAAATCACCAGAAAACATTGTACAGATCCCATGATTTCCAGCATCACTAAGCAGCATCATATCTTTTTCTCTATTATAATAAAACCTCAAAAAACTACCAACTCAGCATTTTGAAAACCATGTCAACTTTTAGTATATTTTATATTATACAATAAAGAAATTCTAATAGATATTTATTTTACTTCATACATCTTTTTTGTTCAATGATACCTAGTAAAAAACTAACTAGATTTCTCAGCTCTGATATAAACTGTGATTCGCATTACGTATTCTCTAAATACTTGTCCCTCTGAAACACCAACTAAAAGTCTAGTAGTTAATTGCCAGGTAGACTGAACTATTTATTTTATAAATTTTCATTTCAGAACGAAAAATTGTATACAGTACAACAAAGCAATTGTTAGTATGACTTTTCAGTAAGGCTTCTTGTTTGTAACTTACTTACTAAGATAATTATAAATTACTTAAGCAAAACTGGGGTTAGGACCATGGATGCATAGATAGAACGTGGCCTTGATACTGAAGAACATTAACCTCATGTTTTGATATCATTTCAGGTAACATTTCATTTGTTGCATTTCCAGTTTCCAGCACCAACTCACCAACAAAGATTTTACCAAAAACCTTAGGACCAATAAATGTGAATGTTGGACCCCAAATGGTAAGAAAATCATCAAATCTTAGAATTTGAAACTTTGCTTAGTAAGATTGATAATTGTACAAAAGATGCTTGGGTCAAATATTCCAGTTAATTTCTTGTCTCAATCACTTTTGTAAAAAGTTTTGTTTTTATCTGAATGTAACTGATTAAGTCTTGAGAAAAGAAATGCATTGTGCTCTTCAGTGTTTCGTTTTCACATATTTGATCTGTGGATTTTGGATGTGTAATATTAAGGTTTTTGCTCCCTATGTGAGAGTTGTCTTGTTTTTAGTTGTTTAATTAGATTGGTTTGAAATCTGTTATGTTTTGTTTTCCTCCTTTTTTCTGTTTCTTATATAATAACCTTTACTGCCCTAAACTATGTACTTACATGTAATTTGAATATGACCCAACAGTTAATCTGTGTCTGGAGCTATTAATTTTAAACTCTTTGATTGAAGGAAATTTGGGGAAAAACAACACGCCAATTTATTTTAATATTTAACATTAGAAATAATGGATGAAAAGTGGAAAATATTTAACTGTTTTCTCTGAGTTATGCTAGACCTTGAAGCATATAGCACTTTTGGAAAGGCTTATTTATAAACAAAGTTGCATGCAGCTACTCAAAAAACTATACCTAATTTAAATGGCCTTACCCACCATTAGCAAAAGCACGCAAACATTAGAACGATAACTTTTGGTTGTCAGTGCTTACATCTTCTCATCTGTGGAGCAATAGGGATAAATTTTGCCCATCATGTACAGTATTGTGGACTATGTGAAATGCAAAATTATTTAGACAAAAATACCTTTCAACATACTTAACGCCTTCAGAAAGTCTAAGATTTTAAGACATTCTAGACATGACATTTTTCTTGGTCACTTGAGGACAGTTAATCATCTGCAGAATTCAAGCTAAAGATCTTACACAATTTACTGTAACTATGTGAAGAATGTCATCTAATGCTCCTAGAGACCTAAGCTCAGGTAAGTGTCCCCATTTCGAGGTGGTTCAGGGTATGTTCTCGAACATTTGCTAGGCATGTGCCCCTCACCACCCACTACAGTAGGTGCGGATGAGATAAGGCACCTGGCTTTGAAGTCTTTATTTTGGAATGTGGTTATATAAACACCAAAATTAAACAAACGTACCTGAACTTTTATGCGTTTGGTACTTACAGTGCTCCTGTATTTTGAGCGACTATTTCCTCTTGGTATTTCAGTGATGCTGCTGTGGCTCACATTTGAATTCCTCTTTTGGAAACATCATCTTTCTTCCTGTTGTCAATTTGAGGCAATGTACGTGTGAGCCTTTGCACACTTTAGTTCTGGCCATGATGAGTGTCGTATACCCCACCTACCCAATTACAGCAAACCTCCGAATCAGCACAACGAAGGTCAGTGAAGGAGAGGAGGTTAAACCAGGGGCTCTCCTTTAACCCAGGCCAGCCCAAGGCCTTAATGTGTGTCCCTGACTCTGAGGTACCTTTTGCAGCTCTAAGTTCTTAGGCAGGAATCAGAGTTTTCTTTTTGGTTTCCTAATTGTTATAACCCAAATTAGAGCCATTTCTCTTTTCTCCTCTTTAGTCTCTTTTGAACATTGTCCCCTCACCTTCAATCTCTTACTTATGATTTTAGAAAACTTTTTAGTTAGAAAATTCTTGATAAAACCTCACCTATATGCTTCTTACAATCATCTTTCTCAGTCACCCTTTAGATTTCACATGTCTCTTTGGAAGCCAAATCTTAGTGGTAGAAATTTCAAAAAGCCCTAAGAAAAGAGTTTTGAGTTGTTTTCCATATTTGAAGAAACTAGTTTAGTAATAGTTGTTTTAGTTTAGGATACTTGCCCTTTTCTTATAGGTATCTGGTTGTCTGTATAAGACAATCTCATGGTTATCTTTATTTTAACATGGTTAAAAACTGCATGTTTTGGGGCCCGCCCAGTAGTATAGTGGCTTGTGTTCACGTGCTGTGCTTCAGTGGCTTGGGGTTCGCAAGTTTGGATCCTGGGCACAGACCTATGCCCTGCTCATCAGTCCATGCTGGGGTGGCACCTGCATACAAAGTAGAGGAAGATTGGCACAGGTGTCAGCTCAGCAACAATCTTCCTCACCAAAAAAAGAAGAAGAAGAAAAAAAGACAATCCCCTCCAAAAACTACATGTTTCTTATGGTGAAAACTAAAATTTGGTTAAATAATGAAAACCTTTAATATAACACCTTAAAATTATATAGATTGTTTTCCCCTTCAGAATATAGGTGCTCTCTTGGCTTTTCTTACTGTAGATGGCAGTAGTACATAAGATGTGTTGATTGAGGGCAAAAAGTCTTAAGAATGAGCTTCAATTGCTATATAATTTTCATAACCTAACTGTAGTCTGTTGTCAAAGAAACCACTTGATTACATTTAAATTAAGGATGCTTTGGGTTTTTTCAGGGGGAGGGGCACTGAAATTTAAAATAAATATTCATTTTCCTTTTCAGATCAACTGGATATTAGAAGTATGTTTTTACCTCTTGATTTTAATTTAGGATTTCAGAATTAAAGTTCAGTACTATAAAGTATATCTGGCTCATCATCACTATTAACTAACTTGCCTTTGTTTAGTGGTTGATCAAGTTCTGTCGCCCTTCCTCTGGTTTGTTTCTTAAGGCTCGCTCTCATTGTCCTAGTTTTGGAACTCGCTGCATCTCACATGAGCTTCTAACTTGTCTTTCCAGTTCAAGTCTATCATTCCTCCAGTTTGTTCCTTCAGGAAATGTTTATTCAGGACTTAGAGTAGTCCCTCCTTATCCTCAGGGCACGTGTTCCAAGATGCCTAGTGGATGCCTGAAACTGCGGGTAGTACCGAACCCTATGTACACTGTGTTCTTTCCTGTACATACAGACCTATGATAAAGTTTAATTTATAGATTAAGCACAGTAAGAGATTAACAATAGCTAATAATAAATAGAGCAATTATAACAATACACTGTAATAAAAGTTACCATAGATCTTAGCCACCTCAGCATATGATTATTTTTCTTCCTTATTAAGTGGAGAACTTTCACCTTTTCACTTAAAGGAAGCACTTTATGCCTTGTCTTTGGCGTATCTGAATTGCCAGCGTCACTACTCTTGCTTTGGGGCCATTATTAAGTCAAATAAGGGTGACTTGAACCTAAGCACTGAGATGCCACAACAGTTGACCTGATAGCCAAGAGGACTACTGAGTGACTAAGGGGCGGGTAGTGTATACAGTGTGGATACGCTGGACAAAGGGAGATTCACGTCCCAGGCAGGAGGGAGCAAGATGGCACGAGGTTTCATCCTGCTACCTAGAACAGTGTGCCATTTAAAACTTAAGAATTGTTTATTTCTGGAATTTTCCGTGTAATAATTTCGGACAGAGATTGACTGCAGGTAACTGAAACTACAGAAAGTCAAACCATGGGTAAGGCGGGACTGCTGTACTATGTACCAGGCCCTGTGCTGAGAGAAGGGAACAGAGTACTGCTGGTCACGCTCAGAGAAGCAAAGAAAATTAGTTGACAAGCTGACACGGAGGAAGAAAAAATAAACTAGAGCACAGCAATTCATTTACAAAGTCATTCTCAATAAAGATAACCAGTTTTTCTCTATGTATTATCTCCCTTCCTCCTTTCTTCTTTTTTTTTCCTGCAAAGCCCTTTAAATCTGGTAAAACTGAGCCTGCAGGTTACTAAGAGCAGATATAGAAAATGAACCCCTTAGTAATAAAACTGCAGAAGTAATGCAGTCTGTTCTGAGGGTGAGTCAGAATGCTGAGAATTGCTTTCTGGAGACTCCTGTTGTAGGAATAGAGTAGACCAGAGACCGACCAAATACGGAGATTTTCCTTCTTAAGCTGTCACAGTCAGGGTCAGAGTGATAGAGGACATTTGAATGTGTGATGGTAATGGGTGAGAACTGTGGAGTATTTGTATTTGATTTATGTGGTAGAGTATTTTCTTACTGAATTTTGTATAATCCTTTTTAGCATGTCAATGAACAGAAAAGCTACTTTTTCCATCATTTTAAAAGCTGGGTCTTCTGTCTCAGTTCAGTATGTGTCTGTTGCGCCTTTCCTGTGAGTGTCTCCTAGTGCTGTGCTGGGCCCCGCAGACGCTCTCTCTACCCCTGAGGATCTGGCACTGAGTTGGAGGGGAGGAGGTAGGGTGGGATGTGTTGAGGGGTAGGAGGTAAGAACACATTGTCTGGTGTTCATATTTTCTCATGAGGCAGGCTTCTGAATGCCTTGTTTAATAGTCCTTGGCATATTGTAGAGAATCAGAATTCTCCAGACATCTGTCAGTATTTATTGTCTTTCATTTTAATTTTTTTTGCTACATAGTTAACTTATTAAAATTATTTCCTAAGCATTTGTATCTAGTAATATCTCCCTAGCCCCAAATTCGCATAGTACCAAACACAACAGAAGGTAACTCAAGTTCTTAAGTGCTTAGTAAATGAATAGGTGTTGAGTAGACTTTAATAACTAAGTCTGAACTGAGCTTGAAATCCAGATGAATCCTTCCCTTTGGTTCAGTATGGAGCAGGTTAGCAACTAACTCAATGACTGAGCTTAAACTCTAGCTGCAGAAACAGGTTTCATTTGATCAGAGACAAAAATTAGTTAGCATTTTGACTTACATAAGGCAGAGAAATAGAACTGTTTCTTTTGTTCTAAGAACTGTCAATAAAAAATGATATGTAGTCCATATTGATGCTTTTCCCTCTTAATTGGGATTTAAGCAAAACTGTACTATTATGGAAAATTTCAAAACTATACAAAAATAGAACCTGTGTGTCCAGCATCCACCCCTTCAGCAATTACCCACATAGGTCAATCTTGTTTTATTAATACCCCCATTCGCTAGAGTGTGCTCTTGTTTTGTTTTGTTTTGTTTTAAGAAAATACTTTTAAAGATATTACCAGGATACCAAATTGGTTTTTGTATTAATTATTAGAAAAATTTTTGGAAACAACATGTTCTATTCACCAGTGAAAATTGTAAGATCTGAAAAGTAATTTGGTAACACATTATCAAGGGACTTTTTAAAAAATCCATTTTCTTAGTTCCATTAATTCTTTTTCTGGAGTCTATTCTTAGGAAATAGAAATTAAGGCCAAGATCACTATGCAAAAATGTTTATCACAGCATTACTTAGAATATTGAATAATTGAATATCCATATACGTAACAATAGGAATAATAAATCCACATGATGGAATGTTTTCCAGTCTTTAAAATGTCTTTGAAGAGTATTTAATGACATGAGGAAATTTTCTTGGAAAAAAGATATATTATTATCTGTATAATAATCCAAATTGTGTATCATCTTTGCATCTGTAAGGGACTGTGAAGATCTGATGTGCAGGGACCCTAGTTCTAGTCAGCCAAGCTCAACTGCAATTAGCTTCTATAATTTCAAAGAAAGCTTTTAATTTTTCTGATTTTTAAAATATTATCAGTTGCTAGCTTAATCCTTCCAAATTGTTCTTCACTTGTTGAAACCTGTTTTGTGACCTCATATCAGTATTCAGGATACGTGTACTTTAAGATCCTAGGATATAAGCGAATCAAAGGTGTTACCCATATTTTAGATGATTGATATTAAGTGCCTTTTAGGCAGTAATGTTTCCTCTTTGTATGTAGGTTAGCATTCAACATTATTTTCTGCCTGTAGGCTTTTCTTAATAACTAAGAATATTGTTTTCTTTGTCCTGATAACTTTACAGATTATAAGTACACCACAGAGGCTAACCAGTTCAGGAAGTGTTCTGATTGGGAGTCCATACACCCCTGCACCAGCAATGGTTACTCAGACACACATAGCAGAAGCTGCTGGCTGGGTCCCAGGGTAAGAGTGTTGTTGCATGTTACCATTTATAAAAATTTTTTTTTCTTTTACTTCTGACCTGTTTTTCTCACTATCTTACCTTCTGTTCTTGTTTTATGTTAGTCTAGTTCTTAAAAGCTAATATGTTTTAAATCACCTATTTTATTTCACTTTTTATCTTAGATATAAATCCTCTCTTGAGCAATCTTTTTTTTTAATCCATCCCTCGTCAGTCTTTTTTTTTTGTTTTTAACTTTCAGGTGTACATCGTAATATATTTTGAATTCTGTGTAGATTACATCATGTCCACCACCCAAAGACTAATTATGATCCATCGCCACACACATGCGCCTCATCACCCCTTTCAGCCTCCCCCTCCCCCCTTCCCCTGTGGTAACCACCAATCCAATCTCTGTTGCTATGTGTTTGTTTGTCGTTGTTTTTATCTTCTGCTTATGAGTGAAATCATATGGTATTTGACTTTCTCCCTCTGACTTATTTTGCTCAGCGTAATACCCTCGATGTCTATCCATGTTGTCACAAATGGCTGGATTTCATCATTTCTTATGGCTGAGTAGTATTCCATTGTGTATATCTACCACATCTTCTTTATCCATTCATCCCTTGATGGGCACCTAGTGGAGCAGACATTTTTAAACAGAGAAAAACAGTACAGTAACTTGTAACTGAGTCTTCTGACTTTTTTCAGCTCTGAAAGAGGACTGCTTTTTTGATTATGACATTTAGCTGCTTTGGAGATGTAAAAACTATATTTTATATTGCTTTAACAAACATTAGAAAAGAGTTAAATATTAAATGTTGCCTATTCTCAGAATTTCCCCTGTGCATTCTTATTTCCTTAAAAACCAGAAAGGAAACTAGGAAAAAGAGGCCCATATATGTTAGAATTTTCATTGTTTTCCCTTGATTCTTTTTAAACCCTGGGCAATTAAATCAATATCTTTTCTGCGTTACTTGTTTGCCACTTTCAGTATCAAACCTTTACATGTTTCATCTTTGCCTTTAAGATACCCTTACCAAACCTTTCTCCACCCCTTATCATTTTAGCATCTCTTCCTTCCATAAGAGAAAAAGAAATACTAAGACAAATGACTGGAAACTTCTTTTTGTCACATTAGAAGTTATTTCCATGATGGCATACTGCACTGGTAGTTCTATCGTTGACTTAGAATTGTGAGTTCTAGCAAGCAGACGGTAAATCTTGGTTGAGTAAGAATCTCCTTGTTTTAAGGATATTAAATGAATTAATGAAATAATCCTGGCAAAGTAATTTAAGCCATATACATATTCATATACGTGCATACACACATGTGCCTATGTATATGCACTTTAGAGACAGAAGAGTTTCATATGTATACGTATCTTTCCATTATTGCATGAGATGAAATTACAGAATCACGTGTAATCCCGTGACCTTTATTTAGTCCTTAAGAACATTCTCATGTAGATCTAAAAGTTGGCTTGGACTTCTACATAGCCTCGAGAGATTATAACACAAAAACCAAACCTGCACCAGCTAGGCCTCTGCCCACTTTGGAACTGATCAGGGTTTGGATATTTTCAGCCCCAGCTGTGCTTTATATCAGAGGTGGTATGATTGTCTAGTGTTTTTACAGTCAGTCATTCTAGAGTGAATAAAACTTTTGTGTACCTTCTCCTTTGTAAATCTACAATATTTTCTTCCCTAAAGTTTCATTGAGCTCATTTTAAACTATGACTGTTTTAGGTGTGATTTCTTAGTCCTATGATAAAATTTGTTTTTATTTTATGTACATATCTTTTACATTTCTTAATTTTTGTGTTTGGATATATTCAGTGTGGAATTAGACATTACAACAAATTATTCATGAAGTAAAGTTGTCTTTATATATGTTCTTTTTATGTTATCTTTTTTTCTTTTTAGTGATAGGAAACGGGCTAGAGAATTTATAGACTCTGATTTTTCAGAAAGGTGAGTATAAGTGTAAATATTTTGTTTGGGAGGTGCTGCTGTGTAGAGAGGGGTGTGCTGCCGAGGCTGCGCTCTAGTTTAAGTAATGAGATGTTTTTCTTCACATAACTTTAGCTTCATTGAGTGTCTACCGTTATTTCATTCTGCACTGAGTATTCTACTTCACTCATTATGACATAAATTTATTATATTTGTATGATTTCAAAAGAAATTATCCTGTGAGTAGATGGGCTGTTGATAGTATGCCGCTTAGCCCCCCCCCCCCCTCCTTTTTGGGAGATGAAGTATTCTACCAAGGTGAACACTTTCACATGACCCCAACATGCCCACCCTTTTAAAAACAAGTTTTATTGAACACATTTAAGATCATAGTAAATTCTCACTTCTTTCTTAAATAATATATCAAATATAATATAACCTTTCCTTAGACTATTAGGACAGTGGTTCTCAGTTCTCAGTATGCATCAGAATTACCTGTGGTCTTTTGAATAAAATATAAATGCCTACCAGGTCAGAAACTCCAGGATTAAAAACTATCACTTTAGGGTCATTATTTGAACTTAAGTTCAATATTCCATGCAAGCCACTCTACTAGGTACCATATTAATGTTGTACTATGTTAAAATAAGACACAGTCTCAGGTGCAGTTGAATTCTGTAAAAGTGTTAGTATTTTAAGTAAAACCTTGACAGCTATGCTTTTTACATTTTATTTTTAATTTTAAAATTTTGTAATTCCTTTTTTCAGTGGAGTTTTAGTCTCCTTTCTCCTCTTAGGTCACCATTCTCCATGTAATAATTTTCTGTCTTCTCCATTTTCTAGTTTGCTATCTCTTATTTGCTGTGCACTGAGAAACTAGATGGCCAAATGTGTTAGAATTCAGTCTAAAATAAAGGTGAATAGGCTCTGAGTGAGGATGGTGGTGTTATACATACAGAATGTGTGTTTTCTTGCATTGACACTGGCCGTGCTGTAGTTTCTTGGTGGCCTTGGTTGCTTGTTTCTTGGTTCTTAACTATTTTGAACAGATAAAATCATGTCTGAGGAACTGCTTTGGTATATAGAAATATATGGCTAAATGTCTCTCTAATGGAAATTCCTCTTTCCGACTCATACTAGTCGTTCCTGGTGTTTATCCTTGGCAGCGGCAGCAGTACAAGTTCTAATAGATGTATTTGCAGTGTTTAAGGCCTTAAAATGGTTATGATTGGTGGCATCTTTGTACTACAAAATCTGTAAAGAACAAGATCTTTTTACTCTCCTTCATAAGAGGGAGAACTCTAAAGATCACATATAAAAGTACTAGATTAAATTTGTTGGTATAGCCATTGATTCAACTTTCTCTTTCTGCATTTGGATCAGTGGCTTTTTTTCTTAGTGCTTTTTAATTATTGACTTTTTGTGTATTTATTTTTATTTTTATTTTATTTAAGATTTTATTTTTCCTTTTTCTCCCCAAAGCCCCCCAGTACATAGTTGTGTATTTTTAGTTGTGGGTCCCTCTAGTTCTGGCATGTGGGATGCCGCCTCAGCATGGCTTGATGAGCGGTGCCATGTCTGCGCCCAGGATCCGAACCAGTGAAACCCTGGGCCGCTGAAGTGGAGCACACGAACTTAACCACTCGGCCACAGGGCCGGCCCCACCCTTTTTATTTTTTAATAAAACTTTTCTGTAATGAATCCCACCACCCCCTCCAATTAAACCACAAGGATTCTTACGTGTGCTTTTTTTGACGTAAAAAACATCTTTTTTACAGATGTTTATTTTCCTCCAAATTTACTGTGTTTTCCTGTAATACTGTGAAAAGTCTTTGTTTCCCTTTCCCAAGCGTTGAGGTTCAAAAAGCCAGCTCTCAACCCTAGATTAACCTTGAGATTAGTTCATCCATCTCTTCAGTGTCTTGTCTGTTGATTTAGTATCATTTGTGTTTATATTAGTTTTCCCCGGGGATTTATATATATATTCTCACACTGATATATACAAGCTTTTGTCCTCTTCTTACCACTTGACAGTACCACTTTGAGTGTGTTTTACACAGCTATAAGAAGTCATTTGCAAGAGCTGGTCAGTTTCTCAAGAAATCCTATTTGGTGAAGAATCTACTAAGAGATTCTCAGCTTCCCCTGGTTCTGACCCGCTGGGATTCTGTTCACAGAGCTCATGGAAGGAGCTGCCGGAGCCCCGCCTGGTCTTGCCTGGGCTGTTGGTCCTGGACGATGTTTGTTCACTTTCTCTTTCTTCCTTTGGACAGAATGGAATGGTGTCTTCTAAGTGCATCTCTTCCAAATAGGTCTGCCTTTCGCTTTGGGACCTCTGTTGGGGAAGAAGGTCCTGGGTGCACCATGGGCAGTGGCCGCAGCCTACGTGGGTTTTTCTTTAATCTTGTCCTGAACGGATAAGATTTAGTCCAGTGGGGTTTCGTTCTTCCTTTGTAGTCATGTAATCTCAGTATCTTTTTTTTCTGTTGAAATATAATTAAAAATCTATTTATAATAAGCTAATAATTTATATTGAACTAATATAATTTAAACTACAATAAGCTCATAGTAATAATCAAAATCAGTGTAGTTAATATCTGTACTGCTTCAGTGATGTTTATGAAGTTGTTCATTCGACAAATATTTTGAATATCTGCTAAGTGTTGGTATGTTCTAAGCATCGGAGAGAATAATAAACAACATAGATAAGTCTCTGCCCTTAAAGAGATATTTGGTGGGGGAGGGGGACAATAAATGAGTAAGGTAGTTTTCTATTGTGATAGGTGGTATGCAAAAAAACTAAGGTGGGTGATTTGTAGAGTATTGGAAAGATGGTGGCTACCTTAGAGAAGGCCTCTCTCTTCTTTGAATGCAAAGAAGTCAGGCCTGTAAATAGCTCGGGTAAGGTGCGGGGACCAGGGATTCTAGGCAGAGGGAATGGCAAATGCAGAGCTCAGGTTGGTGTATTTGGGGAAGCACAGTGGGCTGGAGATAGTGAGAAAGGCAAAGAGTGATAAGAGATGAGGATGGAGCGGTAGGCAGGAGTCAGGTCCTTAAAGGCCTTGTAGGTCATGGTAGAGAATTTGGTTTTTATTCTAAGGAGGGTTTTAAGCAGGGAAATGACATGATCTAATTTATACTGGCTGCTGAGGGGGAAGTGGATTCTGAGGAGACAAGAACAGAAGCAGGGGAGTCACTTAGAAGGCTATTGCATGGGGCAGTGGCGATGGAAAAAAAGTGGATAAATTCTAGAGTTAGAACCAACAAGGTTTATTGATAGATTGCATGAAGGAAAGGGGGAAATAAAAGGTGGCTCTTGTTTTTTTGCATGAACAGCTGGGTGAATATTGATGCCGTTTACATTTACTGTAGTTAAGGGTAGGTTTGGGGAGGAATTGAGTTTTGTTTTAGATGTATGAGGTTTGAGGAGTTTGTTATCCAAGTGGTGATACCATAGTATATATATACATATATATATATAGTGTCATCAGCATGTAACTGGTCACAGGCCCAGGTGACGTTACGCAAGGAGAGAGAGAGAATGAAAATCCATGAGGAATAAACATTTATTTCCCATTTCAAACCCACCCTCTTGCCCCTACACACATGTGCACATACAATGGATATATACTTTCAGGAAGGTGAGGGGTTTTAAAAAAATTATTTTACTAAATTACTAAATTATTTTGCTGATTTGAACAGTCTGGTTGACTCATTTTAATGAGAAATGAAGTTTTTATTGTATATTATATATGATTCCTTATTTAAATGGAATACATTTATTATAACTTATACCTGGGATATACTGTTTTATACCACAAATTTTAGTTTTATATTACTTTTGTAAATGACAGTAAATTATTATTGGGAAAACATGAAAGGACAGTGGTTATGCATTCTAGTTAAATGCCTGGAAAGATAAATACTTTTTCTTTTAGTCTTTGGGTACAATTTTTTGAATACTTCAAATGAAACTGGTAATAAAACATAACATACTTTCCAAACTATGGTATACTGGTGGTTTTATATTCATATTTATTTTTTAACTTCTCAGTTTGATAAAGAATGTTTCCTGCTGGTTCCTTTATTTGATTTATGGACTAATAGAGATCATAGTGTTTACATTCTATAGCCAGATTTTGATGTTATTTAGAAAGAGGTTCCGGGTGTTTCAAAGAGCTCAGGTTCTAAGAAAATGTATAAACTGTATTTATTTAAGATTCAGATAGGGAGCGTCCAGTTTAAGAAGATTAACTGAACACTCATGTTTACACTCCCAACCGCTAAGATTTTACTGCAATTATAGTGTAAAAAATTAACAAAAGGAAATAAATCTCTAATAGTGCTGTAAAAAGTGGTACAGGTATAGATTTTCCAATTGGAATGTGAAAGCTGGTGTGATTATAATGAATGACGAGTGAAAGTAGAGAAATCCACATCCCCAAATATGCGTTAGAGAAGTCAGAATTGGAGATGGAAGTCATTCTCCTCTGCACCGACATGGAGAGGCACCAGGCTTAGAGTTGACAGGTATAGAAAGCGAGAATACATAGGTGGGAGAGGTAATGGGGACACTGAAATGAAGACTGTAGAAGGAACACCAGTGGAACGTTGCCAACCATTTACATCCACTTGTACCTCCCATCTTATCTCCAAACACATAGAAGTTACACCAAAGACATTTGTTCCCCAGGCTGAAACTTGGAGAATTGATCTCAAGGAAACAGAACCATTGCCTTGGTTGAGTTTGTGACTGGCTTCTTTCGCTTAGTATATTTTCAAGTTTCATCCATGTTGTGGGCATGTATCAGTACTTCGTTCCTTTTTATTGCTGAATAATATTCCATTGCATGGATATACCACATTTTGTTTGTAATGATGGACATTTAGGTTATTTCCACCTTTTGGCTATTATGAATGATGCTGCTATGAACATTTGTGAACAAGTTTTTATATGGATATAAGATTCATTTCTCTTGGATATATACCTAGGAGTAGAATTGTTGAGTCATATGGTAATTCTTTGTTTAGCCTTTTAAGTAACTGCCACACTGTTTTCCAGAGTGGCTATTCTGTTTTACGTTCCCACTAGCAAAAGATTTCACTTTCTCCACATCCTTACTAACACTTACTATCCATCTTTTTTATTATAACCATCCTTTTGGACATGAAATAGTATCTTATTATGGTTTTGATTTGCATTTCCCTAATGGCTAATGGTGTTGAGCATCTTTTCAAGCACTTATTGGCCATATCTTCTTTGAAGAATATTCAGATCCTTTGGGTTGCCTTTCTATTATTGAGTTGTAAGAGTTCGTCTATTATAGATACAAGTCCCTTGTCATATATAATTTGAAAAAAATTTCTCCTGTTCTGTGGATTGTCTTTTCACCTACTTGATGGTATCCTTTGAAGCACAAAAGTTTTAATTTTTCTGTTTTCTTGTGTTACTTATGCTTTTGGTGTCATATCTAAAAAAACCATTGCCTAATCCAAGATCATGAAGACTTATACCTCTATTTTCTTCTAAGAGTTTTATAGTTTTTGCTCTTACATTTAGATCTTTGATCCACTTTAATTTTTGTAGCATGTGACATTTTAAGGTTAATTTATCAAATGTAATCTAAAAGCACATAGAAGATCTGTGAAAATGTAGGCATTTGGGGGACATTTATTTTTATATTTTTACAGTCATTTTAATTTTTTAAACAACTGTGGCTTTAAGTTTATCATTTAAAATTACTACCTGGGGCAGCCCTGTGGCTGAGTGGTTAAGTTCGAGTGCTCAGCTTCACTGGCCCAGGGTTTTGCCGGTTCGGATCCTGGGCATGGACATGGCACCACTCATCAGGCTGTGTTGCAGTGGCCTCCCACAGAGCACAACCAGAAGGACCTACAACTAGAATATGCAACGATGTACTGGGGGGCTTTGGGGAGGAGAAGAAGAAGAAGAAAAAAAAGATTGGCAATAGGTGTTAGCTCAGGTGCCAATCTTTAAATAAATAAATAAATAAATAAAATTATTAACTAACTTAGAAAAGTGAACTTTGTATTATTCTGTTTTTAACCCTCATTTTCTGATGGTGAAACAAACATTCCTGAAGTATTTTTGTCAAGAAAAGACACTCCTTTTCTGAATGTGGTGGCAGTATTTAGTAAACCAAATGTGACAATGGTAGTGATTTAAAGAATGAAGAACAGTAGAGTTTGTATTTCTTTTGCTCAGCAGCATGATCCCCCATATGTTGAGTTTGGTTTTTTAGTAATTGTAAATTTAGTAAATTTAGTAAAAAGTAAATTTAGTAATTTAGTAGTTTTTTCATAATTGATCATGAAATGCTAAAACCACAGCATCTTATTTTTTGGAGATATACTGGTTAATGAAGCCATGAAACCATCTGAATTTAAGCATAAAAGACAACAAAACATGAATAAGTTCAAAACCGAAAGAACCACTAAGAAAATAAGAAATAAATTATTGTGCAACTGTCACCGCTATCCATCTCCACAACTTTTTCTCCATCCCATACTGAAACTCTGTACCCATTGAGCAGTAGCTCCCCACCTCCGCTTCCCCCAGCCCCTCCTAACCATAGTTCTACTTTCTGTCTCTATGAATTTGACTATTCTAGGTACCTTGTATAAAAGGAATCATACAATATTTACCCCATTGTGTCTGGTTTATTTCACTTATGTCTTGAAGTTTCATTCATATTGTAACATACATCAGAATTTTATTCTTTTTTAAGGCTGAATAATATTCCATTATATGTATATATCACATTTTGTTTATCCATTCATCTATTGATGGATGTTTGGGTTATTTTCACCTTTTGGCTATTGTGAATATTGCTGCTGTGAACACAATATACAAATATCTTTTGTATTTTCAGTTCCTTTGGGTGTATACCCAAAGTGGAATTGCTGGGTCATATGGAAATTTTGTGTTTAATTTTTTGAGGAACCACCATACTATTTTCCACAATGGCTACACTATGTTACATTCCCACCAGCAATGTGCAAGGGTTCTAATTTCTCTACATCCTCATAACACTTTCTTATTTTCTGGTTGTTTCGTTTTGTTTTGTTTGTAATAGTCATCCTGATGAGTGTGAAGTGGTATCTCCTTGTGGTTTTGATTTGCATTTCCCTAATGATTAGTGATTTTGAGCGTCTTTTCATGTGCATTTGGCCATTTGTATATCTCCTTTGAAGAAATGTCTATTCAAGTCCTTTGCCCATTTTTGAACTGAGTTGTTTTGTTTTTGTTGAGTTGAGTTCTTTAAATAACTTTTTACCTTTTAATATTGTTTTACTATAGAGGCATTCTTCACTAAACTTTAAACGAAGTGGCTAATAGAATTGGTTACAGGATCAAATCTCCTGTGTACTGCAAGTATTGGCTATTCTAACTTCTGTTGAATTTTAAGGTAGACATTGATTAGATTTTTGGCATGATCCTCTACCAACCTTCCAAAGAACAAGCTTAGTTTCTTGATTCAGCCAATATAATTGGATAGTGGACTTCAGTTCTGTATTGCTTATGAAAATTCTAGCAGCTCATGAAGAGAAAAATCACCTATTGTGTCCCATATGTTGTGTGCATGCTGTATCATTTAATCCTTACAACAACCTGGTGAGACGTGTGTTTGTGTCCCCATTTTTCAGATGGAGGAGGCCTGTGGGTCAGAGTTAGCTCAGAATATATAGCTAATAAATAGTTTACCAATGTTGATATTTACTTCAAGCTTATTATCAATTCATTCACTGAACTAATCTTATAAAACTCATGTAGTCTTGTATCCCTGTTTCAGGAGTATGTTCATCAGCATTTAATACTTGTTAAAAGTCTAGTTGTTCCTATTTAAAGTCTGTATTTGTTTCTTCCTTTAAATATTATCCATATATGACTGTAGAGGGCTCAGTAGCCAAGTGATCACCCAAAACTACCCTATAATTATCTTTTTGCTCATTTAAAAAAAAAGACCTAGAACTACATGAAAAATAACCACCTTGCTTTCTCTCTGGCTTTTAGAAAGTATATAAACACTGAGTTGAGAATTCATAGCATAAATATAAAACCTCATGCACAACATATTTCTTTCAAAATAATTCCTGCGCTCCTATTTTTAGGCATTCTTACTTGCTTTTTTCTCCTAACTTGTGCTAATTATATAAATTTATGTATGACTAGCCACTTGTATCTAAATCCACCAAACTCCAAGGACAAATCAGCATAGAGTGGGCTTTGTGTGGAAATGTATGTAGCAAATGAGAATTGATGGATTCTTTTCAAAAATGAAGTTGCTTAGAACAGTAACCGGATCATACTTAGCTTTCAGTAAATTTTTACTACTACCTCCAACAACAGATTTAAACAGAATAGGGACGTGATTGGGTTTATGTAGAAACATCACCGTAATGGCTACGTGGAGGAAAGGTTGGAAGGCCTCCAGACAGCAGAGGAGAACAGTTATAAGGCTCTACTTATATTCTGAGAGATTATGAGGGCCTAAACCAGGGCAGTGGGAACAGAGAGAAGAGGTTGAATTCAAGAGCTATTTAGGACAAGACTTGAATTAGATTAGATTTGATAGAATTAAATTGACTAGCTAGAAAGGGAGTTGGAACAGCATAGGTTGAATCTGGTGCTTCTGGCTTGGGTGATTGGGTTGATGGTGCTGTCACTCACCTGGATGAGAACTGAGCTGGATCCAGAGTTATGTGTTGTACATGTTGAACTCTCCTTTGCGTGAATATGGTATTGCGCTCTGTAAGGACCACTTCCTGAGAAGGCTGGGCTCAGTGTAGGAAACTGAGCCTAAGGACTAACCTTCTGTAAATAATCAAAGGTATGCTTGAACCATTCTTTTTCTCTCTTTTTTAAAATCTCTTTATTTTAGAGAATTTTAAATATAAAAGTAGATGACTCATATCATGAGCCTCCTCTGTACTAATCTCTGAACGTCAGTAATAATGAATTCAGGGGCTGGCTTGGTGGCATAGTGGTTAAGTTTACACACTCTGCTTTGGCAGCCTGGGGTTCACCAGTTCGGATCCTGGGCATGAACCTATACACCATTCATCAGGCATCCCACATACAAAATAGAGGAAGATTGGCGTAGATGTTAGCTCACGGACAATCTTCCTCAAGCAAAAGATAAATAAATAAAATAGTAATAATCAATTCATGGCATATCTCATTTTGTATATACCTTCTCATTTTATTTTAATCCCACACATTCAATTATTTTATATCAGCATTTATATCTGAAAGACTCCTTTTTTAAGAATGTATCTACAATATTATTATCCCTAAGAAAGTTAACAATAATTCCTTAATATCAAATATCTAGTATTTAAATTTCTAGTTGTTTCAAATGTCATTTTGTTTGCTTTAATTTTTTTTGTAAAATAAAATACAGAAAATCACCAAAAAGCAAATGTATGACTAGTGAATTACTTTAAAGCAAATACTCTTGTAACTATCACCAGATCAAGTAGAACCCTAGAAGCCCCTCCTCGTGCCCCATGCCACTCATCATCCCTTCTCTCCCCTATAAATAACCATTATCCTGATTTTTAGAGTAATCACATCCTTGCATGTTTAATCACCTAAATGTGCATCCTTGGGCACTACATTTTCATCTTGCCCATTAGAAAAAAAAGTTGACATGTCTTTTATATATATATTTCCCGTCCCATTATTTTTCTTATACTTTAGTTGAAGAAGCTAGACTACTTGACCTATTGAATTTCCCACGATCTAAATTTTACTGATTGCGTATCATGTGCATCTCAACGTATTCCTCTTTTCTCTGTGTTTCCTGTAGTTTGGCCGTAAGAATCAGAGGCATTATCAGACTGATGTTCGATCCTTTGGCAAAACTATGGATAGTGTGTGTTCTTCCATTTAAAGGCACATAAAGTTTGGTTCTCTCTCTCTTTATGGTATGAACACCACTGATGTTTACCGTTAATTCATTGTGGGTTCCAATTAGTGTTATTCTAATTCTGCATTTCCTTTTCATTTATTACTGGCACTACTTTTATCTAAAGACACTTCCTCTCTTCTATTTGTTTACTTGGAAACAAATATAGGAAAGCAGAATAAATGCTTGATCCCTTAGCTTTATTGACCAGTTTTCAAGATAATGACTTTTTCCTGTCTTCCTCCAAAGGTGACCACGTCTTCCCTTTTAAAAATACCATTATGAATTCATGAATTTAAACATATCTGATGGATTTCATACATTGTAATTATTATCACTGTTGAAGCTTAAATTGTTTCATCTTTGACCAGTGGGAGCCTCTTCTAGTTGACTCTAAAGTCCTTTTGACATGACCCTAGTAGTCTTTGATAGCTTCTTTATTATCTGGTATGACAGGATGTTCAAGTTCATTTTGAACATTTTCTGCCAAATACCTGGAATCAGCTCTTTCTCTAGAAAGCCCTAGTTTCCTTCGGGGAGAATTATATGTAAGCTCTAATTGGGGGCTAGGGATGCTGACTGCTACTAGGTTGGTCATTTTTTTTTCCTGCTTTTTCTCCCCAACCCCCCCAGTACATAGTTATATATTTTAGTTGTGGGTCCTTCTAGTTGTGGCATGTGGGATGCCACCTCAGCGTGGCCTGACAAGCGGTGCCATGTCCGCGCCCAGGATCCGAACCAGCAAAACCCCAGGCCGCCGAAGGGTAGCGTGCCAACTTAACCACTCGACCACAGGGGTGGCCCCTAGGTTGGTCATTTTATCTAGTCCTTTAAATGGACAGAGTGAAGATACACACACATGAAGATAGAATACTTTAGGAGTTCATGTTGATACTTGCAATTCAGATATTATTAAACCTCTTCTGCATTACATCTCAATCTTCTTTCTTCACACTGAGAATCCCTTTTTTTTTTTTTAAGATTTTATTTTTTTCCTTTTTCTCCCCAAAGCCCCCCAGTACATAGTTGTATATTCTTTGTTGTGGGTCCTTCTAGTTGTGGCATGTGGGACGCTGCCTCAGCGTGGTTTGATGAGCAGTGCCATGTCCGCGCCCAGGATTCGAACCAACGAAACACTGGGCCGCCTGCAGCAGAGCGCGCGAACTTAACCACTCGGCCACGGGGCCAGCCCCGAGAATCCCTTTTTTTAAGGACATAGGGGATAAAGGGGATGATAGAATTAGTGTATATGATAATTATTCATTGGCTTTTTCCCACATTACATGCTCAGCAATCCCAAATAATAATGCTAATATTACCATTAATGTGATTACTGAAAACATTTAAAAAAATTTTTGCATATGCTCTCTCCATTCTCTGCCCATTTTTTTTAATAGTCATGCTTTATCCACAGTGTTGGAGTACATACCCATTTATATACTATACTGTCTTTCTCTTAGCCTTCATTTAGTCTTCTGTCTACAGGTAACTATATGTTTAATACTCCCCAGGCCTTATGTCAGTGTATCTCTAGTCATTTTGATTGTCTGAAGCTTGTTCTCTAGTGGTTTCTTCAGGAAGAGCTCATGGGTATAGTAATCCCTGAGTTTGTGCCTTTTATATTTGAATTAAGTCAGTTTTGCTGGAGGCAAAAATCTTTGGCTCATGCTTTCTTTCAGTTTCTTAAATATATTTGTTTTTAGCATAACACCTTGCTGTTGAAAAATCTGGTACTCTTTCCTCCTAGCTGCCTAAAGGATTCTTTTTCTTTGGAATTCAGTAATTTTAATAGAATGTTTTGGTATTTGTCATTCTCGGTTGATAGTCTCTTTTTTCTTTTATTTCATGAACATTTTCTTGAATTATATAGCATTTAGTATTCTGTTCCTTTGCTTTCATTTTCTTCTGAAGATACTCTTGTTTCTGAATATTCTGTGCCTACCTCCAATATTTGTCCTTTTCTTTTGAATATCAGTTGTGGGAATCACACAGACTTGATTATTGCGAGCTTTTAGTCTTATTGTGGGCGTCTTGCCCTCAGCTGGTACTGAAGAGGTCAAGACTCCTTCTGTTTCAACTCCTGCTCTTGAATTGGCCAGTTGTACTTTCCAGTAAATTCTTTTTGGCTGTTTTGGGATTATCCTGTTCTGAGTTCCATTAGATGCAGCCCCACTGAGTATTTCTTGTTCTGCCCACAAAGGCATTACTGTGAGGCCTTTTGGCTGTTGGTAGTTTGTATTCTGGGGTTTGTGGAGGATACCTTGTCATCCAGTCTTGGAAATGTTGTCAAGGGGTTTTGGTTTTGCTCTGTTTGCTCTATCTGGTTTTATGTGGGGATTTGGAGAGTTTGGAATCTATGCTGCTCTTGCTGTATTCCCAGACTCCCCCATAACTATTGGGTATATGCGTGTGTGTGTGTGTGTGCATGCGTATACAGTCTGTTTGAATCAGGATTTAAATAAATTGATATGTCTCTTACAATCTGTAGATTCCCCTTCAATATCTATCCCTTTCTTCTTCCCTTCCTCCATTTTTCCCTTACAGTTTGTTAGTTGAAGAAACCACATTCTGTGTCCTGAAGAGAAATCCTAGAGCTTTTGCTTATTGCATCCCGGTAGTGTCACTTGATATGTTCTTCTGTCCTCAGGTTTTCCTTTGAACTGGTAGTTGGGTCTGGAGTCTTGATCAGATTCAGTTTTCATGCTAGGTTGTATATTTAAAAAACAATCAAACAAAAAAACCCACTGTATGGGACAGCTCAAGGAGAGCACACAATACAGAAACAGAAGCATTGGAGTAAAAAACTCAAGTTGAAAAGTTGACTTTGAGGAATAAGCAAATCCATAGAAACAGAAGATGGAATAGTGGTTGCCAGGAGCTGGGGGTAGGGGAATGTGGAGTGACTGCTAATGGGTACAGGGTTTCTGTGCAGGGTGAGGAAATTAGATTGTGGCGATGAGTGCAGAACTCTTAAAAACCACTGAATTGTATACTTAAAAGAATGAGGTATATGGTATGTGAATTGTATTTCATTCAATAACGCTGTTTTCTTAAAAAAAGGAAATTGGACTTGAAAAGGAAGGGGGGATACCTAATCCCCTGAGACTGGTAGGAAGAAGGTTGGCATGGGTACACATGCCGAGAAGTTTGTGACTTCTCCGTTAAGGTTTAGACTTAGATATTCAACTGTTTATTGAAAATATCCATATGGATGTTCTATAGGTACATCAAACTCAATATCATTGCCACTGAAATGTAATGCAAGCCACATGTAATTTTTAATTTTCTAATAGCCAATTTAAAAGATAAAAAGAAACATGTAAAATTCATTTTTCTAATATCTTTTATTTCATCTAATATATCTAAAGTATATTTCAGCATGTAGTTAATATGAAACTTACTCATGAGATATTTTGCATTCATTTCTCATACAAATCTTTGAAATTCAGTGCATATTTTACACTTGCAGCATACTCACTTCAGACTTCCCACATTTCGAGTGCTCAGTAGGTATGTGTGGGTTCTGCCTAGGGTGTTGGGCAGTGCAGAAGAGGAGGTTTAAAGTGGAACACATGAACTTGTTCCTGTCTCCTTGACCTGAGTAAATGGCCCCTCTTTCTGAGAGTCGTTCTCCTAGTTCCCTCTTCTTTACCATTCACGTCAGTTAAGCACTTGATTCTACTCATTTTTATCTTTAAAATTTTTGCAAATCCATCTCTTCTTATCCAGCCCTACCAATTGCCCAAATTTCAAGACTCGTCGTTTCTTGCCTGGACTATTACAGTAGCCTCTCAACTGGTCTTCCCGTCTCTGCTTTTGCCCCCTTGTAAATCCGTCTTCTGTTTTGCAGCCAGAATCTCTGCCTAACTGAAAATCTCACCATGCCACTCCCCCACTCAATGCCATTTAGTGGTGTCACAGTATTTCACTAGTAGTGTATTGAACAGTTCACAGTAAAACATGTAAATAACTTATAAATGACTATTATTGTATTGATGGGATATGGTAAAGTCCAGGTTCCTCTGCATGGCTTCTGAGGCCTGGTCCCTTGTCTACCTTTCTGCCTCATCTTTTGCCTTCACTTTATATTCTGGTGATACTGCACTGTTTGTTTATAACTCTCTCAACATTTATCATCTTTTTTACTATTCCGTGTGTTTCCTGCTGCTGCTGCTTCTCCTGCCTGGATGCCCTTCCTAACTCCCTTCACTTGACTAACTCTCTTTTTTTGTTGTTTTGGTGATGGTGGTAAGAACACTTAACATGAGATCTACCCTCAACAAATTTTTTTTTTTTTTTTTTTGTGGAAGATTAGCCCTGAGCTAACATCTGCTGCCAATCCTCCTCCTTTTTGCTGAGGAAGACTGGCCCTGAGCTAACATCTGTGCCCATCTTCCTCTGCTTTATATGTGGGACACCTACCACAGCATGGCTTGCCAAGTGGGCCATGTCCGCACCTGGGATCCGAACCAGTGAACCCCAGGCCACCGAAGCAGAACGTGTGCACTTAACCGCTGCACCACCGGGCTGGCCCTCTCAACAAATTTTCAAGTGTACATTATTCTTATCTATAAGCACAATAGTGTACACCAGAACTCTAGAACTTACTCATCTTGCATAACTGAAACTTCATACCTGTTGAACAACAACTCCCCAATTCCCCTTTCCCCCTAGCCCCTGGCAAGCACCATTCTGCTCTCTGCTTCTATGAGTTTGACTATGTTAGATACCTCATCTAAGTAGAATCATGCATTGTTTGTCCTTCTGGCTTATTTGACTTAGCATAATGTCCTCCAGGGTCATCCATGTTGTCACATATGGCAGGATTTCATTCTTTTTTAAGGCTAAATGATATTCCATTGTATGGATGATACCACATTTTCTTTATCCATTTATCCACCTGTGGATATTTAGGTCATTTCCATATCTTGAATATTGTGAATAATGCTGCGATGACCGTAGGAGTGCAGATAGCTCTTTGAGATCCCGATGTCAGTTCTTTTGGATATATACCTAGAAATGGGGTTGCTGGGCTATATTGTAGTTCTATTTTTAATTTTTTGAGGAGCCTCCATACTTTTTTCCATACTTGCTGCGTCATTTTACGTTCCCACCAACAGTGTACAAAGGGTTCTAATTTCTCTACATCCTCACCAACACTTGCTATCTCTTGTTTTTAATAATAGTCATCCTAACAGATGTGGGGTGAAACCTCCTTGTGGTTTTGATTTGCATTTCCCTGATGATTGGTAATGTTGACCATCTTTTCACATACTTATTGGCCATTTGTATGTTTTCTTTGGAGAAATGTCTATTCATGTCCTTTGCCTATTTTTTAATTGGGTTATTATTATTATTATTATTGCCGTTGAGTTGTAGGAGTTTCTTGGATATTTTGGATATTAACCCTTTACCAGATAAAGGGTTTCCGGGTATTCTTTCCTGTACCTTAAGTTGCCTTTTCATTTTGTTGAGTGTTTTCACTTGACTCTTCCTCCAGCAGGTCTTCCTC
This sequence comes from Equus quagga, assembly GCF_021613505.1. Lineage (NCBI taxonomy): Eukaryota > Metazoa > Chordata > Mammalia > Perissodactyla > Equidae > Equus > Equus quagga. The sequence continues at coordinate 174,836,233 of NC_060267.1, read as the reverse complement.
CCTAGGTTAGACTGGATACCCCTCTTCCCAGTTCCCGTAGAAGACTCTCAATAACTTCGACTTGGCACTCACTTTATTATATTGGAATTATATTATATTGGAATATAATATCTGTCATTGTATGTCTGTTTTGTCTCTCTCCCATTCTCCAAGACTCATATTGAGGGAAAGGATTTTGCCTCAGTTAATGTTTTGTACTTCCAGTTTCTAATAGAGTTTTTGGTGTATAGTTGGCACTCAGATATTAGAACTAAACTGAACCCCTGAAAATTTTAATGATTAAGTTGTCAAAGTTTAGGCCTAGGCATTAACCAAACTTAAAACTTCAATTAGAAGACTTAGATCCATTGTTAATACCAATGGCCTCCATTTAGAAATTGAGTGAATCAATGAAACTGAGAGTAGTGGTACTTTAATTTTAGGTGAAGAAGAACTGTAGCAAACATAGAATAGAAAAAGATAAGTATTGACCGATATGTTAAGTCTGCAAAGGCAGAGTTTTTGTCTGTTCTTCTCACAAATTTGTTCCCAGTGTTAGAACAGTGCCTGGCACATAACAGTAAGTTTCTGGTCAGTAAATATTTGAATAAATGTTGAATAAATGAATGATGTGCATAGAAAAGCACTCTAGCTTTTAAGGCAAAAATTAAGTTCAAAACCTTTCCTCATCTCTAATTCAACTTAAAATTTACCACTTGAAGCAAATCAAATTACTTTCTTCTGATGTTATTTTATAGTTTTGTAAAGGAAATCTCTAATAAGTATAATAGAGTATAAATATTTTTTTTCTCTTTTAGTAAAAGAAGCAAAAAAGGAGATAAAAATGGAAAAGGCTTGAGACATTTTTCAATGAAAGTGTGTGAGAAAGTTCAGCGGAAAGGTACAACGTCATATAATGAAGTAGCTGATGAGCTGGTATCGGAGTTCACCAATTCGAATAACCATTTGGCAGCTGATTCGGTAGGTGGATCACGCGCTGGGCGTGGACTAGCGTGAGTGATGCAGCAATGTGGCCCTTCAAGTTCTCTGTCGTCAGTCTCAGGACTCAGACGTACTAGGGAATGCCCAGCTTCTCCTTTACTTGAGAGTTTCAGATTGTCTGCTGGAGAATTTTGTTGTTGATTTTTTGTTTTGTTTTGGAAAGGATTCTTTTATTATTTATTTAAACATAAAGATGAACAGGTATTTTAAAAATATAATTTTGGGGGCTATTGAAAGAACGTACTTTTTTTAACATACTTTTTATGTTTGCATGACTTTGGATACATTTCTGAATCTTTTAGTGTTCCTTCTATGTCTAAGTCTAAGAGAATTTTATTTTGTTTTTAATTAAAAAGATAATACATGAATATGTTTATAAAAAATTCACTTGTATCAAAGAGTATGTATTTAAACTATCTCCCTTCTACGCACACCCTAATCTACCTCCCCAAAGGCCATATCCACTATTATCAGATTCTTGAGTATCATTCCAGAAATTCTTTATGCATACACACAATAAAATTTATTTGCTTTTTTATTTTAAGCTCAAATGTGATTTTGCTTTGCATGCTGTGTTCTTAATTTTATTTTCTTAAAGTATCTTGCAGATTCTTTTTTTTTTTTTTTTTTTTTTTGCAGAAGGTTAGCCCTGAGCTAACATCTGCCACCAATCCTCCTTTTTCTGAGGAAGACTGGCCCTGAGCTAACATCCCTGCCCATCTTCCTCTATTTTATGTGGGAGGCCTTCCATGGCATGGCTTGCCAAGTCGTGCCATGTCTGCACCCGGGATCCAAACTGGCAAACCCCAGGCTGCCAAAGTGGAACGTGTGAACTTAACCGCTGCGCCACTGGGCTGGCCCCTCTTTTTTAGCATATATAAATTGTCTTTTTTTGTAGAGATAAAATTGCATATAGGGAAGGAAACATGTGTCTTAAGTGTACAATTAAATTATTAAATTATTGTTTCTTTATTGTTGAATAGTTTACATAAAATATGATGTATTCATTTCAAGTATAAAATTTGATGAGTTTTGACAGTTATGCGCACCTGTGGATCCAGCACCATAATCAAGATTCAGAACATTTCCATCATTCCCAAACAGCTCTTCCTGCCTTTTGTAATCTATCCCTTTCTCTCCCTCTATTGCCAGGCAACTGCTGATTTGTTTTTTTTATCATTATACATCAGTTTCCGTGTTATTTAAATGTAATCATACTATACGTACTCCACAACAATATTAAATAATAATAGTAACTCTAGTCATATTGAGTCATTAATTCTTGACCTTACTGGAAATATTTATAGTATTTCAACCTTAATTATGATAAAGGATTTATTTTGAGATGATAGCAACCATAACTTGATTTTTTTAAAAATTTTATTGAGGTCAGAATAGTTTATAACATTATGAAATTTCAGTTGTACATTATTATTTGTCAGTCACCATATATATGTGCCTCTTTACCCCTTATGCCCTCTCCCAATCCCCCTTCCCCTCTGGTAACCACTGATCTGTTGTCTTTGTCCATGTGTTTATCTTCCATGTATGAGTGAAATCATGTGGTGTTTGTCTTTCTCTGTCTGGCTTATTTTGCTTAACATAATACTCTCAAGGTTCATCCGTGTTGTTGCAAATGGCACGATTTTGTCTCTTTTATGGCTGAGTAGTATTTCATTGTATACATATACCACATCATCTTTATCTGTTCATCAGTCGATGGGCACTTGGGTTGCTTCCACATCTTGGCTATTGTGAAAAATGCTGCAGTGAACATAGGGCTGCGTAAGTCTCTTTGAATTGTTGATTTCAAATTCTTTGGATAAATACCCAGTAGTGGGATAGCTGGGTCTATGGTATTTCTATTTTTAATTTTTTGAGAAATCTCCATACTGTTTTCCATAGTGGCTGCACCAGTTTGCATTCCTACCAGCAGTGTATTAGGGTTCCCTTTTCTCTACATCCTCTCCAATATTTATTTTTTGTCTTGATGATTATAGCCATTCTAATGGGTGTAAGGTGATATCTCAGTGTAGTTTTGATTTGCATTTCCTTGATGATTAGTGATGTTGAACATGTTTTCATGTGCTTATTGGCCATCTGTATATCTTCTTTGGAAAAATGTCTGTTCATATCCTCTCCCTGTTTTTTGATCGGGTTGTTTGTTTTTTGGTTGTTGAGTTCTGTGAGTTCTTTGTATATTTTGGAGATTAATCCTTGTTAGATACATGATTTGCAAATATTTTCTCCCAGTTGATGCATTGTCTTTTTGTTTTGTTCCTGGTTTCCTTTGCCTTACAGAAGCTCTTTAGTCTGATGAAGTCCCATTTGTTTATTTTTTCTTTTGTTTCCCTTTCCTGAGTAGACATGGTACTCAAAAAGATGCTTCTAAGACCAATGTCAAAGAGTGTACTGCCTATATTTTCTTCTAGGAGTTTTATGGTTTCACATCTTACCTTCAAGTCTTTGATCTGTTGTGAGTTAATTTTTGTGTATGGCAAATGATAACAGTCTACTTTCATTCTTTTGCATGTGGCTGTCCAGTTTTCCCAACACCGTCTATTAAAGAGACTTTTCTTTCTCCATTGTATGTTCTTGGCTCCTTTGTTGAAGATTTGCTGTCTATAAATGTGTGGTTTTATTTCTGAGTTTTCAGTTCTTTTCCATTGATCCGTGTGTCTGTTTTTGTATCAGTACCATGCTGTTTTGGTTACAATAGCTTTGTAGTATATTTTGAAGTCATGATTGTGATGCCTCCAGCTTTGTTCTTTTTTCTCAGGATTGCTTTAGCTATTCAGGGTCTTTTGTTGCCCCACATGAATTTTAGGATTCTTTGTTCTATTTCTGTGAAGAATATCATTGGGATTCTGATTGGGATTGCATTGAATCTGTAGATTGCTTTAGGTAGTATGGACGTATTAACTATGTTTATTCTTCCAATCTATGTACCTGGAATATCTTTCCATTTCTTTATGTCATTCTTGATTTCTTTGAGTAATGTCTTACAGTTTTCATTCTATAGGTCTTTCACCTCCTTGGTTATATTTATTCCTAAACATTTCATTCTTTTTGTTGCAATTGTAAATGGGATTGTATTCTTGAGTTCTCTTTCTCTTAGCATAACTTGATTGTTTTTTAATGAGCATTTCTTTTTTCTTAATTAAAAAAATCCGAAATGGATGTTTAATTTAATCAAATTCTCGATAGTTTCCTGAAAACGTAAGATTTTTACACTGATAGTCATAAATGAGATTGGTAGCGTTTTTGTTTTTTGGGGTTTTTTTGGCCATCTTCACAGATTTGATTTGTAGCATTGTGCTGGCTTCATGAAATGAATTTAGAGGCTTTCTTTCTCTCTTTCTCTTTGTTCCCGTCCAGGTTTAAGAACGTTGGAGTCTGTTTCTGTCCTGAAATTTTGTAGAACCCGCAGGTGGTTTGGTGACTCGGTGCGGGAAGCGCTTAGAGTGCTTTCTCCGTTTCCTCTTTGGTAACTAGTCAGCTCTGGATTTCTGTCTGCCTTAGAGTCAGTTTGGCATTTTATGTTTTCTTAGAAAATACTCCATTTCATCCATGTTCTCAAAATTATTTGCAATTATTTTTCCCAAAGAACCATCTCTTGGAGTGTTTGTAGTGACCTCCTGTTTTGCAGTTAATTTCTGTTTTTATCTGTAGTTAATATTCTCTTTCCTGAAGTTACTTTAGTTATTTTTCTACCCCATAGGCCATGATGTGTACGTTATTTATTTTTGTTATTTTTATTTGGAATGACAATCTTTATGGCTGTGACTTTTCCTCTTATGTGCTGCTTTAGTGGTATCCCCTGGTTCTGATATCATGTTATTCTATAGATATTCTGTAAATTTGGTTATAATTTCCTCTTTTACCTAAGAATTGCATTAGAAAGAGTTCTTATAGTTCCAGTTGATAGGGATTTTTGTTTGTTGTTATGGATTTTTACTTTTATCACCTATGATCAGAGATTGAGGGTCTAATTATTTCTATTTTTTTGGATTGCTTTGAGATTTTTCTTGTGAGCCATTATATGGTGATTTATTTTTTCTTTTAACATTCTCTGGGCACTTGAAAGTATATGGTATTCTGGTTCTCAGTGGAAGTCAGAGTTCTCAAAACGATCTACAAGAACCCCTGTGACTTGGCCCACCACTGCCTCTCTGGTCTTATCTCCCACCCTGCACTCCCTCAGTTACTACACTCCAGCCACACACTTTGTGAACATGCCAGACAGACTGCTTACCAGGCCCTTGCACTTGCTGTTTCCTTTGCCTGGAACAGTCTTGGTTTCTCTCTCTACTCCATCTAATTTTCACTCAGACCTCACTATAATGAGGCCATTCTTAGCACTTTTCAACATCTAGCATACATTTTTACTAATCACCCCCATCCTCACCGCTGGATATAAGCAAGGGTTGGATTTTGTTCTCTTTGTTCACTGCTGTTATTTTTCTGATAATTTGGAAGGTTTGTAGTCTGTAGTTCGACAGTTAATTGGTTATCTTTATAACTTTAAGTAACTTCAATATTTTGTTTCTTGAGTTTTCACCTGTAGACCTGTATCTGTTGATTATGGAGGAAAAAAGAAATTAATATGTTTATATTTACTCCTTTCTTCCATCTTTCCCCTCTACCACAGGACTCAGATTGAATATATTAGTGGTAGTTGTTAAAAGAATAATATTTTTATAGTTGTTTTATGACTTTAAATAAATATATAGGGGCCGGCCTGATGGCGCAGCGGTTAATTGAGCATGTTTTGCTTCTCAGCGGCCCAGGGTTCGCCAGTTCGGATCCCGGGTGCGGACACGGCACCACTTGGCACGCCATGCTGTGGCAGGCGTCCCACATATAAAGTGGAGGAAGATGGGCAGGGATGTTAGCTCAGGGCCAGGCTTCTTCAGCAAAAAAGAGGAGGATTGGCAGTAGTTAGCTCAGGGCTAATCTTCCTCAAATAAATAAATAAACAAATAAATAAATATTATGTCCAAAGCTCTACTATTACGTAGTTCATCTGCTTTGAATCCATACTCCTTCCAATATCCAAGAGGAGGAAGTCTGCAGACCTACTCTGTTGCCTCCTCCTGATATTTGTTGTTACATTATCATTATTTCTGCAGTGTCAGGATTTCTAATATTTATATTCAGTTCTATGACTTAAATTTCCCATTTATTTTAGTTCTATATTTAAATGGATTCGATGTTCTCCACCATCCTTTCTTATCATGGCATTTGACTGATTGCATTTTGTTCTTAGGAACTGCTCATCCACAATAAGATAAGGGGCTTTTCCACAACTAAGTTAACATAGTTTCCTTCATTGAGAAAGTCTTGCTACCAAAAAAGAGTCGGCTGAACTAAACAGCGTGTTTAATGACCTGTGTGCTTAGGTTTGGTGCAAGTGCCGTGTTTTCACTGTAGACCAGTAACAGTTTGCGGATTAGCGCTAGTTCATGGACCACATTTTGAGAAGCACTGTTTATTTACAGCTTAAAACATGCATTCTTGACTTTTTAAAGTTATCCTCCCAAACAATGCAAGGCCTTAGCCCACTTTAACTCCATTACCCCTTTCTGATACGTATGCTATTGTTGTCATGTATCTAGTTCTCTATCTGTTCTAGACTCCACAGACATTATTGTTTTAAACAGTATTGAGATTTACCTTTTCACTTGGTCTTCATTCCATCCTACATCTCCAAGCTCCCATCTTAGATCGTCTTTCTTGTACCTGAAGAATGCCTGTTAGTATTTTTTAATTTAGAACTGGTGGTAACATAATTTTTATTTTTTAGATTGTTTTATGTTTTAGATTATTTGAAAGTATCTTTATTTCATCTTTACTTTTGAAGGATACTTCCACTGGATATAGAATTCTTTCAGCACTTTGAAGAAATTATAATAATATTATTAATTAAATATCTTAATATCCTGTGACTATATCTTAACCCTTAAAATTTATTACTCAATAAAAATATTTTTTTAGCAGGCTTATGACCAGAAGAACATTAGGCGAAGAGTTTATGATGCTTTAAATGTGCTAATGGCAATGAACATAATTTCAAAGGAAAAAAAGGAAATTAAGTGGATTGGCCTGCCCACGAATTCTGCTCAGGAATGTCAAAACCTGGAGGTAAGTGAGGAAAATCTGTTTATAGACAGTATTTGCTTTATTTTACATCAGAGGCATTTTAATTTAGAAATACAGTCGCATAGTATTAAAATATCCGTAATTGTTCATGTGTACTTGATCACATAGTATTAAAATATCCCTAATTATTCATATATACTTGATCAATGAACTGCTGTTATTTTTCTGATAATTTGGAAGGTTTGTAGTCTGTAGTTCTACAGTTAATTGGTTATCTTTATAACTTTAAGTAACTTCAATATTTTGTTTCTTGAGTTTTCACCTGTAGATCAATATCTGTGGATTATGGAAGAAAAAAGAAATTAATGTGCTTATATTTACTCCCGTCTCCCATCTTTCCCCCTACCACAGGGCTCAGATTGAATATATTAGTGGTAGTTGTTAAAAGAATATGTTAAAAGTGGTATATGTTAAAAGAATGACAAACACTATGTCCTTTTTTTTTGGAACTGGAAGGAGCTTTTAGACAGGTGTAGTCTAGTTGATGTCCTGATGAAACTAAGGGACATAGAAATTAAATGACTTGATTTTTACTGTCTCTTAGAGAAGATCTTTGTTTTATTCTAATTTAATTCTGAGCACTCTGCTAGTAAATTTTTGGTGACTCATGTAATAGAAATGATATCTTATTTGATGAAATGGTTGCTGATGCATCCCTTCCCACAGAAAATGGATAAAGCTGGCTGATTATTTCTTGTATTTAAACTTTTCCCTTTGACTCTAGAATCAGTGGCAACAGAATGGTATTTCATTTGTGTCTTTGTCAAAATCGATAGAATGTTCAGCTTACGTGAATTTTAGGATGATGTGTGCATTTTTTATTCTGTTACTTTAATCATTATAGAAAACCTTTCCTAAATGAGCATGTGCCCTGACATTGTTTCTTAATTGGTTTGACGTAATTTTACTGTCATGGCCATAAATGTAATAAACTGAGGTTAAATATAGCTTATAGAGATAAATATGGTTGAGTTCATGTTTTTTCTCAGTTCTCCCCCCACCCCAGCAAATCAAAAGTTAATTTGGTATTATTATACTTGTGGATGGAGGGAGAAACCAGACGTTCATCAGAAGTTACGGAATAACATTGCTCATGTACTACAGTGGAAGTGTCCTCCTTTCCTTCTGATACAGTGGAATCTGAGGATCATTTAGTTGCCAGAAATATTAAGCTGGTAACACAGACTCAATAAGCAAAAATCTATTAGCATCTACCATGTGCTTAACCAATGATTATACCAGACAAAAATGTCTGACCCTGAAGAGCTTTCATTTTAATTGAGGAGAGGAGAAATGTAAAAGATGTAACCAAAAATGTGATTGTTCCTGTGAAAGAAGCGTGTACAGATTCTCTGGAAAGGGAGAGAAGGGAGGGCTTTACCAAGAAAAAAATCCCTGTGCTCAGCTGTGAGGGAGGAGGACGAGTTCACCAGGTGGTTTTCTAAGTGCTCAGCAGTTGGGACCTGATCCTATAAACAGTGAGAAGCTGTTGAAGAGTTAGGAAGAAGACAGCTGATAGGATGTGTTCTAAAGGATCACTCTGCCAGTGAGGGGGAAGTTGAACTGACAGGAAGGTGAGGAGGGAAGTTGAGCAGGTGGATTGAAGGTGGTCTGAGCTAACGCAGTTGGCAGTGAAGTTGGAGAAGTGTTCTGAGGTGGGATCAGTACAACTTGGTTGGATGTGGGGCATGAGGGGCAGGAAGGGCTTGGCCATCACAGCTTCAGATGCAGGGGAAACTCCTACAACGTCTTTTCAAATGTAGAAGGCCACACAGGTTCTACAGTGAATCCTGAGTAGTTTAGGATTAAAGTGTGGTAGTGATTAAAGGAACAATGAGAGGAAACTCCTGGTGCAGATTAGAGTGGCTGGGGAGCAAGTAAGAAATACTGTTGGTGGAGCCAGCCCAGTGGCACAGCAGTTAAGTTTGCACATTTCACTTCGGTGGCCTGGGGTTCACTGGTTTGGATCCTGGGTGTGGACATGGTGCTGCTCATCAAGCCATGCTGTGGCAGGCGTCCCACATATAAAGCAGAGGAAGATGGGCACAGATGTTAGCTCAGGGCCAGTCTTCCTCAGCAAAAAGAGGATTGGCAGCAGTTAGCTCAGGACTGATCTTCCTAAAAAAAGAAAGAAATACTGTTGGAATAGACAAGAAAAATGTCTTATTTGATGTCATTGACTTTTGCCCAAAGAAACAGTAAGGAACTCATCTACAAGGAAATTCGTATCCTAATATCTGTTTCCTAGGTAGTTGTAAGAGGAAAATAATAATTGTTTGAAGCTGAGAAATTTGTCCTAGAAGCATGTTTCTTACTGCAAGTGAATTGTGTACTGACTACGTAGGCTGTCTGTATTAGCAGCTGTGCCCTTGTAAAAGTCAGTTAAATTGAGATCTTAAATGAGATCTTACCTCTTTCTTGCAGGGGTGGGAGGGGGTGTAATACAACAGAGTAATTAATAATAGGGTCTCTGGGGGGCCGGCCCGGTGGTGCAGAGGTTAAGTTCGCACGTTCCGCTTCTCGGGGGCCTGGGGTCGCTGGTTGGGATCCCGGGTGGGGACATGGCACTGCTTGGCAAAAGCCATGCAATGGTAGGTGTTCCATGTATAAAAGTAGAGGACGATGGGGGCCGGCCCCATGGCCCAGTGGCTAGGTTTGCGCGTTCTGCTTCAGCAGCCCAGGGTTTTGCCGGTTCAAATCCTGGGCGCAGACATGGCACTGCTCATTGGGCCACGCTAGGGCGGCGTCCCACATGCCACAATTGGAAGGACCCACAACAACAACAAAAAACACAGCTATGTACCAGGGGGGCTTTGGGGAGAAAAAGAAAAAATAAAATCTTTAAAAAGTAGAGGAAGGATGTTACCTCAGGGCCAGTCTTCCTCAGCAAAAAGAGGAGGATTGGCAGCAGTTAGCTCAGGGCTAATCTTCCTTAAAAAAATAAATAAATAAATAATAAGGTCTCTGGAACCATATGGCTTCGGTTCATGTCCTGGCTCTTGCCACTCACTAGCTGTGTGACTTTGGACAGTGGTTTATTTAACCCTTTACGTCTCCATTTCCTTACGTGCAAAATGGGTAACAGTACTGACCTCGTAAGGTTTTGTGCAGATAAGACACTGTGTAAAGTGCTGAGTGCTGGCACGTGGAGTGAGTATTCACTGAGTGTTAGCTCTTACTCTGATTAGAATTGAGTAATAAGTAGCGACAGGTGCTGCATACCAAGTAGTTATTAAGTGGGTGAATTTCATTACTGGTAACAGTTGCCATGATTCTGCTGTCTTGCCTGCTTGCTTACCCCAACCCCCAGCCCCACAAAGGTGTGATTTGGCTTTACTGATGTTGGTAGTCAAAATGGATTGAGTTTTTCTAAGGAAAATTCCTGATATCTCAGAATTTGGACCTGAAAAGTAAGCAGTACTTTATGCTCTACATATGTTCATGTTATTTTGTAACCTGTGTTTTAAAGATAGAGAAGCAGAGGCGGATAGAACGGATAAAGCAGAAACGGGCCCAGCTGCAAGAACTTCTCCTGCAGGTAAAGATGCTGGGATGGCTTCATTACCTTCCCCACCTGTATTCTGCTTCTCTGCCCACTTGCTTTTAAAAGGATCAGTGTCTCTACTTTGGGTGCCTTTGAGTAGTGTCTGGTGGGACCATGCTAGGGTAGGCTCCCTGACATCCAGACTCATTGCCATCCATGTGGTCTGCCTTTAAGATGGTTCCATATTTCGCCATCATCTGGGCCCCCCGGCAGTTCACCCGCCATGTGTGTGACTTACATTATGCAACAATTTACTGTGGACACTTCTTCTTATTCTGAACAGAAACTGCCAGGAGTCTTTTTGTGTATGTTTATTTTATCCCTAATTTGGAATATCAAGAAGTAAGGCTAGGGGCCGACCCCGTGGCCGACTGGTTAAGTTCTCGCGCTCCGTTTCGGCAGCCCAGGGTTTCGCCCGTTCTAAATCCTGGGTGTGGTCATGGCGCTGCTCATCAGGCCACACTGAGGGGGCATCCCACATGCCGTAACTAGAAGGACCCACAACTAAAAATACACAACTATGTACCGGGGGGCTTTGGGGAGAAAAAGGAAAAGTAAAATCTTTAAAAAAAAAAAAGTAAGGCTAGTTGAATTTTAGGCGCTTTGAGTAAAACAAACCCACCCGCCTGTAATACGTATTGTCTGTAACACCTTTAACAGTTATTGTCTGTAAATGACAGAATAATATGAAGTGATTCACTAAGATTTGTAGAAATACCACAACTTAAAATGCATTTCTATTTAGGAAAATTAAATTTTATGGTGTAATAAGGATCCCTATATTTATACTTTTTTGGATAATTGCCTAGAATTTGGATGATTTTTAAAAATATAACAGAGCCCTTGTATGAAATCATGTGGTGTAAAATCATAGGGTAGACAGACCTTTTTCCTATTCTTGGTAATTGCACTTGGTGTAAAAGTTCGCTTTGAGCAGTACATGGGGCCATTTTTAATCCAGAGAAACTCTGTAAAATGAGCCAGAGCATCTTTTTGCTTTTGCTTTCATCAGCAAATTGTCCTTTATATGAAACTCTTTCAGTCCATCATAAAATCCACTCTCATTTGCACAACTGTGGGTCCTGTTTAATTTTGGGTGTAATGCACTTTTTAGAAGTAAAGGTAGCAATAAGTTACCGAATATGATAGACAGGTCTTTTTCTAAAATAACTCACTTTATTTAGTGAACAGAATATGTTAAATATTCCAGGTTTTTATTTTTCACTTTCTGGTTGCTTCTGTTTTTCTTTCACATTCATGTATGAATCAGGGAGGCTGAGGAAGAGGGCCTGCCCTTCAGAGATGTGGGTCGGTCTGAGAAGGAAGCAGGGAGGAAGCAGAGCCCGGGCAGGGGCGTGCGGCAGGTGGAGCAGAGGCTTACCGCGCATGGGAAGCCCCAGGGTGAGGTTCCCTCCTGATGAGGCCGTGTCCTTCCTTCTTACTGTGCCCTGTGTGCTTTTCACGCTGAACCCTGTGGGACCTGCCTGAGGAGTTAACGCTGGAGCAGGCATTTTATGTATTTTTCATATTGGACTCCTAAATCAGATTTGATATGAAGTGTTCTGCAGCTTAAAAAAACCTGGAAGCTGACAGCAGTCCTGTGCTCCTTCCTGTGGAGTCCTGCCTTATAGACCTGGCCTGCCAGGCCCTCGCCTCTCCCTCCTACGCTGTCACCTCCTTCTGCCAGCCGCCTCTTCTCCTGGCTCTGTCCCTGCACAGGGGTCTGCAGTATTTCCCTCCAGCTCACCGTCCCTCAGCTGTGTGCTGGCCTTCCCTAGATTTCCTCAAAACCTTCACCGAGCATTTTGGAGCTTGATTTTTGGCACTTGTTATTTTAAAGAACCGGTTTATCAGTAAGCCTGTCATTATCTGCTTGTTCATCAGAAAGAACGGTGCTGGGCAAGGTGGCCCTCATACGTGCGGGACTTTCCCTCTCTAGATGGCCAAAACAAAGAATGAAGCTAAATATTTTTTTCCTGCGTATCTTTATACGAGGAACGTTATATTTTTTTAAGTCCTAAATTTCTTTTCCTCTACTGTCTCTCAAGCCAAATATTTATAGAAGATTGCAACTGAGGGGCAGCCTAGCTGTCAACATGCGTAAGAGCAGGTCTCTCCAAACATTAAAAAGAAACTCCAAGTCTAACTGAAAACGGCGACTTAATGGTCTTCTGGTGACGCACAGCTTATCCTCCCAGTGTTTCGTTTTTCTTTCTTTCATCAAATAACATTTATGAAGTTGTCACAGAAAGTCAAACAAGTTGTTCCTGAACACTGATAATTTGCCATGGTTAAGCTAGCTTAATTTAACAAGTTAATGTCACGACTCACTGACATCACAGGACGCAGGTAAGTTTTACTTAGGTGCTGCCGCCCCTCTTGGTAGCTAGGGGAGGAATGATGTGAGTAGATTACACCCATAGATAATGCAGATACCCTGCTTTTGCCTGTCCGCTTGTCCCTTCCAGCCCTTGAGGCTTTCCCAGAGCTGCTGATGCACAGCCAAATGGATGTCTGAACTCACCCGGAGCTGTTTAGCCTCTGAAATAGATGTTAGTGAGCCTGAAAAAGAACAAAGCCTGAAGGAAATCATTCAAAGGGCAGCAAATAAGGAAATTAATCCAAAACAAATGGGAGGTGATTTTTTTTTTTGCTATCAAAATGTTAGTATGTTATTACTGCTCTCTTCACCTGAAAAATCTTTGATGCTGTTAAACGTACACGATATTAAACAGTGAATCATAAGTATATAAAGAACTCATCATTGTTTATATCCCCCCACACTGAGGCCCTCCCGTGGTGCTAGGACCACAAAGCTGGGCAAAGTAGGGAGCTTCTCCCCAGATGCTTTTTCCAGTGGGAGGGTAGAGAACGTAGGCAGAAGAATTCAAATATTCATTCTTTTTCTCAGTTATACAGTTTCAGCATATTTTTCCCCTCTGTGAAGTGAACTAAGCAATGAAAGACAGCCTTAGTTCTTTAGCAGCAGAAAATAATGAAGAAATTTAACTTAAAGTTTGATAGTAGTATTTAAGTATTGATAGTGATCGTTTTTTGACAGTGATTGATATGGGGTAATGACTTTCGGACATACTGTTAGGGCTAGAATAAATTGGTTTCCTTTCTGTTTTGTGCATTCTAAGCGTAAACGTTCACTTTCTAGGGAGGTAGCACCCAGCCATTTTAAGATGATAATAATGTTTATCAAACTCTAGTTAAGGCCCAGAACCTAAAATAAACAATCATGGGGGAAGATTGCTAAAATACAGAAAATAGCTCCATCACCACTGGGTGAGAGGGTGGAACAAGCTGATGAAAGAGAATGAGGGGTCTGACTTTAGGAGCTTTAAAAACCAGTATCTGTTTCGTGAGCAGATGAAAAACTTGAACTGCGTACGGTCTTTATGGCTATGGAATTCTAGGATACTTTTGCCTTAGTAAAAGGAGGGGCGGTCATTGTCTTTGACTTTTGAGTAATGGTTATAACTAAAAGTGACAGCAAGATTCAGTGTAAAGATTCAGGCCTTGATATGTGTTATAATCAGTGTAAGCCTCAGTTTCCTCATCTGGAAGATGTCAGGTACGGGGAGGGTTGGGCCATATTCCAGCTGTGCCCTAAGGATGCTGAGAAGTTGTGCGGAGGTGGTCTGGGAACCTGAGGGGTGAATGAGGGCGGAGCTGGCAGGTTCAGGCCTCCTGCCCCCTGGCAGCCAGCCAGAGCAGTGCTGCCTGCATCTGGTTTATATAGTGGTTGTCCCATCAGATTTCATTTGAAGAAAGTATTCTGTGGCTTTATAAAGTTTGTATATCCCTGGGCTAGACAATCTAAAAGGGTTATTTAACCCTAAAGTCTCAGAAGTCTGTGTTAGATAAATGGAAAACATAAGTTCGCTTGGTGTCACTTTCGCTGTGTCACTCTAAGAAGAGTTGCAGGTGCCACTGGGCTCTCTCTCAGGTTTGTCAGATCCTGTTTGTATGAATAATGGAGACCATGGGCCCCACTATTTACATTAGGATGATGTTAGACACCATTTAAATGTATATTTTTTCACTTGAAGTATGTTTATTGAGTTGGGTCATTCTAATCTTAAATGTTTAATTTTAGTTAATTCATAACAGGGCCAGCCCGGTGGCAGAGCAGTTAAGTTCACACGGTGCACTTCAACAGCCCTAGGTTCACTGGTTCAGATCCTGTGTGCAGACATGGCACCTCTTGACAAGTCATGCTGTGGCAGGCATCCCACATATAAAGTAGAGGAAGATGGGCACAGATGTTAGCTCAGGGCCAGTCTTCCTCAGCAAAAAGAGGAGGATTGGTGGCAGATGTTAGCTCAGGGCTAATCTTCCCCAAAAAATTAATTAATTAATTAAAAAAATAATTAACTCATAGGTGGAAAGCCTCTTTGTCTAATTTTAAACTATATTTTAAATGTATTTATCTTAATTCGTTTAATTCCAACTCACTTATCCACATTAAATGACCATATTCTTTATATTGATCATTACAGCAAATCGCTTTCAAAAACCTGGTGCAGAGAAATCGGCAAAATGAACAGCAGAACCAGGGCCCTCCAGCTCTGAACTCCACCATTCAGCTGCCATTTATAATCATCAACACAAGCAGGAAAACAGTCATAGATTGCAGCATCTCCAGTGACAAGTGAGTGAGAGCAGGGGGGCGGACAGGGCTGACCTCCTGTAACAGATTCCTATCATTTGCAAAATAAAGAAGGGTGTGCTCTGTGATCTGATGTGATCTGATCAGAGCCCCCCAAGGCTGACCTCCGGGGGCACGTGAGACACCTTTGCAAGCCTGGAGTGCTGCCGTCTGCTGGTGCGCCTCATCACTGCCCCTCTGCAGCCGCTGTCCTGTGCCTGGCACTCTGCTGCCTGTGTATATGCACAGTGGTGCCTGGACCCAGTCCAGGGTGTGCCTGGATGTGGTAGCTCAGGCCAGGTAGCTGCAGCAGGCCGTCCATGAGGAACTGGGACAAGGCAGGGTCACTGGTGAGTCACTATCATAGTTTATTGTGGATATATTTTAGAGCAACATGTGGCATTAAAGCAATTATTTCTTTGTTTTTCTGTATCATAGTTGAGTGTGCTTCTGTTTGTAAATGAATGAATGGACATGAAAATGCTAGATGTGTTCTCTGCTTTCTTTTTTTCTTGTTTATCTTTTAACTGCAAGTCTGTACCTTTTGACCACCTTCACCTTTTTCACCAACCCCTCACCCCCTCCCTCTGGCAACCGCCAGTCTGTTCCCTGAATCTGTGAGTTCAGTTTTTTTAGATTGCTTATATAAGTGAGATCAGACAGTATTTGTCTTTCTCCGACTTATTTCACTTAGTATGATGCCCTTGAGGTCCATCCATGTTGTCCCAAATGGCAGGTTTTCCTTCTTTTGTGTGGCTGACTATTCCATTGTGTATGTGTTTGTGTGTGTATACACATTTCTTTATCCATTCATCCATTGATGGACATGTAGGCTGTTTCTTTGCCTTGGCGATTGTAGGTAATGCTGCAATGTACGTGGGGAGCAGATGTCTTTTTGAGATAGTGATTTTCTTTCCTTTGGATGTATACCCAGAAGTGGAATTGCTGGATCATATGGTAGTTCTATTTTTAATTTTTTGAGGAACCTCCATACTGTTTTCTGTAGTGGCTGCACCAATTTACATTCCCACCAACATTTTTTTATGTTTTAACCAAGGTTGATGGTAATGTTCATCATAGCAAGTGAGAAGTAGCAGCTTATAAAATAGACAGTTGATTTGTTGGTTTATTTTACTCTTCATGAAAACAGCAGTGGTCTTCAGGCTGTGACCAGCATCATGAGATAGTTAAGGGCATATCACGCAGGGTGAGACAGCCCCAAGTGTGGATTGTGGTTCCCCCATTTGCCTGCTCCAAAACTCTGTTTTCTGAAGAACAAATGGGGATGATACCAGGGCATCTGTCACTTCCTAGCCTTGTTGTGAGGATTAAAAGAGAGAATGCCTTAAAGGCTCTAACTCAGGGCAAGTGCTTCATAAACACGAGGAGTCAGCATATCATTTATCATCCAAATTGGTAGACATTTGAAAGCAAAAAAGGGCTCAATAATTACATCAGTACCACAGGCATAGCCCAGGACTGTCCCAGGGAGATGGGAGCTTCTGGTCCGCTTAGAGCTACAGCATTGCCCTTGGGCTGTACCATCTCTCATTTTCCCTGCTCTTTTCTCTGGCAGTGGTGCTGCCCCCGTCTGTCTTGATTGCATACAGAGATTCTGGGTCACTTAAATAAGAAGACACCAAAAAAAGGAGGAGGAGGAAAGCAGGAGGGATTTTGAAAGTATTTGGTAATTTAGACTATGGACACAATGAGAAATAGGCACCATGCAGGCTATGAAGTCAGAGGATCCACGTTTCAGTCTTTCTTCCAGGTATACAGTTTCTTAACCTCTCTGAGATCTCGTTCCTTCCTCCGTGAAAGTAAGAACTATAGTATTTAACTTGCTGGTTTTCAAAAGTTATAGATAAATTCATAACAGACCTAGCCCAGTGGTCAGTAAATGGTAGGTGTCTGTATTATTATTCACACATTTGCAGATTCTTTACAAAAACCTATTATCTAAAAGGGCTGTTAACATATTCTCATAAAACCGAGAATTATAGAGAATGGATAACATATTTTCAGGGGAAAAAACACTTATAATTCTAGTTACTCTAGTTAGTCTCTTGTGGGGAACTGTTAAGTTCTCTTTGGTTAGTCTTCTAAATCTAAAAAGAGTAGGAGGAAAATTAGAACCATTGGCCTAAGGGAATTAGGGATTCTCTTCACCCCGGACTGGGGTCTGGAAGGTTCCATCCTTGGGGATTACTGACTCAGGCCCTTTCCCGGCCCTCCGCTGGGTGGAGAGGAGGCGGCTCGGAGCACTTGGATGAGCTCGCAGGGGCTCGTTAGTCAAGGCAGGTCCTAACCCTGACTTGCAGTTGCTTTGGTGGTGCAGTGTTTTCACCTTCGTTAGCCAGGAGGCTTTCCCTCAACGAGGATTAAATTTACAAAACCGTCTTCTTTTAACTATGCCTGGAATCATCCCTGTGGCAGGCCCACACTTCAGATTTTTTGTGTTTTTTTCTGAAAATTTGTTAACGTACTTTATTCAAGTTCATATACTTCAAATAAAAATGGCATTTTGCTTTAAATTGTAACATTTGCCCTGATCTAAGATTTAGCATAAAAATTTTACCCTCTCATAATTTTAATGGAGGGAATTTCATGACAAGGTAAACCACCATCGTCCCAGAACATTCACCTGTGCTCGGTCCCTGTAGGACTGAGGCCTGAGGTGCAGGTGCCCCAGGGCCCCGCCTGGGAGCCACAAGGACTGTCTCTTGCTGCAGTGGCCTCTTTATTGAAACGTTGTGCTGGGCATCCTGACTGGTACTTCTCAGGAACATTTGGAAATGTGCTACGTGTTACTTGTGACACTTTTTTCTTAAGACATTTCACTCCTCATGCTCTCAAGACAGGATTTGGGGCTTGGTTAGTTTGTGAAAAGTCTTCCGTTTACTGCTTATCTGAAGTATGCTGCAGTTAACACTTGGCTCATGAAAATGAAGTAAGCTTCCAAAATGTTTTTTCTTCAAACCTAGTAGGCCAGCTCACAGTAAAGGTGTCACACATTAAACTGGAAAGGCTGTCTTACTATTTTATCTTTTGTGACAAACCTGTAGACAACTTTCGAAAGTATTGGATTTAGACCAAAATTTCTGTCTCCAGTTTGTAACAGCTTAATGAGGACTAAAGTTTATGGACTCCTATTGTCTGTCACAGGAAAATTGTTTTTTGGGTGTTTTTTTGGTGAGGAAGATTGGCCCTAAGCTGATGTCTGTTGCCAATCTTCCCCTTTTTGCATGAGGAAGATTGTCTCTGAGCTAACGTCTGTGCTAGTCTTCCTCTATTTTGTATGTGTGACGCCGCCACAGGGTTAGGGTTAGGGTTAACGAGCAGTGCTAGGTCCACACCCAGGATCCAAACCTGTGAACCCCAGGCCACCAAAGCCGAGCACTTGGACTTAACCACTGTGCCACTGGGCTGGCCCCTGGAAAATTGTTTTGATTGGGAAAGTGGTTTGTTTGAGATGTCATTCCCCTGAACACAGCAGAATGACTCTTATTGCTCTAAACGGTAACAGTTTCTACGATAGCTGAACTTAGGCCCTCATTCTTTTATGTAACGTCAAGAGTACAAAACTACTCAGACCTCCCCAGTGCCAAAGAAAACCCCATCCTAACTTTGTTTCCTGATGCAGGTTTGAATATCTTTTCAATTTTGACAACACCTTTGAGATCCATGATGACATAGAGGTCCTGAAGCGGATGGGGATGTCCTTCGGCCTGGAGTCAGGCAAATGCTCTCTGGAGGATCTGAAACTGGCTAAGTCACTGGTGCCAAAGGCTTTAGAAGGTTACATCACAGGTATGTTAACTAATGCTCTCACACGTCATCCCTGATAAATGTCAAATCCTAACTTGTTAAAACCTTTCTCAGAAAATTTGCGGTACACCTGCTCTGGATTCTGTGCCCTTCCCCGCCCCCTAAATGTAACCACTCTCTTAAATTTCTTGTTCATCCTCAGTTGCTCTTTAGAGATACAAACAAATAAAGTAAACTGGCGACAATTTATTGCTTAGTTTTGCCTACTTCTGACCTTTATATAAATGGAATCATAGTGATATATTCTTTGGTGTTTGGTTTTTTTTTTTTGAGGAACATTAGCCCTGAGCTAACATCTGCCAATCCTCCACTTTTTGCTGAGAAAGACCGGCCCTGAGCTAACATCCGTGCTCATCTTCCTCTACTTTATATATGGGACGCCTGCCACAGCATGGCGTGCCAAGCGGTGCCATGTCCGCACCTGGGATCCGAACCGGTGAACCCCGGGCCACTGAAGCGGAACGTGCAAACTTAACCGCTGCACTATCGGGTCAGCCCCTGATTTGATTTTTTTTTTTTCCACTCAACGTCATGTTCTTTAGATTTGTTCTCATGATTTAATGTAGCTATAATTCATACATTTTTACTACTGTATAGAATTCCATTATATGAATATGTCACAATTTATTTGTTCATTTTACTGATGATAAACCGTTAGCTTTGTTTCCAGTTTCTTGGTATTAAAAGACAGCGCTATCCTGAACCTTCCTTTACCTGTACCCTAGTGACCCTGTGCACGTGTGTGTAGCGAGGTGCTGGGTCAGAGGCAGGTGCATCTTCAGCTTTGCCAAATGGTGCAAAGGTTTTCAGCTGCATTTGACCAGGTTACAGTCTCCCCTGCGGAGTGGAAGTGTTCTGTTTTTCCCATCAGGTGGATGTGAAATGGTATCATTGTAATTTTTTTGTTGTTGCTATTGTCTTCTGTTTTTAATTGTGAGGAAGACTTGCCCTGAGCTAACATCTGTTGCCAGTCTTCCTCTTTTTACTTGAGGAATATGGTTGCTGAGCTAACATCTGTGGCAGTCTTCCTCTATTTTGTATGTGGAACACCACCATAGCGTGGCTTGATGAACGGTGTGTAGGTCCGTGCCAGGGGATCTGAACCCGTGAACCCTGGGCCAAAATGGAGTCCATGAATTTAACCATTCTGCCACCGGGCCAGCCCCCTGTAGATTTTTGAAATTGAGATTTAATTCACATACCATAAAATAAACCATTTTAAACTATATGATTTAGTGGTTTTTGGTATATTCACAAGGTTGTGCAGTCATCACCACTATCTAATTCTAAAACATCTTTATCACCCCAAAGAGAAACCCCATATGCATTAGCAGTGGTGCCCTATTCCCCCATTCCTCCCAGCTCCTGGCAACCACTATTTCAGAATGGATTTGTCGGGGCCGGCCTGGTGGCGCAGCAGTTAGGTGAGCACGTTCCACTTCTGGGCGGCCCGGGGTTTGCCAGTTCGGATCCCAGGTGCGGACCTGGCACTGCTTGGCACGCCATGCTGTGGTAGGCGTCCCACATATAAAGTGGAGGAAGATGGGCATGGATGTTAGCTCAGGGCCGATCTTCCTCAGCAAAAAGAGGAAGATTTGCAGTAGTTAGCTCAGGGTGAATGTTCCTCAAAAAAAAAAAGAGTGGATTTGTCCATTCTGGACATTTCCTATAAATGGAATCATACAAATGCATCCTTTATGACTGGCTTCTTTCACTCAGCATCATGTTTTCAAGGTTCACCCATGTGTGGCTTGTATCAGTACTGGATCCCTTTTTATTGTTATAGTATTTTGTCTGTCCATTCATTAGTTTGAAGACATTTGGATTGTTTGCACTTTTTGGCTATTATGAGTGGTGCTCCTGTCAAGATTCTTGTACGTGTTTTTGCGTGAACATAAATTTTCAGTTCTGTTGGGTGTTTACCTAGGAGTGCAATTGCTGGGTCCTATGGTAACTCTATATTTAACATTTTGAGGAGCTGCCAAACTATTTTCTGAAGCAGTTGAACCATTTTCTAGTCCTACCAGCAATGTTTGAGGGTCCAGTTTCTCCGCATCCTTCTCAGCACTTGTTATTGCCCGTCTTTTTTATTCTAGCCATCCCAGCGGATGTGAGGTGGTGTTTCACTGTGGTTTTGATGTGCGTTTCCCTAATGACTGATGATGTTGAGCATCTTTTTGTGTGCTCATTGGCCATTTGTGTATCTTCCTGGAGAAAAGTCTATTCAGATCCTTTGCCCATTTTGCCATTTTGGTTATTTGTCTTTTTATTGTAAGTTATAAAAATATACTGAGTATACTTGAAAACAAAAACACGTTTTCCATGTTCTGTAATTCAGATTTTTTCCCCATAATTCATAAATCTTTAATTCCTAAGACTATGGTATATTCTGCATATGTAAATTTGGATGTATAAGCAATGCTTTTCCTTTGGCTCCTGCCAGTTTCCTTCATTTATAAATATTACACCTAGGATTTTACATCACTTTTTAAAGGCATTATAATGTTAATTCCAAGGTATATTAAATATAAGCAAAGAAGTCGTTTTTATTTTGTTCTGTTTTATGGTTTTGGCCTTTTGGTCACAACGTAAGTCTGTTGATTGAGGTTTGGTTTCTGTTTGATTTGGTTCTCCAGTTGGCGCCATCCCCCTCCTGCGGGCCCCCTTCCTCTTGCCCCCAGCCAGTCCCGTATCTTCACCCCCCACCTGCCCCGTCTCCCTGCGCTCTCCCAGAGCAGGACCTGCTGTTTTGTTAGCAGCCCAGTCATAGTGGCAGTCCAACAGGGTCTGAATAAAGGGCTTCCTCAGGAAATCACCAGAACTTCATTTTAGCTTATTCTCAGTGGAAAGGCTCAGGGCGGTGAGGCAGGCTCTATGGTTTGATCTCCTCATGACCTCATTTGCAGACTGAGACACAGACTTTCTGGTTCGTTCAAAAGAAGAAACGTGTGCCTTTAGTGTGCAGAGGGACAGAGTGGCTCTTGAGTGAGATTGTGGGCACCATTGTGTGGGTCCTGTGATAATGTGAAAGAAACGTAGGCTATTCAAAGCCATTGTGAAAAGAAAATTTAATGTGTTATGCTCTCAAACAAGTAAATAGCTGTGTTCTGACAGAAAGTTTCCATATATACTAATTACTATTCAGCACAGGATTCTGGCTGAATTTTGTCTTGTACAGACTTGTGCTTATTTAGTGTATTTAAAGTCTGCCATTCTTCTTAGAATTGGAGTTCTTTTTTTTTCACAGCTGCCTTAGTTAGCCTGTAAATAAAAGGGTTCATGAGGCTATTGTAAAGTTAATGTAGTTCATTCAGTGTACTGGTCTCCTACGTGGGAAGCCTCTCGCTTGGTCAGACTGCCAGGATAGGCGCGTTTCCCATCCCGAGACGCCATTTCATTTTTGAATGAATGAAACTACAAGACGTAGTTTCATTTTTTTTTGCACAGTAACTACAAAACTATTTTGATTAAATGTCATAAAAGCTCATTTTGGCAAATTGTATTTTCTGAGCATATATTTGTTCTTATCTTATAATGGAAGTCAAATGGTTTATTTTTAGGAATGTATCTGTAACGTATCTACCACCTGTTTTGCAGACTCACTGTTGGAAGAGAGTATACTCTTTCATTCAGTAACGTTTAAATCTTAAATGTTCCAGTCACTGCCTTCGTTGAGCTAACCTTCTAGATAAGGAGGCAAATATTAAACAAGTAAAATTACAATAAGAATTGACCAACGTTGTGATAGGAAAAATATGGTGGTATAGAAAATAAGATTGCAAGGATATACCCAAAGAATTACTAAAACAGTAATAGCTGTCTCAGTGTCATTAAAAACGTGACTGTATATGACCTTTCAGAATAAGGGCTGGTTTGAGTTATGAAGCAAAGGATATCAGGAGAAGAATCAATCTTTGATGAGTAATAGCACTGAGTTCACCAGGGGGCCCTTCAAAAGATGGTGCAGTGGAGGTTTTGGCAAAAACGTGTCCTTCTTACCTAAGACATTTTTGATTCACCTTTCTCCTTACCCACGCCTGGCTTTGGGTGTTAGCACCACAAACACTCTTCTGTGGCGAGGACAGCAGGTGTCCAGGGATAGGCCAGCCATCACTGCACTCAGTGAACTACCCTCTGGAGGTCTTATTTAAGAAAAAAAGAATGAGAAGGTCCATGTTGGTTTAATTTGAATTCTTCCTTGCTGTAGTCTGCCTTCCTGTATTTTCTTCCTGATCTTAATGTTCTAGAAATTTCTTTTTTCTAAGCTGAAGAAACCTGGGTTCTTCCCAGGACTTGTCTGGCTGTGATTTAGAACAGGCTCATCCCCCTCTGAGTCTGTGCTTGCTTCGGGCTGTAACAGAAGCTGCAGCGCCTACATCTTCTGTTTTTGTTTTTTCTGTAGATATCTCCACAGGACCCGCCTGGTTAAATCAGGGACTACTCTTGAACTCTACCCAGTCAGTTTCAAATTTAGACCTGACCACTGGTGCCACCTTGTCCCAATCAAGGTACGTATATCTCCAGGTCTGGAAAGGCAGGCTACGAAGCACTGACCTTCCTGGAGGGAGGGCCTGCGAGTCACTGCTGGCACAGGCCTGAGCTCGCTAGTGGCACCTCCTTTCCCATATTTTTATTCCTGTGTTTGACAAAGCTTAAAACATGCCACATTAACGAGGCTGTGTGTCTCTAATTGTTTGCTAGTGTGAACCAAGGGCTGTGCTTGGATGCTGAAGTGGCCTTAGCAACGGGGCAGCTCCTTGCCCCAAACAGTCACCAGTCCAGCAGTGCGGCCTCTCACTGCTCTGAGTCGCGAGGTGAGACCCCCTGTTCGTTCAACGACGAAGACGAGGAAGATGACGAGGAGGATTCCTCCTCCCCAGAATAAAGACAGGAGAAAACCCACGTTTTAGTATTTGATGCTCATGTGTGTTTGTAGTGTGAGCTCTTGTTTTTGAAATGACTGCTTCAGTCCTTGCCTCTGTTTGCGCTGTGTGTTCAGTGAAAACTAGGGAAACACAATAAGCAAATCACACGAAGGCTGAGATGATAGAGGTGGAAGTTAACGTAGTGTGAATGGGAACTCTGAACAACAGAGCGTGCGATCACACCACGGACGAGGTGTGTTTTCTGAGGGGATGGAGGGAATAGTCCCTGAAGAACTGGCAGCGTGAATGAAGCTCAGTTCTCTCCCTGAGGCGGGATCTGTGTGTTGCCCCACGTGTCACCCTCTGTAGGATTCCGATTGCTACAGCGGACACTTCCTGATGGGCTGCTCCCTCGCGTTTCTCTCCCTTGCCTGGCTGCCTTTTACGAGGCAGAGGGGAACCTGGGAAGTTCCTAGTGGGGAGAGTTGTACAGTGAGGGGTGTAGATGGCAGTCCTTCTGGCCTAAGGAGCGCAGATTAAACTGCTGAACTAGTTGAAAGTCTAGTTGAGGTGCTTTACGCATCAGCTGCCTTAGACGGCTTCTAGAAAGGAGCGAGCGCTACTTCTTAAGTACTTAAGTGACATTTAGAATAATTTATAGTAAAACTGAAATGATCATTATTAGCCAATGCAGTGGTGCATAGAATTTTCTAGGGCTACGTATGGAAGCCAAAATAGAATAGCATTTCCACGTGCATTAAATACTTTGCCAGCACTGCCTTTCGCCAGCATTCTAAATCTGGAGTTTTACAGAGAGGGAACTTGTATCTATAGTTTTAATCAAAGCTATGCATTTCATACAGCTTTATCATTTAAAACAAAACAAAGAAACAAATTCCTATGACCGAATTGCTTGCTTACGGTTCCCTGCAGTAATTGTATTTCACCCAGTGTGCAATTTGTGAAAATGAACCAAATGTCATTACTTTTGTCTTAAAAGAAAAGTCTATTTCAAGAACCTGAACAGCAATGTTTTCCTGTACATGTCACCTTTTGTACATTTTCGTTAATCAAAATGACCTTATTGGGTTTATTCCTGGATAAATTGCATTTCAAACTAACTTGATAGTCAGTGTTTCACAAAAACACCAAAAAATGTTGAACACTCCAAATGATTGGATTTGTAGTAGTGCAGGATATAGTATGTTATTTCATAGCCAAAGATGCCGCTAGGAACACTGCGGTGGTGTGTCCACAGTTACTGCTCCTCTGAACGGAGGAGGGTGGAGACACCTGCCGTGGCCAACCGCAACTTAATTTCACAGGAAGGCCTTGAAAGGAGCAAATAGTAATGGAAAGCTAATCTGGATCTTTGACTTGAATCATTTGGCTTTGCCCCTAGATTATGCAGCCAGCATCTGTGGGCCCAGCCCTGAGCTCGGCCCCACTTGGTTCTTTTCTAAGTCCCATGGGGAAAGCGTGGGTGCCTTATGATGCCTTTTCAAAGCTCTGCCGCTCTGCTGACAGTGAGCTGGAGGTGAAAGGTTTGGCTGACCTAAAATTTTTCTTAGGGTCATAAAACTAATACACAAGAACATACAACTTTTACTTAAGTTCCTTTGAGACAAAACTCATTCGGTCAGAAATAAGCCATGGTGCAGACCCAGAGTGCTCAAAGGGCAGAGGGAGGGCAGTTTTTGGAGAATTCTGTCTCAGCCCGAGTTCTGGGGCACACCTCTCAGGTGGGCAGATGGGAGGGGTCCGAAACACTGCAGAGGCTGCAGCAGGTCCCCAGGGGCCTCAGGGGACATTTCTGATGGGAGAGTGACAGCTGCAGTCAGGTAAAACCGGATTCCCTTCCCAACTGTCCTCCCGAGGCTTCCCCTTTCTTTACTGACCGCCGCCTTTCCTCATGCCTCTACCTGAGGGGGCCTGGCAGGGAGCTGGAGAGACCAACGGACAGCCCCTTAGTGTTCAGAGTGCTGTGCTGCAGGTCCGTCACTCGTGACAGGCACGTCCACCCTGACCTTCCTCTGCAGAAGGGCCGGTCCTCGCTGGCCATCTGGGGTGGCTGCCCCCCCGACCCCGGGATAGTGCTTCGAATGGACAAAAGCAACCAAAGACTCATCATTCCTGGGGCCCCATTGTTGGCCGTCCCAGCCACGGGTGTGTGGCGTTTGGAGGGAAATGGCCTCCGTTCCTCAGTAGCGTGTTTGGGTTGCTGCTGAGGACTTCTAGAAGAGTCGCACTGTGGTCACCAGGCACATCGCTGGTGTAAAGCCTTACCCGAGCAGACAACTAGGTTGAGATGTCTGAAAGATAAATCCTGGTATTCTTCTGCATCTCCCCTAAACAGATTTATCTGTGTCTAAACTTCAGCACTCAAAATTTCATATAGAAATCAACGTGAAAAAATGTTAGGAAATTGTGGTTACGACATCCAGGCTTCTTTCTAGGAGTAGCACTTGGGGTTACTTGCATGTGCACACACATGGGGTGACACGCACGCACACACTCACGGACACACACAGACACCCCTCCCAGAGGGTGCTGGTCACACTCTGCTTTGGGGAGTTCAGGAGACCTTCCCCCCCCCCCCCCCCCAGGCCCGTTTGGCTGTTGCCCTCTCAGGTGCGTAGCACTCTCAGTCAGTGAATTCTGGCTCCATTTGGCACTTGCGCAGGTGGCACCAGGCCTGCGTTACCTGACTCCTAAGCGGCGAGGGGAACCCTGCAGGGTCCATGGCCGTGCGCAGGGCACCCAGGCTCCCCTCACCGTTCCCGGCTGAGGCTCTGTCTCTTCCACTTCCTCTCTTCCTGTGACGGCAGGGCGTGGGAGCAGCCTCAGTGAGCACAGGGCTAAAGGGTGCCTCACACAATGGAGGACTTCGGGAGGGGCAAGAAGGAGGTGCCACCAGGGAGCCCTCCCCTCAGCGCTGCCCGCTGCCCTTGGAAGACTACAGACGACCGCCACATGTCCTCTTTCCTTCAGTTGGATTCTGTATACAAGCGGTGGGGAGGACTCTGTCGTTTCTGCTATTTTACCAGGATAAAAGAGGATGACTCCCCTCGTTAGCAGAGTTTGCAGTTGTAACCATACTCTGCCAGACTTGAAAAATAAAGTGAGTCAGTCTTCAAACACAAATTAGCCCCATCAGATCATTCCAAGGGAGCTAGTTCACAAGGGAGGGGCTCCGTCTGTCTGCCGCACAGTCGCCTGTGAGTCGTGCAGTCATCTTAAGTCGGCTGTTTGCTACCTCGCGACTCTGGGCGACTTGGGTTGTAGAGACAGTGGAGTTGCCCCAGGTGCAGATGAGACTCAGGCCCTGTGACGTCAGAACATAGTGGGGTGGGTGTTGGTGGGGGCAAGGTTAGCAAAGGCGGGGAAGGCCTCAGCTTCTCCCAGAACCACTACCAGAGAGGCCTGTGAGCTTCTTCAGTGGCTCACCTCAAGGGCCCTTTGCATCCCTCTCGCTCCCTCCCCTCGGGCTGATGAAAGGAGCACCCTTCCCACAGCTGGGAGCTAGACCCCAGGACTGACTGCAGGCGGGGTTGGACAGTGAGCATGGAGTTAGTCCGTCAGTGTTTGAGTGAATACAGGACAGAAAACACTCAGATTGACTAGTGCTACGGAGAAAACGACAGGGTGATGGGACAATGGAGGAAAGGCTGCTTTGTCTGGAGGTGGCCAGGGAAGGCCCCTGAGAAAGTGACATTTGTCCTAAGTCAGATAATTGACAGATAGATGGCTGTCCCATGCCACGCACTTGGAGTGTCAGTTCCAAGGCTGCCCTGTTCCAGTTTTAAGCATACATTTTGGAGTCAGCTAAAGAATTTTTAAGATTTAAAAGAAAACCAAGCTTAGCTGCAGGTAGTGTCCGTAAACCAAGAGAAGATTCTGACTACCCATGAAGTTCTCATTATTGGCTTCGTTGCCTTCCATAAAAAAGTAATCGCTTTTCTAGGTGTTTTCTTCTAGTTTTACAAGTTGTTGGATACATAGAGATCTACTTTTTATATAGATACATAAAAGATAATCTTTTATTCTGCATGTGGTCTGGCGTTAGTGGGATGAAAGACTACTTATGGCTCATTTTCCCAAATAGCTTCCCCATTTTCATGCACCCAAAGCAATGTCCCCAAGCGCTGATGATCGTGATATCTGTTTATTGAAGACCCTCTGTGTGCCAGGGGCCTGCACCCTGCTGTGTGAGTCACCCCGAGATGTGCCTCTCTGCCTCCAGTTCACTGTCAGTCCAGTGTTCAGTTCCTTAACTTCCACTCAAGCCGAACACTGTTACTCAAAAGGAAGAAGACTGACATTTGCTTAAGATTTTACCTTTAAAAAAGTTCAAGCCTAACGTCCACCTAAATTATAACATTTCTCAGGAATTAACCCCTTTACATAACCAAGATCTCTCTGAAAAGTTATGTTTGGATAAGCTTTGAGATCGAATTTTCCCACAGTCACGCTCTGCTAAGGAAGAAAAAGTGAAGGACACAAAACTTAGAGCATGCAGTTCCGCCCCAGGAGTCCCTGACGAGTACAGGAGCTTAAACGGTGGCAGATGTCCGTTCGGCTGGTGTGGACACAGGAGGAAATGTATTCGTGTAGGATGTGTATTCTGTGCAGCTCCTCTCAGGCAAGGTAAAATCGTGCATGGTTCTTAGATAGTCTTGGCTTTACAAAAAGGCCTGGAGGGTGCAGTGCCATCTTGACCCCTTGCTGTTCCAGCAGATGGGACTCTGGTCCTGCCTGCCTCTAGCTGCATTGGAAGCAGAATGTGGCTGAAATGTAGGGGCGGCTCTCACCCCTTCTCCGCCACAGGCCTCAGGATGGGAGAGAACATCTCTTCCACTCCACTCATTTAAAACGACTCTGCCTCCTGAAAACCACGCCCTCAGCACAGTCCCTCCAGATGCGTTTGGATTAGCATCAGCCAAGGAGCAGAGATGGGACTCCACTCATGAGTCCCAGCCTGAGGCTGTGGGGTCAGCTTCGGGCCGCTCTCAACTCAGAAGCCCCCACGTGTGGACAGTCACATCTGGGAAGAAACTCTGTCCTCCACGGGCGAGGACTGTTGTGCACACTGGTCACTGGGTGGGTGGCGCGGAGCTTGAGAGGTTCAGTTACCAGCTGACCCATCCGTACACGTTAGCTCGTTTCTGGCCATGTCTGTCTCGACACAGAAACTTCCCCAGATCATGTTTGGGTTTTAAAACCCATCAGTTTGTCACTTCAGTCTCACCATTTTGTGACTTACCCTGCCTCATCTTCAACATGCCAGGCACAGTTTAATAACAAATGATCTCATGATTTTGCTTGATCACAACTGGGGTCAAAGATGTTTTCATACCAAAAGGTCACTGAGGACCCAGATACTTTGCGCTAAAAGGCTTCTCTGAGCACGCTGCAGTTCTGTCTTTCCCAGTAGTAACATGATAGGTTCAGTCCTTCAGAGTCCTGATAACTGGAACTGCCAAGTAGCCAACTGCACTGGCTGCTCAGGAGGCCCGAGCTCTTCGTGTAACGCTGAGGGTCCCCGAGGTCCTTTGTGTCCCACCACACTTGACTTGTGGATGAAAAGAGAAAGGCTGTGAGCCCAAATCACCAGTTTGTTCACCTTTTCGTTTAGAGATGCTTTACTCTGATCATGTGCTGTTAGGTGTTATTTCCAGAAAATATAGTTTTGCTTCTTTCTGCATGAAGGAACCATCCTGGTGCCACATGCTTTAACCAGTTTAAACAAGAGAAAGAAGGGGAAAATGCAAACACCACATCCGACTTGCCTAACGTAGCCTCGATTAGATTGAAGTCCCTAACCTAATATGATGTATTATTTTGTAGCAACTCAAACTTTGTAAATAAATACCATTATTTTTATACGGAAATTTTATAGAAGAGCTATTTCTGTATACTTAATTATTCCTGGATTTTCTGAAATTGCTTCCAGTAGATAATGGACAAGTCCTAAGCAGTGTTCCTCTAAGGATGGTTCAAAGACCACCTGCAGCAGAGTTGATGAGGAGAGTTTTAAAGTTTTGCATCCCTAGGACCTGCCCCAGACACTCAGAAGCTCTGGGAGGGGGGCCTGGGAAGCTGCATTTTTAATAAACTCTAAGGGGTGTCTTTTGTCTGTTGAAGTGTGAGTATCTTTGTCCATCCTGTAAGATTAAAAGAAGGAAAGGAAAAAAGCATCTGAAATGAGTATAAGTTGTGCTTGGAGAAAAATGTATCAGACTGTTCTAAGATTTGAATGAGATGTACTATAGAAAAAAATAAATAATTTAAAATAATGTTGGTCTCATTGTTAGTGAGCTGGTGGGAGATAGTGGACACTGGTGCACTGCCCAGACCCCTTCCTTTAGGACCCAGACACTCCCCTCAGCCTGGTCCCTCCCCCAGGAATTGCCCTCGGAAGGGAGCAGCATCACCCAAGCTTACACCCACACGTGCCAATGAGAGGCACAAAAGCCCAAGCTCCCTGACCCAGTCTGGGGTATCTGAGGGGCCACCCCAACTTCAGAGTGCCCCGTGGAACTGGCCAGTGCCTCTGGCAGCTGCATCGTGGTCCTGCTTCCCGCACTGCTTTACAGATGGTGTTCCCGAGAGTGCTGTCCACACGTGTACACCACCGTCCCACCTGTGATGGAAATATGTCAGCTATTTAAAAGGCTCTCTGTGTTCGAGACCTGTGCTTTTACGTCTTCTTAAGGCTACTTTAAAAGATCATAGCACAGAGAATAATGTCTTCACAGTCCCAGAAATGATTGACCTGAATACAGTTTTTAGGGAGGATGCTTTCTTACCTCCCCTTTACATCAGACCAGCATCAGAGAGGACAACTACAGTAATGAGCACAGGATGCCATGCTCCCAGGCCTCGAGTGGAATTTCCCCTGGCCTCAGGAACCACCGTGGCCCCTCAGCACCTTCTGCTCAGCAGTCTCTGCCTGCCTCAGGGACGGGGGGGACCCCTCGACGCTATCTCCTGTGTTTCAACAAGCAGAACCCCGTGCATGGTGGGCACGTGGGCAGTCAAAGGTACAGAAGGGTTTGGAGCAATTTGAGGCTTATAGAATAGGAACAGGTATTGGGAAATGGGTAAGGAAGCACTCACTTGAATGTTAATGTCCAAGGAGGAAGGTGTCTTCCCATAAAGACTCACTTGAGCACAACAGACCAAGTAAGTGATGGTGGTGGAGTGTCCAGTGTTGGAGTGGGGAGCCACTGCCCACTCTTGTTCCCAGGGATTTCTGAATGGTGAGCTCGAGCTGGTATGTCCTCTTTGCTCCTTCTATTCCATAGTAGCCACTTCTTAGAACCATTTGGTTAACCATTTGGGAGTAACCACTGAATCTTTTGGCCATAAGAAAGTCCTTTTGCTATTGTGGCCACCCGGGGAGTGTTGTGAAGGACTGTTGGGAGTGTTGTTAGGAGCCGTCAAGGCAGCCACTGGGACACATTGCTGACCAGGGAAGATGTCTGCAGAGCCCAAGGAGTCGTTTTCTTGAGTACTCAGCTTCTTGATGAGCTGGGCCTGGCTGAGGTGACTACGCATCAGAGGGAAGACAGCCATACCGAGAGAGTCTTCCCCGGGGGATGGAACCCATCCAAGAATCAACTCGCCGTTTTCGGTTCCTACTCCCAGAAGCTCCCCCCCTCCCCATTTCTTCTGTGGAGCTGCTTCTGTAGCTCCACACTTCTTCCATGTGTGTCTGCATTGGAGCACTGTCTCCTCTTACTGCTGCCTGCACCCAGACACAGCCACCCTTCCCAGCGTTCTCACCTGTGGGGAGGGCTCCGTCTGTTCTCACTGGGGACGATTGCCGAGTGCCTGGGTGCACCCTGATTACTGCCAGCCCGACCTTCTTCCTGAGAAGGCTTTCCAGCTTCTTGCTGAAACTTGCTTTCAGGAAATCTCCCGTAAGATCACTGTGGGAAATGCAGGCCTGTGTTAGGGTGGGTGAAACCGATCCGGTTTAATGCAAAGTAGAATTGGTCAGAACCACTTTCTCACTTTCGTGCAAATCACTTTCTGACATTTTTGCCACGGGGGCACAGTGACTGCCACCCAGCCACTTCCTTCTTGCTTGCTTACCTCCTACGTTGCTCAAGGGGCCTCAAGTCCTTTGACACCTACCGTACTAAGGTCAGGAGGTGTGTTTTCTTCTGTCACACCCTCACACTTGGCCATGGCCCCCAAAAGCCAAAACTCAATTAGAAATCATGAGAAGAATGTGCGCTAAAACCCCAAAATGATGTTCCTGACCAGTGGCATCTCCACAGGAATTGTTTTCAGGTTCTGCTAATAAATAAATAGACCCATTTTTAAACCACCCGTGAACAAAGATTTGTATTGGATCTTCAATCTGAGTACAACAAAAAGTGCTTTTACAGGATTTGTCAACACATCTAGGGGTTGCCTGCTGTTGTGAGGGGTCACAGGAGCAGAGACCAGGCCTCACGCAGTGGAGCCCTGGGGGGCGCTTCCGCTCGCGGGGCTCCAGCCCATCTTATGATCATCTGAAAGATGAATAGTTTCCTCAGGTTTATCAAAACTCAGTCTATAAGTCACTATTAGCAGTTGAAGATGGGAACCAGAATGACACATTTTTATTTCAATAAGTACTTTTGGAAATTATTTTCTTTTAAGATTTTATTTTTCCTTTTTCTCCCCAAAGCCCCCCGGTACATAGTTGTGTGTTTTTAGTTGTGGGTCCTTCTAGTTGGGGCGTGTGGGATGCCGCCTCAGCATGGCCTGATGAGTGGAGCCATGTCCACGGCCAGGATTGGAACTGGTAAAGCCCTGAGCCACCAAAGCGAAGCGCATGCACTTAACCACCCGGCCACCGGGCGGCCCAAGAAATTATTTTTAAGAACAAACACCAAACATGAGCCCAGTGGACTCTCCAAAGTCTGATTAAAGGCACAGAAAAAGACACAGATCATCAAACCTCATTTCACACAGGCGGTCAGCCTTTCTCCCATTCTCCCACCTTCTGACGGGCGGTCCAGGCGGCGAGGGAGGGGCTGCCACTGACTAAGACGCTGGCAGCAGGGCAGAGCAGGCAGGCAGCTTAGGAAGTCTCAGGGCTCTGGCTCCCTCACCCGGATCCCTGGATGGAGACCTTCAGAGGAGACAGCGCTTGTTAATGGACGACACCGGCTCCAGAGCTTCCTGAGACAGAGTCTCAAACATCGTGTCTAAAACTACTTGGGTGAGGACACTATGGCAGGGGCGGCTGCTCCCTCCCTGCTGGGCCTGCGCCAGGAAACGTCTACACATCGTGCAGGTTAAAGACAAGTCCAGCCAAAGAAAGAAGCTTGCTGAGGTGACAGAGGTACCCCCACGCCCAACCCTGAACCCCTTCTGAAAGGGCTGGGGTTTGGCCAGGGTGGTGGGTGCCTGCTGGGGCAGGCTGTGACCACTCCCAGTCATCAGGACAAAGGACGGACGCAGACGCAGCTGGGAGAGAAAGTCTGGGGAGATATCCCATGGGCAGAATAAGCAGAGAGAGGAAAGATTGCAACGCCCACACAGCATCAGCGGGCGGGTGGAGGACCGGAGGGCAGGCAGCACTGTTTTTTCCTGCGGGTGCCGAGGGAGGGGCGACAGCTCCAGCGTCAGCCGCCCAGCTGGCAAACAGGAGCGCCGTCTCCTTTGTATTGTGTTTTGGTTAGGTTTTTGGTTGTCAGACTCAGATACCAATTTCTGCACTGAGTCCATGGTTGATTAGAGTCCTGCTGGGTATAAATTCATGGATTGACAAGCCATTAACATGATCTACTCATTTGTTGACCTTGGATGAGCTGCCATGTGAGAAATCTTAGTTGACATTTCTTTACGTGTGTGTGTATATATACACACACAGTCCAAATCCCTTAAAATAATCCCTGTGCATAATCCTGTAATAAAATTCTAACTTCTCTGTAGGATTTTGGCATGTTCAGTAGCAGGACTAGAGCACAGCTACAGTGGACAGCCTGTCAACCTTCCCGGCACATTTTCCCAGCAGGGATGGGCTTGGTGGGAGTGAGTAGGTGGTGGAGCTTGCACACCTTCCTGTCTCCCTCCCTCCTGTGGGACATTGTGGCCTCCTGACGTGCACCTGATACAGCTGACATCGTGGGTGGTGGGGAGGGTGGGAGAGCCTTGGCACCTGGAACGTGTCCCTGGAAGAGGAGGAAGGAAAGGCCACTGCTGCCCTAGGCCCAGGCATCACAGGCTGGTGCCCGCCCCACTAGGGCATTCTCAAGCTTCACGTCAGTGTGGAGGAAACCAGTGAAAATCTTTGTTTCATGGGCAGTAGAAATTCTCTGAAAATAACCTACAATCAGGAACTTGTTTGTCATACACGGACTTTCTTTCATCTTTGTAAATTCAGGGCCTGGACCAGTAGCTGATGTATAATGACAGCTTCTCAGTCTTTCTTGAACGAATAAATGAATGCATGAATAAGTGAACACACACTGTCCGAGTATGTGACCTTTCGGTTCGTTTTGAATAACTGAGCAGTGCTCTCACCTTGCTCACGGTGATCTGGCCGAAGCCTCGTTCAGTTGGAAGCCGCGGCCTCCGATCACCCTGTGTTCTCGGTCCTGCTGTCCTGAGTCAAGAGGAGACAGGAGGGAGGAGAGTGAAAAGTTGCAAAGGCGAGGCGTTTGCCCGGCTTCGGAAGTAAGTGGGTGGCGGCGGCAAATAAGCTGATCCGGGCAGAAAAACCGAGACTCTCAGGGCGGCGGGGGCGCGGGCCCTTGCTGGCCACCGGCCCCGGGCCCTGACCACCTCCGCCCCTTCCCGGCCGTCCGCCGGTCCCGCGCTCTTGCAGCCATTCCGGGGCCTGTGCTGGACGTCCTCTCCCCCGGGAAGGGCGGCGGCGCATCTTCTGTGAGCCGGGAAGTATGGACACACAGGCCAGTATCCCTGGGAGGCCCCAGCCGCTACGGCCCGTGTCTCAAACACGCCAACAGCGGCTGCGCCCGCGCCGGCCGTCTGTCCGTCTGTCCACCGCCGCTGCCCGCGCTCTGGGCGCCCGCGAGCTCTGGGTGCCGGCGGTGGCGGGGGGCAGGGCGGGGCGGAGCGGGCCTGGCGGCCGGCGCTTCGCACGGGGTCACAGGCACGCGGCTGAGGACCGTCTGGAGGCCGGGACGTCCCCGCGGAGGCCGGAGCGGAGGGCAGCGCGTGCCGCCCGCGCTCAGGGACCGAACCCACTCGAGTCCAGCCAGAGCGCACCCCGCCCGGTCTTCGTGTCCCGGCAGGGAAGCGCCCCTAATCCAGGGGGCCCGCCGGCACCAGGCAGGCCCGGGCCGGGTTCTGAGGGCCCTGCCAAATGGGGGGCGGGGGCACCCCATCCTCGAGTTCAAAGACAGGCAGGTTCGAGACCCCTGGTTTGAAAGGTGAACCGAGGGGCCGGCCCGGGGGTCTAGTGGTTGGGTTTGCGGTTCGGATCCGGGCAAGGACCTACGCACCACTCATCAGGCCACGCTGTGCAGGCGTCCCACACGCCGGACCAGGAAGACTCAGGGCCAATCTTCCTCACCAAAGGAAGAAGGGTGATCCCAGCTCAGGGACATGCGCTCAGAAGCCCATTTAAAAGGCCCCCTGGGCCAGGCACAGAGCCTGTCCTCCTCCCGTCCTCTCACCCGCGGGAGTAGTCACAGGTCAGGGAGGCGCCTCTCTCGGGGTGAAACTCCGAGCCATTCGTTTGCAAGCTGACTTAGCGACTGGTCGTGACTGGGCAAGATGCTTCCCCACTAGCCCCGGGAACTGCCGGAAACCCTGAGCAAGTCTCCCAAGTGCAAAGCTGGCACTGGCTCCAGATGCCCGTGGTGGTGAGAATGCAGCGGGTGTGGCCGGACGAAGGAGGACTCCTGCGGCCAGAACATGCAGCACAGGGGGACGAGAGGAAGAGTTTGTTCCCGAGTAACTATCCTTAAACAGTCTAAGTAGCTACTACATGTAGCACTAAGTGCCTGGCACTATTCTGATCACTTAGCCCTATTTTGCAAACAAAAGCTCTGAGGAACAGAGAGGTTGCTATGGTCCAACGTCACACAGCTGGGGCAAGGGGCGGAGGAAGGATTTAAACCAAGCGGTCTACTCCAGATGGTCGTGCTCCGAAGGACAGAGCCGACCCGGGCCCTCCAAGGCGTCTGCAGACCCGGCCGCGCGGAGCTTCCGTTGCACAGACAAGTCCCGGTGGCACGGGGTGTCCGCCCTCGGCGCAGCGCGGGCGGGAGGCTGCCGGCGCGCGGGGTTTGGGGGGACGCGGCCAGTACGGGGGTCCGTGCAGAGTGACGGCTGCACAGCACAGGGACGCGCGGGCGCGGCACAGGCCCCGTCCCTCCCCGCCTGCCGGGGCCGTGCCCACGGAGTCGGGGCTCTCAGCGGCCGGCGGCAGCATCGGGGCGGGGGCTCGGGGGAACCTGCCCCTTCGCCGGCAGGGAGCGCCGCGGCCGAGGGGAGCAGGGCCGGAGCCGGGAGGCCGGCGCGGCTGGCGCGGTCGCAAGGGCGCCGCGTCCCGGTGCGGCGGCGCAGGACTTAGCCGGCGAACACTGAGGGGACCCCGGAGCAGCCGGCCGACGCTGCCAGTCAGCGCCGCAGACCCCGGGCGCGCGGCTCGCGGCGGGATGTGCGCAGGCGCGGCGTGGGGCGGGATGTGCGCAGGCGCGGCGTGGGGCGAGATGTGCGCAGGCGCGGCGTGGGGTGTTTGTTTCTTAGACTCGCAACGCTCCTGTCAACGTCCCACGGTTCTTTCCTTGCTAACGTGGGTGTCAAATTCTGCTCGCTCCACTCCACTCCCGTCGGAGTCCTTTGTTAGGGATGGACAGAATCTTCCAGTCCTCTACTGTCTTAGAGTCCTGAGACCCTGTGTGCGTCCCGCCAGCACGGGGGCTGCGGAGCCCCGGCCTGTAAAATCAGTTCCCGCGTGTGCTCAGACCTGCAGGGCGCCGGCTGCCGGCCAGGGCAGACCCCGCGCGCGGGGGCGAGCGCGCCAAACCCACTCTGGCCTCAGCACTGAGCTTCCAGGGGCCACCGCCCTCCTGTAAGGGCAGAGGACAGCCAGCACTCAGAGCGACCGCAAGGAGCTGTAGCCTGGCTGCAGTTGCTAGGCTGCAAGCTCCTTGAGGGCAGGGATCTCGTTCTGATCCTCAGGGTATCCCAAGCTTCTAGAACAGCACCTGGCACACACCGGGTGTTCAGTCAACATTTTTTTTTTTTTTTTTTTTTGGTG